>NC_139817.1:18964781-19564781 GCF_963457635.1 Microchirus variegatus | reverse complement strand
ATGAAATTATGGCCAAGCATCATACAGGTGTCTTTTAGCTCTCTTCTTCAACAAACACCTTGAAAAGTATAAAAAGTAAATAAAAAACATGGATCTCCCTGTCAAGAAAAGACTCACAGACAAATAATTGTCATTTGATGACAAGAGTATATACAATAAACATCTCAATAAAGTAACATATGCCAGTTTTTACACACACACACACACACACACACACACGGTGTCTCTCTGTTTTCTGTTTATCATCAGATTTGCAAGAAACTCTCTGGAGATGGAAAAGGCACCGCAGAATGGTGCACCAGTGTGGCCAATGAACATGGTCAGATTCCTCTGGACAGTCTCTGGACAAATTGTGGCCAATGGCTGAAGGCCTCATGGCGAGGTACAGAAGAGCAGGGGAGGCACCTCCTGCGCCACAGAGGCAGAGAACATCTGCAACAACTGCAGGCGTTTTTCACACTATACCCCTAACTCGGATAGATAGAGGTAAGGTTGAACATCAGCAAAGATCTCTGAGCAAATGCACTGATGTAATCTACCAGCACATCTACAGTACGCCTTACAAGTATGGTGATTTTTTATTTCCTGCACACCGCATATCTCACAATAAACAGGCACTAAGCAGTACGTAGTATGGTTAAAATGCTGTACATACTTCCAGCAGACAGTAGTCAGTACCAGTATTTGCTCAGGGCCAAGGCCATGTGATACACTGGCATAACACAAAACACTTTAATGGAGAGCTGTGGACACAGCAACACTTTTTGACCGGAGCTTGGTAATCTTGGCGTTGATTGTGCTTCCAGTGCTGGAGAGCTGGGTCCCTGGCCACCTCTCAAGAGTTGCACCTACATATGACATACTTTTAGTCTATGTTCAAAAGACTTTTGGAATTGACAGAAGATTGAACTATTTATGTCCACATGATCGGCAACTAAACTGGCCAAACTAACAATGGACAACAAGAGCTGGTGATATTGGTCCGTTCAATTCTAAGAGATTACAGATTACAGCGGCATTTGAAACAAATTTGAAGCCAATTAGTACAGCGCTAAACAATATCCAAGGAAAAGTGGGTGATCTCGAAGCCACCACCGCCGACACAGCAACTCAGCTGACTGCAAGAAAGTTGGACTGCGAAACATTCCAATCAGAAATTAAGAAGCTGAAAAAGAAATGTGATGACCTTGAAAACATTGGCGTCATTGAGAAGGGCAACGCAGGACAGGAGAAGAACAGGTGTATGATTGTCAGAATCCACAGCTCCGAGGTGAGACAGACCATCATCCACCTGGCATCACAGAGAGGGAGAAAGGGGATCGGGAGAAGAGGCTCAGCTTCTACCCCGGCTTTAAACCATGGATTTGTAAATAAATGGCAAAGCCAACGATAGTGAAATGAATACAGTAAGCTGAAAACAGTCTTGTGTAGTACTTGAAAGCGATATATTTAAGAGTAAAAGTACAAGTATCTTACCAGAAAATTACTTTGGTAGATGTTAAAGTCACCTTTTAGAATATTACTTAAAGAACCTGACATTAAGCAATCAATCACATTTTATTTGTATAGCCCACAGTTTACAAAACACAGTTTGTCTCACGGGACTTCACAGGGTTGGTAACATCCTCTGTCCTTAGACCTTCGTCCAGGGTAAGGAAAAACTACCTTTATAACAGTTAAAAAAGGTAGAAACCTTAGGGGGAACCACAGGTGAAGGAACCACTCCCTGGATGGACAGACTGCAGTAGATGTTGCCCAAAACATACAATACACAATCACAACGAATAGAAAGTAGAAAGTCTTTAAATGCCAGGATCCATCTGGATCACTGGGTTGTTGTGGTCAGCTACTTGGGGTTGAAGAGTCCTCTTTCCTGTCCTGACCTCATCCAGTTCGCTGGTGGCTGCAGAACTGTAAGAGATTAAAAATCAGTAAGATGTGCTACATGTGGATTTATGGGTTACATGTCATGGGGGGACGAGAAGTGGTGAAGGTTGAGAAATCGAGGACGGGGTAGAGAAAGTGCGGCTCATGCAAAGTCTGTGTGCTCATTCTAAGCGCATGATGGGAAATTACCCCAGCAGTCTAGGCCTATGGCAGCATAAGTTAGACTATTCTAATCAGGACATACTCTGACTCAAAGTGGGAGTTGATTCCACAGGAGAGGAACCTGCTAAATGTTCTACCACCTATTCTACTTTTATTTATCTTAGGAATAACCAGTCGACCTGAGTTCAGGGAGCGGAGCAGTCTATTGGGTTGATATAAAGTAGGGATGCACCGATTGCCATTTTTGGGGCCGATTACGATTTCCGATTTTGCGGCGAGCCGCTTCTGGGACGCTGCTGAGACGCGCCGCATCGCGTCTGGTGGAAATGCTCTCATTGATTAGAATGGAAGCGATTTGCGACGACGACCGCGCCGCTGACGTTGCGCGGCTGTAACGCGTCCAGTGGAAATCCAGGGTAATGTTACAAAACGAGGGGGAGGCAGAGTTTGTTTAAACTCAAATCAGGCTTTTTGTCTGCATACAGGCCTTAGACAAAGAACAATAGATCAAATCATGGCTTAGGTCCCAAACAGCGTGATAAATCACTGAAAATTAAAATCCCTCCAACAAAAGTGAAAATCAATGATGCACACCATCGGGCCATGCTCAACCCATATCCAAAGTCTTAGAGCAATCTGACTAATGGTCAGTGAGGTATGCCTGTCACAGACAGACAGACACACAGATGCAACTTACTTTATTGACAAGTTTGTGCAGATGTTGAGATGATTAGAAACAGCTGAGATCGTAAAGGGGGTTTGATTCAAGTCAGTGCTGAGAGCAATTATATAAAATACTGATGTATTCATCTGTGTTTGTGTCACAATGACAATGATGACGTTTCTGATACTTCGATAAACTTTCTGACAGGACGCAGAGTTTCAGGACAAGTACCTGCATGAAATGATTGATTAATTAGCACAGCACAGATGATCTGACAGCAACTACATTATTATTATTATTATTTTGACATTTTCTTAAATTGACATGGACGAGTGCAACATTTAATTGTCATCCCATCTCTCATCTCCCAATTGTTGGCATGACTGTTTTACCACCCCAGCTGCCACTCTGCAGTATTAGCTTTCTTCCCTGTCAGATGTGGGTTAGTGTGGGCCTTCTCCACGGCGAGAAGACGGCGAGAAGATATTTCATAGAAGTTTGTGTGTGTGTGTGTGTGACTTGTTTATGAACAGGAGAAAAATAACCTTACAGATATTAGATGTAGTTTTGATTTGATCATGAATAACAACATATACTGAGGTGTAACACACTCGGGAAACACTTCACACTTGTTATTGTGTCATCATCACATCACCTCCTTAAACCTGACAATTAACTTTTTTCCCAGGAGGCCGAGGGTGGAACAAAGAGCCGAGGCTGTGCAAGAAAAGACAAACAAGTGTTTCCAATAAGACTGACGACATGTTTTGTGCCTGAGGCCAAGAAACTGAGCCTCAGCAGCTGTTGTGTTGGAAAAGAACTCAATCTGACATTTAATTAGTGGCCATCCCAAGTCTTCACTGCAGCACAGTCAATATTCAAGCACACAATAATCCCACAATAATCAAATCAATAATGTGTGACAGTTGAGCGACAGCGAGGACAATCACAAGGTCCAGTTTAAAGTTAAAGATCCAGCGACGTCATGACAAAGTTTGGAAAAGAAACAAACTAAAATAAACTTGTTAAACATCAATGAACTAAAAGACATGTACTGATTTAAGAACCTTTTTTTTAATTCATGAGTTCTCATGGTATTTTTTATTTAATGTCCATCCATGTTGTCCACATGTTGTCCATCCATGTTGTCCACATTGTCCACATGTTGTCCATCCATGTTGTCCACATGTTGTTCATCCATGTTGTCCAGGACCAGGACAGGAACAGGTAAATAACATTTAAAAGGGTAATTTCAAAAATATATTTCAAAATAGCACATCCCATAAACCACCAATACAATCAAAGAAAGATATAATCAATCATTACATCTCTCATAATATGATTAGCATATGTATACAACTCTGTTACCAGCTCTCACTGACTGGATAATTATAAATGACATAAATAAAACATTTTATTTCAACAATAACGGTGTTGAAAGTCACCAACACTGCCCTCTGCTGTCCACAGAGGAAAACTTCAACACAGGAGATCAATTTATTCAATGGTGAAATCTGTACAACATTTCATCTACATTTCACCTATACAACATTTAATCTACATTTCATCTGTACAACATATCATATATACAACATTTCATATATACAACATTTCATCTATACAACATATCATATATACAGCGTTTCATCTACATTTCATCGATACAACATATCATCTATAAATTGCATCTATACAACATATATGTACAACATTTCATCTACATTTCATCTATACAAAATATCATATATACGACATTTAATCGATACAACATATATACGACATTTCATCTATACAACATTTCATATATACAACATTTCATCTACATTTTATATGATCATCTGTAATTGTTTGTGGATCTCGGGAAGTAACTAAAGTTAAGTTTGTTATTATTTTTGTTGTTATTATTATTATTATTATTACTAGTGCAGTGCCCGTATGAAGTATGTATTACTATAGTGGGAGCTGAAGAAGATTTTTCAGTTTTGGTAATGCATGATAAGAACGAAAGAAGGAGAAGAACGTAAAGGCTCAACACAATACAAACTGTGAAACCTCATTAGGGCACAACGCAAATGTTTTTCGATAATCATTAGCGTAGCTAGATGTTGTGACTGTCAGCCACACCAGTGAAAACATACGTTGTGCCTAATGAGGTTGCACAGTGTTTTTGTATTATGTTTGACCTACGTTAATGCTAATCATAGCCTTGATAGCTTACCTTTGAAGTAGTAGCATGCTAATGCAAAATAAATATGTGCTTTATTTTTATTATTAATAATAATAACAACAATCGATTATTATTATCATCATTATTAATAATAATAATAATAATAATAATAATAATAATAATAATAATAATAATAATAATAATAATAATAATGATGATAATAATAATAATAATAATAGTACCTAAAACCTTAACTACGATTTAGTTTAATTAAAGATAAGTTTACTATTGTTGTTGTTATTATTATTATTATTATTATTATTATTATTATTATTATTATTATTATTATAATATAATAATAACTAATGGTGACTTTTAATAAACTTAACTAAAGTTTAGTTTATTGTTATTAACTAATGGTGACTTTTAATAAACAGAAGTAGAGTTAAGGTAAGGTAAAGTCAAATATTCTCATCACATCATCATGTCACACAAACAGATGTGATGAAATCCTGATGCCATCGTTCCAAAGTCAAACAGTAGAGTTGACGCAGAGATAAAGTGACTTGTTCAGTTCTTCTTGTTATTATGAAGCTGGAAAAGCCTGAGGTGTTAATCATTGTTCTTCACATCATTCTTTCAAATGAAAGCAGGTCACAGAAGACACATCCCTCCAGAGACAAGTGAACAAACACACAAACAGCTTTTTAATTAAATATTAATAGTCCCTTATGCTGAAAAATAAGAATAACATCAAATTAAATATCACACAGTCCACTGCCTTGTTAAATCATGTGTGGTTTGTTTTCATTAGTTGTCAAAAGTTGAACTTTAATTCATAAATCCAAATACAGAGCTCCATAAAAAAAAGTGCTATACTGAGGATTGGTCAAGTTATTTCAAATAAATCATAAAAAGGAGAATATTGAAAGAAAAATTGTAATTATATTATGATACTATACGTGTGTTTATGTTTGCTTGACCTTTCCATCTATCTCACAAATCAATTCTATATAACATTCTAATTCTATGGAGATAATTGTGTTCCTTTATTATTCAATCAAACAGAATAGATTTGAAACCAAAAAAGAGATTTGAGAACAAAAAAGAGTAAGTGGCAAAACTGAACAGGTTGCAATTAAAAAAAAATATGAGAGAACATATTTCTTCGAAATCAATCAAAACTAATATTTGTAAGTAAAAACATACAACAATTTTGCTTATAAATCAGTCCTCTTTGCTTGCGAGTTACAAAGTTTTGCTTGCAAATCAGTCCTCTTTGTTTGCAACTTCAAAAGTTTTGGTCGCGAATTCAACAGCACTTGATGGGCGGGGCCTACGCTGGTGGATGAGAGAAGAGTTTCTATTGGTTGGTTTGACCGGAATCTAGCACCAGCGGCGTCTTCTGCATCACACCCACTTCTCGCCTGTGCTGTGCTGCTTGGAGGGTAAGCCTGTTTGTTGCTCTTGAAACGTTTACCATAAGTAATGGCTACAGCCTGCCGTACAGCCACAACAACAACAAAAGTAATGAATTATAATGCCCTGCACAGCAGCAAGATGGTTGTCTCTGATGATGCTTTTGACCTCAGAGATGTGTAGAATGTGTAGGCTATAGAAGAGAAACGCAAAAGTCAGCACCACTGCTCTGTGTAATCAGACCAAAAGACATGTCCTGTGATTTTAAGCCTCCTTTCATCATTTTTGAGGCAGTTATAATGTAGGCCTAATATATTTAATGTATGTTATATTATGATACAAAAATACAGATATTATGACCCCTCAGTGATCATGCTTTACTTTATTTTATGACAGAATGAATAACCAAACTGTAAGATCTCAAACCCAGGTAGGCTACATGTGTGTATTGTCATTGTGGTGGAAATGGCAGTATTGTACAGCTTGTGCAGGACCGGAATCAACTGTTAAGACCTTATATGCTTTGCTCTGTATGATCACCTTACATTGTTATATGCCTTAATTCTATACATTATTATTTCAAATGTTTTTTGAAATAAAATAAAGTGTAATACTTGGAAGTGCTTGTATGTGTAGGTGATGCCATCATCTCTTTTTTGTTTCTTTATTTTTAAATGTGTATTTCTATGCGACAGTAGCTTCTGTACAGAGTGAGGGACAAACTAACGATAGGATAATCGATAGGGTCGATCCTATCGATTTCGAGTATCTGCATTTGATGTGCACCCAGGAGTTGCAATTAATTTGAGCTGGGGCAGCTTATCTTGACGTTCCTTAATCTGTGTCTGAAATTGTCAGGAATATTCTATCACACCGTAGTGTCCTTCCACTGTTTGATGATGTGGCTGTTGTTGAATGGAGTGGGGAGACCCCGCCTCAACATAGACAGACAAACACTGCTGAATCTCCTTGATACAGAGTTACCACCGACATCTCTTGCGAATCCATTTGGATTTCAAGATCTACCATTTACAGACGATTGCAAGAGCATAACCTCTCTGTCAGAGAATGTGATTCAGACATCCCTGATCATATTCTAGATTCTAGATCTAGATTGATTCTTCTCATCAATTTTAAATTGATGTCACTCACTTGTAATATCAGTGCTGACTAACAATCGACTTTTTGGTAGGCACAACATTGCGATTTATGGAGCAATTGATGGCTTCTCGAGGAAGGTGATCTTCTTTCACAACCTTGTTCACCATTTCTTTGTGTTGAATCACTAGATGAACCACTACACACACTTTGTTACAGATATTTTTTTCTGGACACAGCAGGAAACAACAAAGCAGGAACAGCTTTGCAATTCTTCATGGATGGAGTTCAGAAATGTGGATGGCCATCAAGGTAAGTGCAGTTGTTCGAAAGAAATGTGACAAGATTTCATTGTCAACGCACATAAACTGTATACAGGTTCCACCTCCAGTAGCTAAAACCATAACATGCTGTTCCAACTCTAATGCTTCACTATTAAAAATCTAAATATGTCATACATAATAATTTATCAGTCAGAGGGATCAAAACACTACTTGTACCTCAATATAGTGAGCTAATAATAGTTATGGACTTTAAGTGTTGCATTTTTCTACAGACTTATACTTGAAATTCAGTATTTTACACTGTTTGTCACGATCTCACCTGCACCTACACTCATTTTTATTATTATTTAGTGTTTTGTTTTCCGTTTCCTGCTGTGTGCTCTTCCTCCCTCTCTCTCTGCAGGGGGCGTGGCTGACCTACTTTCTCCGCCTCACCTGCTCCAGATCAGCAATCAGGAAGGATTCATAAGCGGAGCCGTTCCCCTTCACCGGCATCACTTTGACAGTGACAGTCTTACATAGATAGATTGACATGTATTCCTCCACTCTCACTTTATGTCTCTGAACTCCCTGGCACAAGATGTGATGAATAACCTTGTGACGGTCTGTGTAAAACTGGCTTTTAAATTCAAGCTGCATGTGTTCTTGCTCTGTCCCACATTTTTTCTTTTTGTACGTATATGCTTCTAGCAAAAAACATGCAGATTTGGGGATTAGATTAATTGGTCACTCCAAATTGACCGTAGGTGTGAGAGTGTGAGTGAATGGTTGTTTGTCTCTATATGTGGGCTTGTGATGGACTGGTGAACGGTCCAGGGTGGACCCCGCATATCGCCCTATGTCAGCTGAGATAGATAGAAACATTCTATGGCCAAATCTGCCAAAAGGCAAAACAATAAACATTTCCATTCCTGTTAAATTGACACAATAAAAGCCTCCTATTTATTTGTCAGCTGAAATATTTTAATATAAAAGAAGCAGCCAAGTAACTTTGATTTCTCATCCACCTAAAAAGAAATACAGATTTGAGTGGATACATCATCCACATTAACAAAGACATATTTCAGTGGAGGTAGACAAGAATGCTGAAATAGAACAACTTTCAGTTTCCATAACATTGGTCACAGTACAGTATTAATTCAATTAATAGTACAACTGAAACTCTTACGGTTCTTTAATTCGCAGTACCTCTGAATGAGAAGCAACCAGGTAACTTCTACATGAGAAGTAGTTGGTTGCTTCTCATTCAGTTGTACTGCGAATTAAAGAGCAGTATGAAAAGTAACATGGGTCACCATCATGCAAAAACAGGCATTTGGGACAGAATGAATGAAGGCTTATGAAGGATAGAGATGGTACTCTGGGTTATATGTTATACTACAATAACATAAATATTAGGGCTGTCAAAATTAACGCGTTAACGCAGGATAATTAAGTTGTGGAATTAACGCGTTAATATTTTTAACACATTAACGCACTTTCTCACTTTCATCGCGCTACGGGTAGGCATGCAGTTTATGAACAGGCAAGGCGGCGGGCAACTGCATGGGGCCCCGAACCAATAGCGGGGCACCCGACACTCGGAGCCTAAATTCCCCAGTGACCAGCCGCATCCCCGTCCCCCTTAAACAACAATGATATCGCAGTGGGAAACCCCCCTAACGGGGCCCCACGTCACCTCACGTGAACCTGTGTGAAGTTATGGTTGTGCAAGTTGTAAACGAAGCTGAAGGAAAATGAAGAGGAGTTATCAATCAGGTAGTTAGAAGAGGAAGAAAAAAAAGAGGATGAAGAAAAAAGAACGAAAGACACAGTTGTAAGTGGCGCTACTGGCACAGATAATGATATAATCATAACATTAACAATCACTGTCTAACTAACGCACTCCTCGTTGCGCCCTGTTAGTAGATCAGCATCAACGCTAATCTGCGTGTGCAATCCAGTGTGCACACGTCTTTGCAAACCCCGCGCAAAGATTTGGTAAATCAGGCCCTCTGAGTTAACATCTCAGCCTGAATCAACAGAGTTGGTTTTGTCAAGCCTGTTTGTAGAAGGCACCTCAGTTCAGAAGTCAAAGAAAACAACACAACTGAATCAACAAGACCTCAAACAAGAGATACTCAACCCACAAGATTCTTCATCTGATTTTTACCCTGTGACAAAATAGTAGGGAGGTTAAAGGTCACATAGAGTGGTCCTGTTGCACATAAATGTTAGTTATGGAGGTCTACTTACATATATTAACTTGTTTTTATGGTCAAAAACCTCCTAGTTTCTGTAAACTAGCCGATAGAAATCCTCTTTTCTGACAGTGTTTTTCAGCCGCGGTGTTTCAGAGTGAACTTTCACCCCCAGAAGACAGAGTCTTGTGATTGGCCAGTACTATCCAGCACATCCGTTCTCAGAAGCGCAGCGCCCCCCTCTGGAACGGCGGATGCACTGCTCCTCATTATCAAAACATTGTTTTAACAGTGTTTAAAAATAGCTTTGTCACGACTCCCCGCTGCAGTCCCTTTTATGACTTTAAACCGGAGTCAGACCCAGAGTCAGAAGACACTGTCGCTCGTGAAACACCTCCACAACGGACGTTATTCTTCTTCTGCGGTTCAATGTACGTAACCGGATGTGCCCGGACTAGTGCCCGGAGGAGGACGGTCGGTTGTTCAGGAGAACCGCTGCTTACGTAACTATTACGGGATTTTCAGTGATCTCGTTGAGCCCCGAGATTACAATAAAACACAACGTTCTCAGCAATGGCTGAACTGTTTGTTTCGAACCGTCAGGGCTTCATAAACAAGGTAATGACGCAGATACACACCAAAAAAAACAGCGATAATATTCCGGTCTAGTTCCGCTTTAAGGCCAAATAATAGGCCTTTGACTTCAAGTCATGATGCAAAGGTCCCCTTTGGTATGGAAGTACATTAGGGTCATACAAATACATTTATCCTAAGACACAAGTGAGATCACACTTTGTATCGGAAATAAACATGTTTTTTCAAAAATGGCCGCCAATGCGCCGAAAAATACTCTTGAGCCCATATCTTTGCTTCTGTTATAGCTATAATGACACATTTGTTGTCAAAGTGTACATTTTGGGGGTCAAGGAATCTAATAAAATGGGTTTCAAGTTTAAGAATCCAACAGTTTTCCTCTTATTATGACAATTGGGGGTAAAAACGCACATTTACAGCTACTTCTGTACATTACATTTGTCCTAAGTAGCATGAGAGTTTGACCAGTCAGGAGTGGCTTATGCATCTGTTCCTGCGACAACATATCCCATCTGCACCAGGGGCTGTAACAGCTGTGACAGCTGTTCAAGGTCTGAGGTGAAAGGTTAACACTTTGAGGGACACATGATTAACCGATTGAATAGAAAAATGTGTTTAACGTTATATAACTAATAACTAGCTAACTAGTTAGCTTGGGTAAGGGTTACCCTACAGATGGAAAAAAACATTAGATCCCTCTTCATCATTCAAGCTGCGAAACAATCCTGAAAGATTGCAATCGTGTAACAAAGAAGCTGTCGACAATATCCAGGAGCTGAAGGCATTAGGGGATCTGCCTGAGTTTATAGTGGACATTAGTGGTGGTAGTCAGGATGAAGTTCAGCTGATGATTCAAGCCGATTGTTTATTCTCAATGAGTTGCTTGAATACGTAGAGGACTATCGTTGCTCATGTTTTGTAAAGAAGAATGGTCCAAAATACCTTCTGCCAGAATTCAAACTTTAATTGGAAGCTATAGGAAGCGTTTAGAGGCTGTTATTTCTGCAAAAGGAGGATACGCAACATTTTTCTTTGCCTATTCACATGCCTAATTTTGTTTAAATAATTATTTCTCACTTTCTGTAAATCATATAAACTTTACTTCACTTCTCAATTATCACTGTGCTTGCCTCCTATATGATATATTAAACTGAAATGTATTTTCCAAACGACCAATGATTTATAAAGGAAAATCTCTTGCTGCTGGGAGCTTGTACCAGAACCAGAACAACCATCCTACAACAACTCCACTGGAATCCTGGTCAATCTCAGAATTCAATTTAAAATCGTACCTGCCACATACATACCGAGTGGCATTCTCTGCGTCTTCGCTGGCTGATTTAATGGTTCTCTTCTTCTCTACCCCTGTGATGCCCAGCCTGTTTTCTTGTGTTTATGCAGTGTTTTGTTGTATTTTAATTATTTCTGTATTTTATATTGTTATATATGTTACAACACCAACTATTATTATTAATTGTTATTATTATTATTATTATAATAAACGCAATATTATAAATAATTTTTGTGTATTCTGCTGCCAACACAATTTCACACTGCTTCACAACATCATCAAATTAGGTTCACTGGTATTGTTCTGCATAAGAGACCACATGTTGACAAATGACATACTTCATACTCCCTGCCCCTACAGCTTCTTCCTCTCCTCTGACGGATGTGATGTGCAAGAATAAACAACCCTGTAACTATATAAAATGTGGTGATATTGTGATGAGCCTGCACGTAGACAGGGACGAACCAGAACCATGAGGACATTTTCAGACACCAGACTCCTCTTGTTACTGTTGAACCTCTGCTTTACCTCTGCTGTGTCCTCCTCTCTTTATTCCTCCTCTTGTCGTTATCAGGGACAGTTCCAGCGAATTGAGATGCACAAGACTGGAGATGTGATTCTTGGCGGGATTTTTACACTTCACTTCTTTCCAGCTTATCCTGACATATCTTATACCTCAGAACCACAACGGCCTGCATGCTATGGGTGAGTATGTGAGGAGAAAGAGGAAGTCCTGAACATTAAGTCAAAATCAATTTAATATGATTATATTGTTATTATTTTACCAGTGAGAATTAATCACATGACCTTATTGAAGCATTTAAGTTTTATGGTGAATGTTAATATGGATGACTTTGCTTGCAGTAGTATTTAGTCCAAATTGTAAAATGTTTAGCTTTGCACGGTTAATGTATAATGCATTTTAAATAGTAAACACTTGCATTTTTGTGTTAGCCTTGATGTCATGGGATTCAGGCTGGCTCAGACCATGGCCTTTGCTATTGATGAGATCAACAGAAAGTCCAACATGCTGCCTAATGTGACTCTGGGATACAGTGTGTATGATAACTGCCTCCAAACAGGGATTGGAGTTGGTGCCGCACTGTCCTTAGTCAGTGGTAAACAAGAGCATGTTATATTAGGTGAGAGCTGTGTAGGCACGCATCCATTCCTCGGGATTGTGGGTGAATCTTCATCTACACGGACAGTTGCCATAGCCATGGTCTTAGGTTTGTACAGAGTGCCTATGGTAAGTTTTTCTCTTTCAGCTCCATCATCAGTGTGATTTAATTTAAATATGTCAAATTAAATGTAATACATGTATTACCATTAAGGAAACAACCTGAACAACCTTTTTTTTTTTTTTTTTTTTTTTTTAGCAAATACTCTTTTTAATGCACAGTCTGTATTGTTTTGCAGGTGAGTTATTATGCGACATGTTCCTTTCTGAGTGATCGGCAAAAGTTTCCATCTTTTTTTAGGACGATACCAAGTGATGCTTTTCAGGTAAACTCCAACTTGCAAAATTGAAATGCTACAAAGTGACCTATACAGTACAGTGCAGAGAAAAATATAAAATATCTTGTGTCAACTTTGATTATTATTATTACCATCACTCGACATATAATGGATGAAGAGAATCATACATGTGTAGACAACACTTATGCACTTGTGCACTAATCCATCTGCTCTGTGTCCACATAGGTGCGTACTATGATTCAGATTCTAAAACACTTTGGATGGAATTGGGTAGGTCTGCTCCTCAGTGACGATGAATATGGAATCCACGCTGCCCGATCCTTTCAGTCCGAGCTACGTTTGACAAGTGGAGGTTGTGTGGCTTACACTGAGGTTTTGCCCTGGGGTGATGACGCCGCTGAACTAAGGAGAATAGTGGATGTGATGAAGAAATCTACAGCCCGAGTGGTGATCGTGTTTGCATATGAGACTCAGTTAATTGATCTGATGAAAGAGGTCAGTCCTTAAAGAGATATGTTGCAAAATGCTGGATAAAAGAGATTTCAATGAAAAAATTAATTTCTAATTTGTTAAAGCTCAGAGTAAGATTGCTGAGAACAAGGTGATTTTGTATGTACGTATGTATAAAAGTGTGATTTTCATATGTATATAATGTATATGAAAATCATACTTTTACTTTACTTTTCATATTTTCATATAAAAAATCATACTTTAAATACCAGTGAATTTTGATCGAGTTTCCACATAGTGGCTGATGTAATAGAGTTTTTTTTCCAGCAGGTATTTCTTTAAATGAAATAGTAGGACAAACACAGGATTTACAAGTAACATTAATTAAGGTTTCACTCCTGTATTAACAGAGCTGTGTTATTGTAGATGTAGTGTAAGGGTAGATCACACTAAATACTTGAAACCTGTAGCTGATGTTTTTTTTTTAAATAACAAAACTGCATACATATTTTCTGCAGGTGTTCCAGTAAAGTGAAATAGAAATAATGATCCTCTATTGTCGTTATAGCATTGCTAAAACAACAAATCTAATGGTGGCTTAAGATTTATGGCCAGCCATGGCAAAACCGGCAAAAAGTCTACCAAGGGACATTTTGAGTTATTTACAGATTCTGAAAGTGTGATTTCTAAGCTTTCCAAAAATGTCCAACACATGCAAGATAATATTTGAAGAAGATATGACCATTTGAATGTAGGCACTTCTCAAACTGCTTTAGGGAGAATTTTAGCCTCAAAGATTTATACTTTCTGGGAGCCAAGAGACAGAATCATCACAATTACATAGAACAACCCCCTCCTGGTCTAAGCTGTCAGTGAAACCACACCCTGCTCTGTATGAGCACAGATACCTTTGTTGTGAGCTACACTGCTACACAGAACAATTATTGTATGCTTATTCTGTTATCATTTCTTGTCCTTACACTCGTATAGTCATACAGTGGTATGCAAAAGTTTGGGCACCCCTGTAAATGTTCACGATTTTCCTTTATAAATCATTGGTTGTTCGATTAAGACATTTCAGTTAAATATATCTATATAGGAGACAAACACAGTGATAATTGAGACATGAAATAAAGTTTATATGATTTACAGAAAGTGAGCAAGAATTATTTAAACAAAATTAGGCATGCGCATAAGTTTAGGCACCACAAAAGAAAACATTTGTGCATCCTTCTTTTGCAGAAACAACGGCCTCTAAACGCGTCCTATAGCTTCCAATTAGAGTCTGGATTCTGTTGGAACATATTTTGGACCATTCTTCTTTACAAAACATCTCCAGTTCAGTCTGCTTTGATGGGTTTTCCCCTGCACAACTTCAACTTTGTCACTGATTACTGGACATTGTTCTTCAGAATCTGCTGATATTGCAGACTTTCTGTAAATCATATAAAGATTTATTTCACTTCTCAAATATCACTGTGTTTGTCTCCTATATGATATATTTAACTGAAATTTCTTATCCAAACAACCAATGATTTATAAGGGAAAATCATGAAAATTTACAGGGGTGCCCAATTTTGCATACCATATATAACATATGTATATATCTACACACACATATACATGTATAAAATAAAATAATAAAATAAGATGGCGCTGCTGCTTACAATGACTCTCCCCTTTCTCTTAATTTTTCTCATTTTTTTCTCCCTTCTTCTGGCTTGTTTTCCGATTTTTCTTTAAAATGGTCGAATCCTGCTGCCACCACGCACGCGCACAATAATTTTTTACTTTTGCGTTCTGTTTAATGCCGTTTGCGGCACTCTTGAGAACTCCGTCGGCAGACACGCTCAGCGGAGCCATCGTTTACATCAGGGATCCGCTGTTGGCGTTGTGCAACACTGCTCTCTCTCTCTCTCAATGAGGAATGGACGATTCCAACGGATTTGAAGAAAAAGAAACAAGGCCGCAGAGCGGGACGGATGAAACGGGAGAGAAAACCCAGTCGTCTGCAGCACGTCTCCATCAAAGAACAAGTTTGCACAAAGGACATTAAGTTTCTTGCGGTGGGCCTCCGCCCGTATTACATCCTGAGGGAGTTCTTGCAAATGATTTTGTATACAGTCTTTATCCCTCCCTCAGCTGACACAGCTCAGTGTCGGCACTGCAAACGGAACACCAAAACTCTCTCCTGCTTCAACCATACCTCGCTTTCCTGCATTTTCCCCACTTTCACACAGTACGTGAAGTGCCACACCTGCAAGAACAAGACGCTGGACCTTAATTATGCAAATATAAAGGGTGCGTACACCTCAACCCCCTCCCTCCCTCCACTCGGCCGCTCTGATCACAACCTGATACTTCAAAACAGGAGGTCATTCTGTGTGTGCGGACCTCTTCTACGTACTTTTTATGACTCTGTGGTGGCCTCTGCCATCCACTGCGCTGTGGTTTGCTGGGGGAGCAGGCAGCACGGACAGGGACAGAAAGAAACTGAACAGGCTGGTCAGGAGGTCCGGCTCTGTCCTGGGCCGCTCACTGGTGTCATGGAGGAGGTGGGACAGAGGAGGACATTATCCAGACTGTCCTCCATCGTGGATAACACACTCCACCCACTGCACCTGAGTATGGAGGGGCTCAGCAGCTCCTTCAACGGCAGGCTCCGGCACCCTCAGTGTAAGACGGTGCGCTCCAGAAAGTCCTTCATCCCCACTGCTTTTCGGATATTTAACTCCTTGTTTTAAATGTCTACTCACTTACTTACTTACCTCTACTTATGGTGTAAATTTCAGTTTTTATATTCAGGATTTCTATTCTGTATTGAGTGCACATCTCGGTTTAGTCCTTTTCTACACTGTGTGTACATTTTTGGATATTGTGCATTCTTATTTTTATCCTTATATTAGAGTGTAATTTTAAATTTTTGTACCATATTGTATTTTATTTTATTTGCACACTGCTGCACCTCTTATCATCTTAACTGAGCTGTTGTAAATGTGTGTTTCCCCACTGGGGGAGGAATAAAGTCATTCAATTCAATTCAATATATTTATATGTTTGTTATTATGCAATGTACAGGTGGTGAGGCAGAATGTGACAGGCCTGCATTGGATGGCCAGTGAAGCCTGGACATCAGGCGTTTCACTCCAGACGCCTGACTTCATGCCGTACCTGGCTGGAACACTGGGCATCACTGTCCGTCGAGGAGATATACCAGGACTCAGGGACTTCCTGTTACAAATACGTCCTGATCTACGACACAACAACACAGATGGACAGAGTGTGGTGAGAATTATGTTTATGTTAATGTTTTGTTTAATGTTTCAATACTTACAAAAGTTAAGTAGTTTCATGATTTAAAAAAACGATATATCTTTTCAGGTGACTCAGTTTTGGGAACACACATTTCAGTGTAGATTTGCACCACCTCCAGCAGGTTGGGTGGAAGCTGGAGGAAAATTATGCACTGGACAGGAAGTTATAGAGAATGTGGAGAATGAATTCTTGGATGTTTCAAACCTCAGGGCAGAGTATAATGTGTATAAGGCTGTGTACGCTCTGGCGTATGCTCTTGATGACATGCTGCAGTGTGAGCCAGGGAGAGGACCTTTCAGCAACAACACCTGTGCTCATTTACAAAGACTGGAGCCATGGCAGGTGAGATATCAGTTTACACTCTTAATTTCACTTTACCCTTTTCTATCTTTTTTAAAGGACTCGTATTATAACCTATTTCTACAAGTTAAACTAGTTCCCTGTGTCCTAATGAACATGTGACATGCTTTGGTCAAAATACCTTAATGGTGAAGCACCATAGCAGATCAATCACCTGCCAAAACATCCCTGTTCAGAACGCTCGCTTTTGAGTGCCTGTCTCTTTAAATGCAAATGAGACACAGGAAACTACGTCAGTGTCACTAAGGCTCCAGCAGCTAACAGCAGTTAGCATTTAGAAATGCGATAATTTCTAACTCAAGCCACAGAATCATCATATTTACATAGCACAACCCCCTCCTGGTCTAAGCTGTCAGTGAGACCACACCTCTGAGCACAGATACTATTGTTGTGAGCTACACTGCTACACAGAACAATACATATACAATACAATAAAAACGGGACATAATATCCTCTTAAGATTTGAAATGAAATAACTTAAAAAATATAGGAACGGGGGGTGGCTTATTCTGTTATTTCTTGTCCTTACACTCGTGTAGTCATACAGTGGTATGCAAGTTTGGGCACCGCTGTAAATGTTCATGATTTTCCTTTATAAATCATTGGTTGTTTGATTAAGACATTTCAGTTAAATATATTATATAACTGACAAACATTGAGATGTGAAATAAAGTTTATATACGATTTACAGAAAGTGTGCAAGAATTATTTAAACAAAATTAGGCATGTAAGTTTAGGCACCACAAATGTAAAATGTGCATCCTTCTTTTGCAGAAATAACAGCCTCTTAACGCTTCCTATAGCTTCCAATTAGAGTCTGGATTCTTTACAAAACATCTTTGATGGTTTGCCCCGGCACAACTTCAACTTTGTCACCGATTCCTGGACATATATATACATCATGGACAAATATCAATGTGTTTGTCTCCTATATGATATATTTAACTGAAATTTCTTATCCAAACAACCAATGATTTATAAAGGAACGTTTACAGGGGTGCCCAAACTTTTGCATACCACTGTATTTCCATCATCTGCTTTTGTTGTTTCATGAAAACAAAGTATACAAAGAGAGAATGATCAAAGATAGACACATATTTCTATTATTAATTCAAACTGCCTTGCCGCCGCAGACACTAATGAAATACGTTGAAGTGGCTCTGTGGTGTAGTGTGGATGGATCAGTCTGTTACTGAATGAGCTGATGATGTGCTAATAACTCCCAGCTCGTTGCTAAATCATTAGCATCACAGTCATACACAAAGCTGTGTCATTCACACATGATTCAAGCACAGCAGCACATGTGGAGCCCGTGAACAACAATTCAGACACGTAACGTTCTGAAACGCACTGTGGATTAATAAAAGAAAAACCGTCCCCGTATGTGACTGAACACCAACGTTACGTAGTTTAACGACGTTAATGAAAACTCACCATAAGGAGATAGAGCAGTGCTGCTGTCACGCCATCATCTCAAACAACTGTTGTGTCTGTCCTGCTTTCTTTCGGCCGCTGAATAATCCATCTGTTGTTTTTGTGACGATGAAATCTGCTAACATGTTAGCGTAATGATCGCTAGCTTAAAATGCTAACGAGTCCACTCACCGAGCAGAAGTGAGATCTGTGTCTGTCTTTGTTAAGAAGTTTGTTTGTCTGTAGTCCTTGCTGCAGGCGACCCTGGCTCGAATCCCGCACCTAGTGGTCTTTCCTGCGTGTCACTCCCCATCTCTCTGCCTCCTGTTTCCTGTCTCTCTCCACTGTACTATCATTAAAAGGCCCAAAAATATATATATTAAAAAAAGTTTAGTAATTGTGACCCGCCACAGACAAAGGGGGTGCAAGTCGGCCCAGTGCAAAACGGGTAAAACATGAAAAAAATTAAATTTTTGTTTTTTTCAAGATTGTTCAACTTGAAGTTTGTAAGAAGCCACTATATCAGGGGTCTGCAACGTTTAGGATGAAAAGAGCCATTTTTGTCGTCTCTCCAACCAAAACTTCATTTGGAGCCGCAAAAAAACCCACAAGATGAAGATAATAACACATATAAAGGTTTTTATACAGACAAACTATATACAATAGTAATAGTCTCTTTCATTTATGACATTTAAGAACTACAACATGTTCAGTTTATACCCAACCTCTAGACCCCGTAGACCTGGTTCTTCCATTGGGACCGTATCTATGTTCCCCGGGTCCTATGTTCCCCGCTTTGTATGTGACTGGGAAACATAGGACCCTTTCTCTCACCCTAACCCTAACCCAACCCTTTTTCAAAAAAAGGGTCCCATGTTCCCCTGTCACATACAAAGTGGGGAACATAGGACCTTTTTTTGGGAAAACGGGGAACATAGGACCCGGGGAACATAGGTACGACCCCCTTCCATTGTTTCATTGTTTGTGGCAAATTAAAGAAATTAAAATGAACCCACTTTGAAATAAATGAAGCAAATATTTGGATTGTATGTTGTTCGTGCTCAAGAAAAACGGTATGTGGATCCAAAGATGGACAGGACGCATCCAAACATGTACTGAATATTGCATTTTACATCGACATTGGATGTTGCACAAGATATTAAAACACTTTTATTTATCGCCTTGATCTCAAAAGCTACAAGGAGCCACTGCAGAGTGGCTGAAGAGCCACATGTGGCTCTAGAGCCGCAGGTTGCAGACCCCTGCACTATATGCTTCAAATCACAGTATTGTGGGTCTCAAAACCATAAACTTTGTATTTGAATTAAGGTTGTTTGATCACTGTGAATCATTCCTAGTTTGGGTGTGGCAATCTCACATTCCAGAGCTTTTCAGCTGATGGTCACAGAGAATACACATGGCTACTTAATATGCATGTGAGGCAACTGCTAGAGAGAGAGAGGGGGGAGAGAGAGTGTGTTGGACTTTCCAGCAGTTACTGAGCTGTGCAGTGCGAAATTAAAGCATGGTTGTCATCAAAGCAGTCATCATCAAAGCTTTGTTGAACTAAGGAAGGCAAGGAAAAACAGACAATAAGTGAACTGTGGCTGAACTTCTTAACAAAGACAGAGGCAGCACAGAGACTGCTGGTGAGTGGACTGTTAGCATTTTAAGCTAGTGATCTTTATGCTAACGTGTTAGCAGACTTCATCGTCACAAAAACAACAAACAGATGGATTATCAGCGGTTGAAAGAGAGCAGGACAGACACAGTAGTTGTCTGAGATGATGACGTGACACCAGCACCGCTCTTTATTCTTATGGGTGAGTTTTCATCTACGTAATGTGTGCCACTAGTGTTCAGTCACATACAGGGACTAGCTCTAGTACAAACATGTGCTGATGTGCTTGAATCATATGTGAATGACACAGCGTTGTGTATGAAGTATTGACTGTGATGCTAATGATTTAGCAACGAACTGAGAGTTAGGACATCATCAGCTCATTCAGTAACAGACTGATCCATCCACACTACACCACAGAGCCACTTCAATGTATTTCATTAGTGTCTGATTTGATATTAGAAATATGTGTCTATCTTTGATCATTCTCTCTTAAGTATATATAGTATATTTTGTTTTCATGAAACAACAAAAACAGATGATGGAAATACAGTGGTATGCAAAAGTGTTGATAGGGCGAAAACCACTGTCCTTTTTCCGAACAAGAAAATGCATCGAGTAGAACCCTCTAAATCGATCTGAACTCTTTACACACTGTATGGCGCCCTTCTCCAGAAGCACTGAAATCTCCCACTCTCTAGCCAAAGACTTTAGGGGTCCTTCACAACAGTCATCCTGACCCTGTTGAACTTTGGGGATTGACGCCTGAACTAAATACTGTACCCCTTGAAAAGAGTTAATAACACCAAAGGGTCTGAGTTCAGGGCCTCCCAGTGGCTCAGATGTTGTGGGGAGAAACGGCTGGTGCCTGGGTTCGAGGAGTCAGGTTCGACTCCCACGACCTTTGGGCGGCTGGGAGTCGTTCAGAAGGCGACCCATATATGGGTGCCTTGTCCCTAGGCGCCCCTGAAAGGCAGGATGCTGAGGAGAGATAGAGCAGCGGCTGGCTCCGGGGTGCTCCCCACCCAGCTGTTATTGCTGGGTGGGGAGCAGCTGTGTGTCTTGGCCTAGACGACGATGGGTGATGTAAAACAGAAAACTGTTTCTTGACCTTAGTCACCTGCATACTTCGCTCCAAGGCCTGCTGGGCTGCAGGTCCAAACATCTGTCAAGGGAGGTGTGAGAGAGATGGAAAAAAAGAGAGAGAGAGGGAGCGAGACAGAGGGAGGGAGAGGCATAGTGAGGGACACTACATAGAAGTTAGTAGCATAACACAATAAGGCAGTTATGATAACATTATAACATTATAACATTATAACATTATAACATTATAACATTAACATCACTGATATGGGGACCCACCCCGGGCAAGCCCCCCAGCTCAGGCAGAGCTGGGTCAGAGGTTGAAAGATCCGTCACGGCGGACCCCGTGCCCACCTAGCACAGGGACTCACCGTCCATCCAGGGGCCAAGACGCCCAGAGCCGGTCCCTGCCGAGCAACCGGCTCGCCGCCCACCATCACCCCTCCTAGGAGTCATGGCAAGCCATGGCCAGGTCCCCCACGGCTCCCTCCGACAGACCGACAGCCGACCCAATCCCCTCTGCAGCCGCCAGCGCCCCGAGGCTCCACAGCCGCCCCCAGTCCAAACCGCCAACCCCAGTTCAACTGAGAGGCAGGCGGGACACAGGTACCCGGGAGGTCCCCCCACACCAGGATGTGGCTTGGTGTGTATGTAGGTGTTTTGTGGGATGTGTGTATGGGGGATTTTGGTATCTAGCGTGCAATCAAATTTGAGAGACTGAGGCATATCGACACCCTGCTGTTGATATGCCCCACCCCTCCCCAAGGCCTAGTTTCTAATATGCCATAAAATATGCCCAACAGTCACTTGGCAGGTGAAGGAAAGCTTTGGGGTCTGACCAGCACCTCTGAAGTTCATTAATGTATGGCTCAGAGGGTGGAACCTTAAAGACAGATGGTTGTGGGGTGTGTTTGGAAAAAGGCATTGGAGGGGGCAACCTTTACAGCCAGGCTATCGCTCTCACCCTGGCTCCTGAGCGGTGGCTCCGTGGCAGCAGAGCCAGCAGTGGGGGGACCACTAGGCTACAAGTTAAGGAGGAGGGCCTTAATCTGGGCAAACTCAAAGGCCAACGTGTCCACACCCTCTCGTGTCTTCCTTGAGACAGAAACGTCCTCATGTATGTGCCTCTCCGGTGCCTGGAGCCTGAAGGGGGATTATATGCTGGGGTCCCCGAAGGCGGTAACCCAGCCTCAGCAAAGTTACTGTCAAGTTTAATCAACATTGCAGTCCTCTCTGCCAGTGGCATGCAAGAGCAATTAATGCAAGCATCTTCAGTTAGCCCGGGAGAGAGGCGAGGGCATCTCTACAAGACCGGGCAACAGCAGCTGGAAAATTCCGTCAGCAATATACACAGTGTAGTTAACCCGTGTATAACGATGCTTACCCGCAGAGCTACAAACACAGCTCTGACAAATCAACAATGTAACAACAGAGCGGGAACACTCTGTTACGGGCAATGAAGCACGCCCACTGGCGAGGGAAATCAATACTTACCTGGTGATCCGCAGTCAGGAAGAATGAAATAGAACAGCGCACAGTTGCAATAGTCAATGGTGAAGTTATTAAGACATTTAATTTGAGTGGGGTTTTGTCTGTAGATGTTTTGTAGATGTAAATGCAGTCCAAGAGATTGTCTTGATGTGACTAGAGAAGAAGACCATATTGTCGAGGTTGACACCAAGGTTTTCAACCTTTGTGGAGGGAATTCAAATTTGTCCAACATTGAGAAATTAACTAGTATTTGTATTTGATAGCGTAGATTTTTAAACAGTTTTATTGTCATTAAATTTGAGACGGGTGTCATACATGTTTGAATATCATTAAGGCAGGAATTAAGGTTGTTGGAGGAGATGGTTAAAGTGGAATAAGTGGACAGGTGTGAATCATTGGGATAACAGTGGAAAGGAACACCATAGTGTCAACAGATACTGCCAAGGTGAAAAAGGCCTCGAACTTGGGGCAGGTTCTGTCAGGTTTATTTTGTCTATAATTTTTTAACTTAGCCGTGGTGATATTGGTATTTGTTAAATATATTATTAAATCCATTCATTATGAGCAGAGTTAAAACCATGTAGACTTTAAATGTGTTTTCTTCTAAGCCTACTGTCTAATTTCCAAAGCTTCTGCATTACTTGGAAAAAGTCAACTTTACAACATCATCTGGTGATCGAGTGTCATTTGATGAGAAAGGTAACATCTTACCCGTATATGACATCATGAACTGGGTGTGGCTCCCTGATGGAATAATTAACATTCAGAAAGTGGGTGAGGTTCAGAGATCGGACTTCAATGGTGCAGAAGTCACACTGGATGAAGACAAAATCTTCTGGAACTTTCACTCTGAAAAGGTTTGCCTTACTTTATTTTCGACAATTTCTTCACTTTACGCTTTATAGATCGGTGTAATGAATTTTGATATTTCTCCACACAGCCTCCTCGGTCAGTGTGCAGTGACAGTTGTCCTCCAGGTACCCGCATGGTCAAGACAAAGAGAAGGCCTGAGTGTTGTTTTGACTGTGTCCCTTGTTCTGAGGGAGAGGTCAGCAATACAACTGGTGAGTGTAAAGTTTTAAACACCACAGTTCAGAGATGTTGTAAAAACATGTATCTCATCACCCTCTTTTCTCAGACTCCATGGAGTGCACCAGTTGTCCAGAAGATTTCTGGTCCAGCCCCCAGCGTGACCACTGTGTTCCTAAGAAAACAGAGTTCCTCTCCTACCATGAGCCTCTGGGTATCTGCTTGACAACCATCTCACTGTTGGGCACATTTTTCTGTGTTGTTGTTCTGGGCATCTTCATCCATCATCGCAGAACACCTATAGTTCGTGCCAACAATTCAGAACTCAGTTTCCAACTCTTGCTGTCACTTAAGTTCTGTTTCCTCTGCTCGTTGCTCTTCATTGGACGACCCAGACCTTGGACTTGTCAACTAAGACATGCAGCATTTGGCATCAGCTTTGTGCTTTGTGTCTCATGTATCCTCGTGAAAACCATGGTGGTTCTGGCTGTGTTCAGGGCCTCCAAACCAGGAGGTGAGTCCAGTCTGAAGTGGTTTGGTGCTGGGCAGCAGAGAGGGACAGTTCTGGTTCTGACTTCTGTTCAAGCAGCAATCTGCACTGTCTGGCTTGCATCTGCTTCACCAGTGCCTCATAAAAACACCCAGTATCACAGTGACAAGATAGTTTATGAGTGTGCAGTTGGGTCCACCGTTGGTTTTGCAGTTTTACTTGGTTATATTGGTTTACTGGCTGTCCTCAGTTGTTTGCTAGCTTTTCTAGCAAGGAATCTTCCAGACAGTTTCAATGAGGCCAAACTCATCACTTTCAGCATGTTGATCTTCTGTGCAGTGTGGGTGGCCTTTGTCCCTGCTTACATCAGCTCACCAGGCAAATATGCAGATGCAGTGGAGGTTTTTGCCATCCTAGCCTCTAGCTCCGGCCTCTTGGTGGCACTGTTTGGACCCAAATGTTACATAATCCTGTTCAGACCAGAGAGAAACACAAAGAAAGCTATCATGGGTCGTTGCACTGACTGATAAAAACAGAACAATAATAACATTTATTTGTATGGAATAATATTAAAACAAATTATGTCAATATGATGGGATTAAGGAAAAAAGATTGATGGTAAATACATAATATATAGTCATGTACATATTGAATAGGAGAATGTACTAAATATTGCAACAAAGTAGTCCTCAAGAGTACATGAAATCAAGATTAATACAAATGTAATGAGTAGAGTCCACAATTTTGAATCTTTTTGTAAATTTTCTTCTGTAGCCTAATAAAATAATTATTCTCATTCATTTATTTTCTTATAGTCTTTTTGCAATGGGATATGAGCAATAATAAGAAATAAACAATGGACTGACTTAAATTTGTGCATATGATGTCTGTGAATATTCTTAATTGTAGCTTCATGGGTGTAGATACAGGCAGCAATAATACAGACTGATATTATTATTATTGTGGCTAATCATGAACTGGGATAGGATCTCTTGCGTCAATGACGTTGACCTGTTCTGAAAGGTGTGCACCAAGGCTCGACTGGGGCTTGATATTGGGACCACTGCTGTTATCATTGTATGTATTTTTTCTCCACCTTAACCTGCATTTATGTGCACACCACAGTCCAACAGTAAAGACTCGTGGAAGGAAGTGGAATAGTTACTGAATCTGTGGTCATAGTGCTTACTATACTTAGATTTACACAATAAAAATGTGACAAAAGCTTTAAATCCTCAGCAGCATTTCACACGTTTAATCGCTGTATCCTATTGTCTCTCTATCTGCATGGATGGAAGCCCATTACCTCCAGCTAAACCTCTCCAAAACTGAACTGCTTGTCTTCACAGCCAAGTCAATGATACAGCAAGTAACTTGTGTGTTATGATTGATGACCAACTGACCTTTACAGATCATGTTGCTTCTGTCGCTTTGCACGATTCAATATAAGAAAAATCAGACCGTACCTAACTCAGCAGGCTACCCAGCTCCAAGTACAGGCTTTGCTCATCTCCCGCCTTGACTACTGCAACTACTAAACGAAATCACCGTACACAACAAGTACGCTCTTCCCCTCCTGGACGCTGCATTCAGCCCACTCTGCAAGGCCCAGATCTTCACCAAGCTCGACCTTCGCAACGCCTATCACCTGGTCCGCATAAAAGAAGGCGACGAGTGGAAGACTGCGTTCAACACCCCGTTGGGACACTTCGAATATTTGGTGATGCCCTTCGGACTGACCAACGCCCCCGCAGTTTTCCAAAACCTGGTCAACGACGTGCTACGAGACATGCTGGACAAGTTCCACTTAGTCTACCTCGATGACATCCTGATCTTTTCAGAGACCGAAGAGGAACATGTCCAGCATGTCCGTCTTGTTCTGCAGAGACTGCTGGAAAATGAACTCTACGCTAAAGCAGAGAAATGTACTTTTCACGCCTCTTCCGTTCCCTTCTTGGGGTTTATTGTGGACCAGGGGAACTTTCTCCTGGTCCGACGAAGCTGATGCTGCATTCAACCACCTCAAGGATCTGTTCACCTCTGCTCCCATCCTCTCCCACCCTGATCCCAGCCTCCAGTACATCGTGGAGGTGGACGCCTCCGACACTGGGGTAGGAGCTGTCTTTTCTCAGCGTTCTCCTTCTGACCAGAAATTACACCCCTGCGCCTTCTTCAGCCGTCGACTGTCTCCTGCAGAGGTTAATTACGACATGGGCAATCGAGAACTCTTGGCCATCATCTTGGCGTTGCAGGAGTGGAGGCACTGGTTGGAGGGGGCCTCCTATCCGTTCATTGTCTGGACACCACAAAAACCTCTCTTACCTCCGTAACGCCAAAAGACTCAACTCCCGAAAAGCACGCTGGGCTCTCTTCCTGGGCCGTTTCACCTTCACCCTCACCTTCCGTCCTGGTTCCCGTAACGTAAAACCTGACGCATTATCACGCCAGTTCTCACCTGACCCCCCTACCACTTCCTCCATCCTACATCGTTGGAGCAGCATCATGGCCGGTGGAGGAGACGGTCCAACGAGAGCAGCAGGAAGAACCTGACCCTGGGAATGGACCCACCAATCAGCTATTCGTTCCCAACTCGGCTCGGTCGGAGATCCTGCAGTGGGCACATAATTCCAAGCTCACCTGTCATCCCGGAACGGCTCGTACCCTCCGTTTCCTTCGACAACGGTTCTGGTGGCCCTCCATGCTGCAAGACACAACCACCTTCATCTCCGCCTGTCCCACATGTGCCCGGGGAAAGACGTCCAAACGACCACCTGCTGGACTCCTGAACCCCCTTTCAATTCCTCGTCGTCCCTGGTCGCACATCGCTGTGGATTTTGTTACCGGCCTGCCTCCCTCCTGCCTCAACACTACGGTCCTGACGGTGGTGGACCGTTTCTCCAAGGCGGTCCACTACATTCCCCTTCCCAAGCTGCCAACCGCCACCGAGACTGGAGACCTGCTGGTAAATCAAGTTTTTCGCATCCACGGCTTCCCCATTGACATTGTCTCCGACCGAGGTCCCCAGTTCACCTCCCAGGTTTGGAAGGCGTTCTGCTCTGCTCTGGGTGCATCCATCAGTCTCTCCTCCGGATACCACCCCCAATCAAACGGCCAGACTGAAAGAGAGAACCAGAGCATGGAGAGCGCTCGTCGCTGTGTAGCTGCACGTCATCCAGCCTCCTGGAGTTCCATGCTTCCCTGGGTCGAATACGCCCACAACTCCCTCACATCAGCGTCCACAGGCATCTCTCCCTTCATGGCGTCGCTCGGATACCAACCCCCCCTCTTCGAGTTCCAGGAGGAAGAGATCGCCGTTCCTTCTGTCCAGGCCAACCTTCGTTGCTGCCACGCAGTCTGGAGACGGGTCGTTCATCCCTGGAACGATCCTCCCTACAGTCCCAGAAGCAAGCAAACCGCCACCGAATCCCTGCACCAGACTACCAACCTGGCCAGAAGGTCTGGCTCTCCTCCAAGGACCTTCCCCTACAGGTCGAATCCCGGAAGTTGGCTCCTCGCTTCATCGGTCCCTTCCCCATTGATCGCATAATCAACCAGTCCTCTGTTCGCCTCAAGCTCCCCAGCTCCTTAAAGATTCACCCGACCTTCCACGTGTCACTCCTGAAGCCCGTGGTGGAGTCTGAGCTGGGCTGAGCTTATTTTTGTGTAGGCTGAATACGTCGCACAAGTAAGCGAGTTTTGCGACTCACTCCTTGTCGCTGAAATGTTCTGCCATCGGGGACTTCTTTTCTGAGAGAAATCTCGCTGGCAAGAGTGTTTGCAGCGGCTCTCGCTGCAAACACTCTGGCGATCTCCCTCGGGATGCGTCAAGAGTGAGTCAGAGACGTATGTAACGGAGGGAATCCGGTCATTTTTCAAAATAAAACATTGTTCAGCCTCGATAATAAATAAAACGGAAATAAGGTTATTTTATTCAAGTTATTTATTCTTTTTGTGCGGCCCGGTACCAAATGACCCACGGACCGGTCCGTGGCCCGGTGGTTGGGGACCGCTGCCTTAAAGGGCCGCTGCCAGATCGCCAAGCCAAACCTGTCACAGCTGCATTTCTCTCCCTCCCTCTTCCTCTATTCTCTCGTTCACTTCCGCTTTTTGTGAAGTCGCTTTTTGTTATCCGTTTATTGTAAATAAATATTGTTTATAATTTTACCACCGTCTGTCTGCTTTCGGGTCCACCGCCATTGAAATCATAACAAAATCAAACACACTTGAGATTAATTGCTGGTGATAGCTACAACATCCATCAGGGTGTCCTGTATGAAAATATTGAGGGGCCTTCTCTCATAGAAGAAAATTACCTTTATGCATTTGGAAAATTGCTTTTAGTTTCTGTGCAGCTCATTGAATCTCCTGCAGTGGGATCTAAAATTAAATCCCTTTGGCTCTAATGGTCATTTCAGGCATTTACTCAACAACCATAGATTAAAAGCATCAGCAGGTTCTGTGGGCTCCACAAACAAACAACTTTGTTTGGTCAGGCGCAGCTGTATCTGGCCTTTACATGCAACCACAGAGTCATAGGTCTTGATGAGCACTTCCTGTAATCCATAAGATCTCAGTCTCCTCAACAGGTAGCGTCTGCTCTGACTCTCCCTGTGAAGAGCAGCAGCATTGTCAGTCAAGCCCAGACTCTGTTATTGTATTGATTGAGTGACCCCAATTGGCCAAAAACTATATGTGACAAAAATAATGTGTGTTTCAATAAATAAATAAATAAATCAGTCAGAACCATGATTCAGGCCCGGCCCTACAGCTTCTTCCTCAGCACTGATGGGTGGTGTGTTCAAAAAAATAAACAACACTGCAAATACATAAAATGTGGTGATATTGTGATGAGCCTGCACTGAGACAGGGACGAACCAGAGCAAAGTCATGAGGTTATTTTTAGACAGATGTCTCCTCTTGTTAATGTTGTTCTCCTGCTTCTCCTCTGCTGTGTCCTCCCCTATTTATTCCTCCTCTTGTCAGTTACAGGGACAGTTTAATCTAAATGGGATGAACAAACCTGGAGATGTGATTCTAGGAGGAATTTTCAAACTTCATTTCTTTTCTGCTGATCCTGACCTGTCTTTTACCTCAGAGCCACAACAGCCTACCTGCTACAGGTGAGTCTGTGAGGGAAACAGACACATTAAGAAGCTGCTGAAAAGTATAATATGATCATAGTGAAGTATTTGACTTTTATTAATGGTGTTGAAGAGTAAGTCACTATTTCGAGTATCAGACGTTGGGAAAGGTGTAGCTTTCTCACAGTGACTATGATGTATTTAAATGGTAAAAACTTGTATTACTTGTGTCTTTTTATCAGTTTTAATATTATAGGATTCAGACTGGCTCAGACCATGGCCTTTGCTATTGACGAGATCAACAGAAAGTCAAACCTGCTGCCTAATGTGACTCTGGGATACAGTCTGTATGATAACTGTGTCCAAGTAGGAATTTCATTTCGTGCAGCACTGACCTTAGTCAGTGGTCGAGCAGAGCATGTTACATTAAAGGAGAACTGTGTAGGAACTCCTCCAGTCCTAGGGATTGTCGGTGATTCTTCCTCCACTCGTACCATTGCCATATCCACAGTCTTAGGTTCGTACAGAGTGCCTCTGGTAAGTTTTTTTGTCTGTTTGTCTTTCATCTCACTCATTATTGTGATGTATTTTAAAATGTAATTTAAGAAATTAATGGAAACTGACTGTCATGAAGGTGTGGTTGTTGAAGAATCAACCTATTAAATATTGATAAAAAAATCATCCAACACTTCAATACATGCTTTGTTGTTTTGCAGGTGAGTTATTATGCCACATGTTCCTGCCTGAGTGATCGACACAAATTTCCATCTTTCTTTAGGACGATCCCAAGTGATGCTTTTCAGGTGAAAATCCATTTGCTAAATCAAAATGCATAAAAATGTAACAAAAGTAAAAAAAAACAACATGTGCTATAACATTCTATATATAGTGCAGTGAAAATTATTTCTAGTAAAGATGATTCCAGCCTGTGCACTAATCCCTCTGCTCCGTGTCCACATAGGTGAATGCTATGATTCAGATTCTAAAACACTTTGGTTGGACTTGGGCAGGTCTTCTCATCAGTGATAATGATTATGGAGTCCACGCTGCCCGATCCTTTCACTCTGATCTGGGTCCAGCTGGTGGAGGTTGTCTGGCTTACACAGAGATTTTGCCCCGGGGTGGTGACCTTGCTGAACTAAGGAGAATAGTGGATGTGATGAGGAAATCTACAGCTCGAGTGGTGATTGTGTTTGCACATGAGGGTCACATGATTAACCTCATGAAAGAGGTATGTGTTGATGTATGTTCAATATATACAACTGTTTTCTCTGTAAATCTGACTGTTATTTTTACATTTACTTGGTTTTTGTGGAATACATTTAAATGTTGATGTAACAACTCTGACTTGTTAAAGGTTCAACCAGGAGTATTTTAGAGTTAGAATGTTCATGCATCACAATGCTCACGTTACTGTGTACTGTGTGTTTGGTTAATTTCTCTGGATTGTTTATAGGATTATGGGTAGTTTTGGCGAACTCATCCTGGCCCTGGGGTTGAGAACAAGTGTAAATCACTCAAAGTCATCATCAAGACTTTTCTAGTCTTGATGACCACTCAAAACTGCTTGAATGTTACACTTAGTCATTCAAATAAATTATTCAGATTTTACTCTCACAAAACAAAAGCATTACGTTGAATAAAGCATCACTTCAGGAACTAACATCTGGACATTTTTAACACATTTTACCTGGTTAGATATCAGTTTTCAAAGTGTGATTTCTGCTCAATGCTTGATTTTGTAAAATGCCAATACGTGATCTGAGAGCTGAGGAGGGGCAGTGGGGAGCAGTCCATGGGGTGTGGTCCTGCATTAATTCTTAAGTCCAATATATACTTCTGCGTAAAGTGCTCTGCGTAGGTTGTCGAGAGCCTGTCCAAGAGCCTCTGCGTCGTCTCCGACTGCACAAAATATTTTTTAAGTGTCCGTCACTCCGTCAAGGGACAACGGAGATTGGTCCTCAGGACAGGCCGAGCAAAGCTGTTCTGTGCCGGCTCTTGAAGTTGTTTGGCAGAATTGCTTTATAAGAGTACCTGGCTGCAAACAAAATATGGTGGACCCCTGCACCTCCATACCATAAGTCAGTCCTCATGACTCAAACTGGTATAAGCAACAGTCATTCGCCACTTCAGTGCTTTTAGAGTAGAGTTTGATGTCTTTTAACACTGAGATCAACTTCTGCTACAGAGGTCAGCCATTTTATCTGCAGTCAGGTCATTCTCTTTTATTATGGTGCATACCTGTGTATGACCTCCACTGAAGAAACTAAATTATACTTTATCTTATTTTTATATAAAAAAATAACTAATTATATATATATTTGTTCACTTATGTAATATACAGGTGGTGAGGCAGAATGTGACAGGCCTGCAGTGGATGGCCAGTGAAGGCTGGTCATCAGCTGATGAGCTCCAGACTCCTCACCTCATGCCGTTCCTAAATGGAACACTGGGCATCTCCATCCGTCGAGGAGAAATACCAGGACTCAGAGACTTCCTGATACAAATACGTCCTGAACTACATCACAACAACACAGATCTGGCGAGCATGGTGAGAATTAAATATTTCAATCTGACACGGAACTACCTAAAATAGTGTCATTATTTCAAGAAAACCTTTTCCTTTATTTTTTTCAGGTGAATCTGTTTTGGGAACACACATTTCAGTGTAGATTTGCAACACCTCCAGCAGGTTGGATGGAAGCTGGTGGAGAATTATGCACTGGACAGGAAGTTTTAGAGAATGTGGAGAATGAATTCTTAGATGTTTCAGACCTCAGACCAGAGTATAATGTGTATAAGGCTGTGTACGCTCTGGCGTATGCTCTTGATGACATGCTGCAGTGTGAGCCAGGGAGAGGACCTTTCAGCAACAACACCTGTGCTCATTTACAAATACTGGAACCCTGGCAGGTGAGATATCAGTTTACACTCAACTCTCTTCATTTCACTTAATCCCTTGCCTATTTTTGGGGCTCAATGCATGGTAAATGGTATGTGATGGGGGGGTTACTGTGAGCCTGGGCTGATTCTAGGGTATGGGTGGGGTTGGAGTCTCTGTGCTGTGCCAAAGCCAAAATAGTTGGTCACTTCCGCTTGCTCCTTATAGCTGCCCTGCTCAGCCTGTTTCACCACATACACTTTGGACTTTTGGTTGGACTGGTGAGGGATTAGAGGCTGAGGCTGCTGCACGGTTGGCTTTACCATCCTCCTGGCATATTGGTTAGAGGTCTTGCCCTGACAGGCTCAGGGACCTGCCAGCCTCCTGTCCCCCTAGGGCTTCCTGGGCTGAGTTTGCAGGGTGTGGGACAGATTATCCAACATGAAGGTGTCCAACACAGCTTGGCTGACTTGTGGAGAAGCTAGCAAATACTGGCGAGCCCAACGACGTGCAGCTCCAGGCCATGGAGCAAGACTTCATGTTATCTCTGAAGTAAACCAGCTGATAACTGGGGGGAGAAAGTGGCTTCTTGTCTAATTTATGTAAAGTGGAGCTTGAGAGTTGTTGAACTTGTCTGGGAAATAGTCGGGCAGTAAAATAAATACTGAGAGGATCACCTCAATCCAATCCAACCAACATTATGTTATCTCTGGAATGTAAGTCAAAAGTACCACTTCTTACTGGATGTTCTGATGCTGTCCTGGTTGACACGCCTTTGTGACACTGTGTGGACATTGGGGGGAAGGCACATGTGGAGTGGCAGACTTAGGTGGTGTCCCCATTTTTACGAAAATGGGACCAAGGGATGTTTTACACCTCCCGGGGATCACAGTACTCAGCCTCTTTGTGAAGGTCTTTGTCAGGGTGCTGGAGAGGAGACTTGAACCTCAGACGCAAGAAGAGCAATGTGGTTTTTGCCCTGGTAGTGGAAAGACGACCAGCGCTATTGCAAGAATACTAGAGGGGCCATGGGAATGTGGTGTGTGGAAAAAGCTTACAAATGTGTCCCTCCAGGTGTCCTGTAGGAGGTACTTTGGGTATATGACGTGGAGACCTGATTGCTATTGGCAGTCCCATCTCTGTATTCTTGGAGTGAGAGCTTGTGAACTCCTGCACAGAGGTAACTGGAGAGAATTCAAAATGCCGACAGTTAGAGATCGACTCTGCCATTTATAATCGATTCTCTTCATAACTTTTATAGACAGGATTTGTAGGTGGTGTTTGTGGTGGAAAATCTCTGCCTCCACTGATTGATGTATTTTCTCATTTTAAGAGCACAAGTCTTAAGTAACATGATATGTTATGTGACTGCTTTACTCAGTCCTTGTCTGGGTGTATGTTGCTGTGGTGGAAAAGTAGTTAATTTGCTCTTAATTGTCTGGTCCATATCATCAAAAGTGTCCATTCTCCTCCTCTCATCACAGTGGCAGATGAGCTGCAGCATTGCTGTGTCTCTACACTGTCCTCTCATTACGAGAACTAGACTGTGTGTCTTTATGTTCTCACTTTGTTAAGTGTAAACATCTTGCACCGACTGCATTAGCTGTAACAGCGAGCAGAAGACGCGGCAAAAAAATTAAACACAAGCAACAGATTTCATGGTAAAGTCTGAGTAAAAAATTGGCTCAGGCTTACTGACATACAAGTCTGCGATTATTTACATTAGCTTCTTCATGTAAGCATCCTCAGATGTGGCAAAAATAACTGGAAGCGGTGCTGGATTTGTCAGTATCCTCACATCTTCAACTTCCAAACTCCATTTATCGAACTCAAGAGTCATGTCAGTTTACAAGAGCCTGGAGTCTAGCACCTAAAGATAGCTATGGACAGACGCGTGTTGCGTGATCAAAATACTATTAGCATTAGCCACAGGCAGTGTAATGTAAATAATTGTTGTGTTGAAATTGTTGGATTTGTCAAGCGTTAACCACAAAATCCATTGCTTGTGTTTGTTTCCATTGCTCTGTCTTCTTCTACTCACTGAAATCACGTTTCATAGTAGTGATTCACCTCCACCATCTCTCTGGATCTGTGGGGATCCATTGAAATGCTCTCCTGTTACCCTGAAAACAGCCAGCAAAGTTTTCTGAGATATTTCCTGATTTATGTGCTGTCTCCTGTATAAGTCAACGGGATGAGCCACGTTCTTTCCTGCCAGTGGGCGTGTCAGAGTCTTTACCTTGGTTGTGTGAAGTCACCTGCCAGAGTTCTATAGGGACCCAAGTGCATCTGAGAACAATTCTTACATCATGTATAATCATTAGGAAATACACTATTGGATCCTTTAATGACCTTTTAATGGTTTATCTTCTATTTCTAATTATGTTCATTCTATACATCTGATTCTATTATCCAAAGCTTATGCATTACATGGAAAAAGTCAACTTCACCACAACATTTGGTGATCAAGTATCATTTGATGAGAATGGGGATGCCATACAAATATATGACATCATGAACTGGGTGTGGCTCCCTGATGGAAGAATTAAAGTTCAGAGAGTGGGTGAGGTTAAGAGGTCGGCCTTCAAAGGTGAAGAACTCACACTGGATGAAGACAAAATCTTCTGGAACTTTGAATCCAAACAGGTTATTTCTTACTTTTTCAGACGACCATCTCTTTCCCTTAATCATTATAGATGAGTCTAACATACACTGATATTTCTCCACACAGCCTCCTCGGTCAGTGTGCAGTGAGAGTTGTCCTCCAGGTACCCGCATGGCCAGAAAGAAGGGGGAACCTGAGTGTTGTTTTGACTGTGTTCCTTGTTCTGAGGGAAAGATCAGCAATACAACTGGTGAGTGTAAACTTTTAAACGCCACAGTTCAGAGATGTTATATAAACATGTATCTCATCACCCTCTTTTCTCAGACTCCATGGAGTGCACCAGTTGTCCAGAAGATTTCTGGTCCAGCCCCCAGCGTGACCACTGTGTTCCTAAGAAAACAGAGTTCCTCTCCTATCATGAGCCTCTGGGTATCTGCTTGACAACCACTTCACTGTTGGGAACATGTATCTGTGCTGTTGTTCTGGGCATCTTCATCCATCATCACAGCACACCTATAGTTCGTGCCAACAATTCAGAACTCAGTTTTCTTCTCTTGGTGTCGCTTAAGTTCTGTTTCCTCTGCTCGTTGCTCTTCATTGGACGACCCATATTATGGACTTGTCAACTAAGACATGCAGCATTTGGCATCAGCTTTGTGCTTTGTGTCTCATGTATCCTGGTGAAAACCATGGTGGTTCTGGCTGTGTTCAGGGCCTCTAAACCAGGAGGTGAGTCCAGTCTGAAGTGGTTTGGTGCTTTGCAGCAGAGAGGGACAGTTCTGGTTCTGACTTCTGTTCAAGCAGCAATCTGCATTGTCTGGCTTGTCTCTGCTTCACCAGTGCCTCATAAAAACACCCAGTATCACAGTGACAAGATAGTTTATGAGTGTGCAGTTGGGTCCACAGTTGGTTTTGCAGTTTTACTTGGTTATATTGGTTTACTGGCTGTCCTCAGTTGTTTGTTAGCTTTTCTAGCAAGGAATCTTCCAGACAGTTTCAATGAGGCCAAACTCATCACTTTCAGCATGTTGATCTTCTGTGCAGTGTGGGTGGCCTTTGTCCCTGCTTACATCAGCTCACCAGGCAAATATGCAGATGCAGTGGAGGTATTTGCCATCCTGGCGTCCAGTTTTGGCCTCTTAATGGCGCTGTTTGGACCTAAATGTTATATAATCCTGTTGAAACCAGAGAGAAACACAAAGAAAGCTATTATGGGTCGAGGCACTGACACTTAAAAACAGCACAATAATCAATTGTTTTAATAATACAATAATTCAGCTATATAATCTGTTAATTATGAACCCTATCAACAGAGAGACATACATTTAACACATTTAATGTAGAGTAATGATAATTATAATGGGCAGATATTTTAGGCTCGACTTGACATTTGTATTTTAAATCTATGACAAAGTGCAAAAGAGAGTCTACAATTTTTAAGGTGATTTTATTGAACCTAAACTTTTTCCATTGTGTGTGTGATAATGATAGATACAGGGGGGGTGGTTGAAGAATACTAGTGTCGTTGGTTTGAGTGCTGATAGAGATTATTGTGCCAATGCCTTAATAAAGTAATCTTTATGATTTATCAATGTTCTGTCTTTTCTTCAATGGCAATAACTTATCATGTCACAACTGAAATACGTAACATATTGGCTTAAATGTGTTAATCTCTGTGAATGTTCTGAGTCATGTTGGTCTTTGCATTTTTAAGGTTGTAGATGATACAGGCAACATTAAAGCTTCATTCTGCTGATACTTAGTTCTGAATCAAAGGAAGAATCGTGGCTTAACCAAAGAATCAGTGACTCAGATATAATATGCTGCACCTTCTATCAAGTTGACAGTGTAATGGTCAAATTCAATTTCTCATCTTCATTTGCCCAACACTGATACCCACCCAGTAAAGAATACCATGTCCTTTATGTATTGTGTATTGTATATCATCTAGCCTGCACCTTCCTGCCATACCAGCAGGGAGCCAGCTCCCCAATGCCTACAGTAGACGAAGAGGCAGTGTTGGGCATCTTACTTTAAAAAAGTAATTAGTGTTGTGGCAATTTCTGTTGTAAGATGTCTGATGTAGAAATACAATTGGATCAAAAAGCAACTGGCTGAAGCAGCGTCACATTACCACACCGTCCAGTGTGGTACCATATCAGAATTATGCTCTGAAAGGAAATCAATAATTACTGTCATTTTCATAGTCATAGTCGTCCCAGTGAGAATCATAGTCATACAGACGTTCGCGGTTTGGAGGAATCTCAATAGTGACGTTATTGACGATGTTGGCGGGTCCAGTGGGTTTGTCGGAGGCCTTCATGTAAAAGGAATGAGTCATCCATTTACTCACTAGAGACTTTATGCATGGAAGAAGGCAACAAAAGACGACGCACAGGGAAATTAAAATAGGAAGGTTGAGGCTAATAAGTCCTGACAACCATGAGTTACTCCATTATGTAAACCATGTCAGGAATGAGTTAGTAGTAACAGGCGGAGGAGGTTTAACAAAGTCACGCATTTGGGTAACAACAGACCTCAGATTATGATAGTTGTCAGGGATGTAGAAACAACACGAGTCATCTTACAAACCCCACCTCGATCTGCTGTGAGAATATCCAACACAAGCCTGTGCTGGACGACAGCCTCACGAATATATGACTGCTCCTCATTAAGCATAGTAACTGCATCTTCAGTTTCGTTAGCCAACACCACTACTTGATGTGCTACACCATTAATCTTCGTCAGGGCAACAGATACACCGAAAGGAGCTATGAAAGATAAGCCTGCAGCCTCCCCAGGAGTTGACCAAGGGTCAGTAGTTTTGTAACCATCATGCCATACAGAAGTGAGAGAGCGTTTTTGCCAATTATTGATAGGCTTCTCTTCTGCTGGATGTGGATGTATAGTGACCCCAGAAGTAACGATAGCAGGATAGCAACATCCTGTCCAAGACTTGGGCAGAGTATGATAAGCTTTCCTGCCACAAACCCACATCATTGCTCCAAATGAGTCAAATGGTGGAGAGAAAGGACAGGGAAAGACAGATGAGGTGTTTCCCAAGGCGCAAACAGTGCCTTTATCAGTAAAGGCCACATTATACTTCTCCGACTGCGTATGCGTTATCCGACTGCGTCACCACGGAGACGACTCGAGCCTTCATACTTCTGCGTCGTGGTGACGGATACGCGCTGCAATTTCCCGCCCGATCAGTAGGGGTCGCTGCGCAAGGTTGTTGTGCTTCTGGCTACAGTGAGCAATGGTGTCCGAGAGAGAAAGAGAGAGAAAGACTGTTGTTGTTGAAACAGTGGCCGTTTCTCACTGTTCTGTGTCACGGAACGCAGTTTTAAGATAATTTGAGGCGAGAAATTGGCCATTTAGAGTCTAAACATGTGCTGTGTGTGTTAAGATATGACCTATTTATAGTTTGGCAGCAACGTTGTCGGCGGGGATGAGCTCCGCCTCTGTGGACGCTCGGGTGCGCACTGTGAGCCGGCACAGAGCAGCGTTAGCTCGGCCTGTCCCGAGGACCAATCGCAGCTCTTGCCGTCTCCGTTGTCCCTTGACGGAGTGACGGACACTTGGGTAAATATTTCGTGCAGTCGGAGACGACGCAGAGGATCTTCTACAGGCTCTGCGTCGACGCAGAGTCTCTGCGTAACCTACGCAGAGCACTTTACGCAGGAGTATAAATTGGGCTTAATGCTTACCAAAACAGAAGTGTTACATGCACTCCAACCAAGAGAGACTGAGCCTACTTTTGAGCAGACGCATGTGTCGCCCCGTTTGCGGGGAACAGACAATGACAAGAATGAGGTAGTTGATTTAGGGTCAGTACATGTCAAGTTAGGGTGTGTAGAAAAAGAGACTGGCAACTTGCGATCAGCTATGTTTATCATAACATGTCCCGAATAGAGTAGTGACGCCATGGTTGTAGGGATAGAACAATCTCCAGAATATGGAGTATTCAGAATATGGAGCATGTATGAGCCAAATAGTAGCAGCCTTGGCTCATACATGCTATGTATGAGCCAAGGCTCATGACAATCAGACGATAAACGTCATCATGAAGGAGACCAAGCACAACTCTCAGCTGAAGTGAGCTACAATCATGAGCGATGTCAGGGCGAGTAGGAAGAGGATCCTCTATCCTCAACTCCAAAAGCTGCCTGTGAGGATCCACTTTCCACACCCCCCCAAACCCCACCTAGTTCACCATCCATCGTGAACATGTTGTCGCCCTCGTCCCCCCTCTTGGAGTTCACTGGCCAAATGAACAAGCTGGTCATCGCTGGGACACAATTTACCTCCCGGCCCACTGCACCTTTCTCTCCCCTAATGCCTCTGCAACGCCCCCTGCCTTCAGTAAAGTTAAGACATGCACCACCCCCACCCCTTCTACACAGGCGTCAGACTCATTCTCCCCAAGCTGATAAGAGCTCAGCACACTTAGATTTTTCTATATCTGACTGCTGATGTGTTCTGGGTCCAGGCTCTAAAGATGTCACTCCAGACTATTCCCAGCGAAAGTCAGGGCCCAGTGTACTGGAAGCTTCTTTAGTTCATGTCATGATTGGTAATAGAAAAAGAATGTATAAATTGCCAAGAAACAGGGTAACATCAAATTTAACATCTATTCCATGTCAGCTGCAGTCAGTCCACACTCGTATGGATACTGCCTCTAACACATCAAATCTAGCACTATTAAATGTCAGGTCATTATCAGGCAAATCGTTTTTAATTAATGATTACATTATACAGCACCACCTAGATTTTATGTTCCTAACTGAAACTTGGTTAGGCCAAGAAAATAGTGCAGCAGTCCTTATCGAATCAACGCCTCCTAACTTCAGTTTCATTAGTGAAGCTAGGGTGGATAAGAAGGGAGGTGGAGTTGCCATTTTGTTTAATGAAACATTCCAATGCAAGAAAATGCTGTATGGAGATTTCAACTCCTTTGAATATGTTGCTGTTCAGTCAAGTGTATGTGACAAAAATAATGTGTGTTTCAATAAATAAATAAATCAATCAGAACCATGATTCAGGCCCGGCCCTACAGCTTCTTCCTCTGCACTGATGGGCGGTGTGTTCAAAAAAAATAAACAACACTGCAAATACATAAAATGTGGAGATATTGTGATGAGCCTGCACTGAGACAGGGACGAACCAGAGCAAAGTCATGAGGTTACTTTTAGACAGATGTCTCCTCTTGTTAATGTTGTTCTCCTGCTTATCCTCTGCTGTGTCCTCCCCTATTTATTCCTCCTCTTGTCAGTTACAGGGACAGTTTAATCTAAATGGGATGAACAAACATGGAGATGTGATTCTAGGAGGAATTTTCCAACTTCATTCCTTTTCTGCTGATCCTGACATGTCTTTTACCTCAGAGCCACAACAGCCTACCTGCTACAGGTGAGTCTGTGAGGGAAACAGACACATTAAGAAGCTGCTGAAAAGTATAATATGATCATAGTGAATTATTTAACTTTTATTAATGGTGTTGAAGAGTAAGTCACTATTTCGAGTATCAGACGTTGGGAAAGGTGTAGCCTTCTCACAGTGACTGTATGATGTATATAAATGGTAAAAAATCGTATTACTTGTCTTTTTATCAGTTTTAATATTATAGGATTCAGACTGGCTCAGACCATGGCCTTTGCTATTGACGAGATCAACAGAAAGTCAAACCTGCTGCCTAATGTGACTCTGGGATACAGTCTGTACGATAACTGTGTCCAACTAGGAATTTCATTTCGTGCAGCACTGACCTTAGTCAGTGGTCGAGCAGAGCAAGTTACATTAAAGGAGAACTGTGTAGGAACTCCTCCAGTCCTAGGGATTGTCGGTGATTCTTCCTCCACTCGTACCATTGCCATATCCACAGTCTTAGGTTCATACAGAGTGCCTCTGGTAAGTTTTTTTGTTTGTTTGTCTTTCATCTCACTCATTATTGTGATGTATTTTAAAATGTAATTTAAGAAATTAATGGAAACTGAGTGTCATGAAGGTGTGGTTGTTGAAGAATCAACCTTTAAATATTGAATAAAAAAATCGTCCAACACTTCAATACATGCTCTGTTGTTTTGCAGGTGAGTTATTATGCCACATGTTCCTGCCTGAGTGATCGACACAAATTTCCATCTTTCTTTAGGACGATCCCAAGTGATGCTTTTCAGGTGAAAATCAATTTGCTAAATCAAAATGCATAAAAATGTAACAAAAGTAAAAATTCCAGCCTGTGCACTAATCCCTCTGCTCTGTGTCCACATAGGTGAATGCTATGATTCAGATTCTAAAACACTTTGGTTGGACTTGGGCAGGTCTTCTCATCAGTGATAATGTTTATGGAGTCCACGCTGCCCGATCCTTTCACTCTGATCTGGGTCCAGCTGGTGGAGGTTGTCTGGCTTACACAGAGATTTTGCCCCGGGGTTATGACCTTGCTGAACTAAGGAGAATAGTGGATGTGATGAGGAAATCTACAGCTCGAGTGGTGATTGTGTTTGCACATGAGGGTCACATGATGAACCTCATGAAAGAGGTATGTATGTTCTATAAATACAACTGTTTTCTCTGTAAATCTGACTGTTATTTTTACATTTACTTGGTTTTTGTGGAATACATTTAAATGTTGATGTAACACCTCTGACTTGTTAAAGGTTCAACCAGGAGTATTTTAGAGTTAGAATGTTCATGCATTACAATGCTCACGTTACTGTGTACTGTGTGTTTGGTTAATTTCTCTGGATTGTTTAAAGGATTATGGGTAGTTTTGGTGAACTCATCCTGGCCCTGGGGTTGAGAACAAGTGTAAATCACTCAAAGTCATCATCAAGACTGGTAAAATATATCAGACTTTTCTAGTCTTGATGACCACTCAAAACTGCTTGAATGTTACACTTAGTCATTCAAATAAATTATTCAGATTTTACTCTCACAAAACAAAAGCATTACGTTGAATAAAGCATCACTTCAGGAACTAACATCTGGACATTTTTAACACATTTTACCTGGTTAGATATCAGTTTTCAAAGTGTGATTTCTGCTCAATGCTTGATTTTGTAAAATGCCAATACGTGATCTGAGAGCTGAGGAAGGGCAGTGGGGAGCAGTCCATGGGGTGTGGTCCTGCATTAATTCTTACACCTTACACCAAGTTGAAGCTTTGTAAGGTGCTCAGCGTGAGGAGCCTTTCAATCACTCCAAGCTTCAACAGGTGGACAGAGTCCTGCTGTTTATAATAGGAGAAGGAGTCTGGGACAATGACCAAATACTGGTTAGACAAGATGGCGATGAAGTAGTACCAGTGACAAAAGTGGACAAAGAAAGCCAGTGACAGCAGTTGTTGTTTGGCCAGAGAAGCAATTGATGATAAACGATGTATCTACTGCTTCTCTCATCAAATAACATCCGGATCCGGATCAACAAATAGCTTTACTAGATACACATATACACTGATTTAAATTGGTTTAGGGGTTTAGTTCCTTTTTAAAAATGACCTACTATGTGGTTGGTTTGCCTGGATTAAATTGTTTGGCAGAATTGCTTTATAAGAGTACCTGGCTGCAAACAAAATATGGTGGACCCCTGCACTTCCATACCATAAGTCAGTCCTCATGACTCAAACTGGTATAAGCAACAGTCATTCGCCACTTCAGTGCTTTTAGAGTAGAGTTTGATGTCTTTTAACACTGAGATCAACTTCTGCTACAGAGGTCAGCCATTTTATCTGCAGTCAGGTCATTCTCTTTTATTATGGTGCATACCTGTGTATGACCTCCACTGAAGAAACTAAATTATACTTTATCTTATTTTTATATAAAAAAATAACTAATTATATATATATTTGTTCACTTATGTAATATACAGGTGGTGAGGCAGAATGTGACAGGCCTGCAGTGGATGGCCAGTGAAGGCTGGTCATCAGCTGATGAGCTCCAGACTCCTCACCTCATGCCGTTCCTAAATGGAACACTGGGCATCTCCATCCGTCGAGGAGAAATACCAGGACTCAGAGACTTCCTGATACAAATACGTCCTGAACTACATCACAACAACACAGATCTAGTGAGCATGGTGAGAATTAAATATTTCAATCTGACACGGAACTACCTAAAATAGTGTCATTATTTCAAGAAAACTTTTTCCTTTATTTTTTTCAGGTGAATCTGTTTTGGGAACACACATTTCAGTGTAGATTTGCAACACCTCCAGCAGGTTGGATGGAAGCTGGTGGAGAATTATGCACTGGACAGGAAGTTTTAGAGAATGTGGAGAATGAATTCTTAGATGTTTCAGACCTCAGACCTGAGTATAATGTGTATAAGGCTGTGTACGCTCTGGCATATGCTCTTGATGACATGCTGCAGTGTGAGCCAGGGAGAGGACCTTTCAGCAACAACACCTGTGCTCATTTACAAATACTGGAACCCTGGCAGGTGAGATATCAGTTTACACTCAACTCTCTTCATTTCACTTAATCCCTTGCCTATTTTTGGGGCTCAATGCATGGTAAATGGTATGTGATGGGGGGGTTACTGTGAGCCTGGGCTGAGTCTAGGGTATGTGTGGGGTTGGAGTCTCTGTGCTGTGCCAAAGCCAAAATAGTTGGTCACTTCCGCTTGCTCCTTACAGCTGCCCTGCTCAGCCTGTTTCACCACATACACTTTGGGCTTTTGGTTGGACTGGTGAGGGATTAGAGGCTGAGGCTGCTGCACGGTTGGCTTTACCATCCTCCTGGCATATTGGTTAGAGGTCTTGCCCTGACAGGCTCAGGGACCTGCCCGCCTCCTGTCCCCCTAGGGCTTCCTGGGCTGAGTTTTTCAGACATTTAGGATGGTCACTGAAGGAGCTGCTCAGTGCTCTGATGGTTTTCTGCAGGGTGTGGGACAGATTATCTAACATGAAGGTGTCCAACACAGCTTGGCTGACTTGTGGAGAAGCTAGCAAATACTGGCGAGCCCAACGACGTGCAGCTCCAGGCCATGGAGCAAGACTTCATGTTATCTCTGAAGTAAACCAGCTGATAACTGGGGGGAGAAAGTGGCTTCTTGTCTAATTTATGTAAAGTGGAGCTTGAGAGTTGTTGAACTTGTCTGGGAAATAGTCGGGCAGTAAAATAAATACTGAGAGGATCACCTCAATCCAATCCAACCAACATTATGTCATCTCTGGAATGTAAGTCAAAAGTGAAAAAAAACAAACCATGCAGGGACTGAATCCTAGGGGAGGATGAGATACAATATCACTTCTTACTGGATGTTCTGATGCTGTCCTGGTTGACACGCCTTTGTGACATTGTGTGGACATTGGGGGGAAAGCACATCTGGAGTGGCAGACTGAGGTGGTGTCCCCATTTTTACGAAATAGGGCCATAGGAATTTGCCAAACCAGTCTATGTGGTGTGTGGAAAAAGCTTACAAATGTGTCCCGCCAGGTGTCCTGTAGGAGGTACTTTGGGTATATGACATGGAGACCTGATTGCTATTGGCAGTCCCATCTCTGTATTCTTGGAGTGAGAGCTTGTGAACTCCTGCACAGAGGTAACTGGAGAGAATTCAAAATGCCGACAGTTAGAGATCGACTCTGCCATTTATAATCGATTCTCTTCATAACTTTTATAGACAGGATTTGTAGGTGGTGTTTGTGGTGGAAAATCTCTGCCTCCACTGATTGATGTATTTTCTCATTTTAAGAGCACAAGTCTTTAGGAACATGATATGTTCTGTGACTGCTTTACTCAGTCCTTGTCTGGGTGTATGTTGCTGTGGTGGAAAAGTAGTTAATTTGCTCTTAATTGTCTGGTCCATATCATCAAAAGTTTCCATTCTCCTCCTCTCATCACAGTGGCAGATGAGCTGCAGCATTGCTGTGTCTCTACACTGTCCTCTCATTACGAGAACTAGACTGTGTGTCTTTATGTTCTCACTTTAAGTGTAAACATCTTGCACCGACTGCATTAGCTGTAAGCGAGCAGAAGACGTGGCAAAAAAATTGAACACAAGCAACAGATTTCATGGTAAAGTCAGAGTAAATAATGGGCTCAGGCTTACTGACATACAAGTCTGCGATTATTTACATTAGCTTCTTCATGTAAGCATCCTCAGATGTGGCAAAAATAACTGGAAGCGGTGCTGGATTTGTCAGTATCCTCACATCTTCAACTTCCAAACTCCATTTATCGAACTCAAGAGTCATGTCAGTTTACAAGAGCCTGGAGTCTAGCACCTAAAGATAGCTATGGACAGACGCGTGTTGCGTGATCAAAATACTATTAGCATTAGCCACAGGCAGTGTAATGTAAATAATTGTTGTGTTAACATTGTTGGATTTGTCAAGCGTTAACCACAAAATCCATTGCTTGTGTTTGTTTCCATTGCTCTGTCTTCTTCTGGTCACTGAAATCACGTTTCATAGTAGTGATTCACCTCCACCATCTCTCTGGATCTGTGGGGATCCAGTGAAATGCTCTCCTGTTACCCTGAAAACAGCCAGCAAAGTTTTCTGAGATATTTCCTGATTTATGTGCCATCTCCTGTATAAGTCAACGGGATGAGCCACGTTCTTTCCTGCCAGTGGGCGTGTCAGAGTCTTTACCTTGGTTGTGTGAAGTCACCTGCCAGAGTTCTATAGGGACCCAAGTGCATCTGAGAAAAATTCTTACATCATGTATAATCATTAGGAAATACACTATTGGATCCTTTAATGACCTTTTAATGGTTTATCTTCTATTTCTAATTATGTTCATTCTATACATCTGATTCTATTATCCAAAGCTTATGCATTACATGGAAAAAGTCAACTTCACCACAACATTTGGTGATCAAGTATCATTTGATGAGAATGGGGATGCCTTACCAATATATGACATCATGAACTGGGTGTGGCTCCCTGCTGGAAGAATTAAAGTTCAGAGAGTGGGTGAGGTTAAGAGGTCGGCCTTCAAAGGTGAAGTACTCACACTGGATGAAGACAAAATCTTCTGGAACTTTGAATCCAAACAGGTTATTTCTTACTTTTTCAGACGACCATCTCTTTCCCTTCATCATTATAGATGAGTCTAACAGACACTGATATTTCTCCACACAGCCTCCTCGGTCAGTGTGCAGTGAGAGTTGTCCTCCAGGTACCCGCATGGCCAGAAGGAAGGGGGAACCTGAGTGTTGTTTTGACTGTGTTCCTTGTTCTGAGGGAAAGATCAGCAATACAACTGGTGAGTGTAAACTTTTAAAAACCACAGTTCAGAGATGTTGTATAAACATGTATCTCATCACCCTCTTTTCTCAGACTCCACGGAGTGCACCAGTTGTCCAGAAGATTTCTGGTCCAGCCCCCAGCGTGACCACTGTGTTCCTAAGAAAACAGAGTTCCTCTCCTACCATGAGCCTCTGGGTATCTGCTTGACAACCATCTCACTGTTGGGAACATGTATCTGTGCTGTTGTTCTGGGCATCTTCATCCATCATCACAGCACACCTATAGTTCGTGCCAACAATTCAGAACTCAGTTTTCTTCTCTTGGTGTCGCTTAAGTTCTGTTTCCTCTGCTCGTTGCTCTTCATTGGACGACCTATATTATGGACTTGTCAACTAAGACATGCAGCATTTGGCATCAGCTTTGTTCTTTGTGTCTCATGTATCCTGGTGAAAACCATGGTGGTTCTGGCTGTGTTCAGGGCCTCTAAACCAGGTGGTGAGTCCAGTCTGAAGTGGTTTGGTGCTTTTCAGCAGAGAGGGACAGTTCTGGTTCTGACTTCTGTTCAAGCAGCAATCTGCATTGTCTGGCTTGTCTCTGCTTCACCAGTGCCTCATAAAAACACCAAGTATCACAGTGACAAGATAGTTTATGAGTGTGCAGTTGGGTCCACAGTTGGTTTTGCAGTTTTACTTGGTTATATTGGTTTACTGGCTGTCCTCAGTTGTTTGTTAGCTTTTCTAGCAAGGAATCTTCCAGACAGTTTCAATGAGGCCAAACTCATCACTTTCAGCATGTTGATCTTCTGTGCAGTGTGGGTGGCCTTTGTTCCTGCTTACATCAGCTCACCAGGCAAATATGCAGATGCAGTGGAGGTATTTGCCATCCTGGCGTCCAGTTTTGGCCTCTTGATGGCGCTGTTTGGACCTAAATGTTATATAATCCTGTTGAAACCAGAGAGAAACACAAAGAAAGCTATTATGGGTCGAGGCACTGACACTTAAAAACAGCACAATAATCAATTGTTTTAATAATACAATAATTCAGCTATATAATCTGTTAATTATGAACCCTATCAACAGAGAGACATACATTTAACACATTTAATGTAGAGTAATGATAATTATAATGGGCAGATATTTTAGGCTCGACTTGACATTTGTATTTTAAATCTATGACAAAGTGCAAAAGAGAGTCTACAATTTTTAAGGTGATTTTATTGAACCTAAACTTTTTCCATTGTGTGTGTGATAATGATAGATACGGGGGGGGGGGGGGGTGGGGGTGGGTGAAGAATACTAGTGTCGTTGGTTTGAGTGCTGATAGAGATTATTGTGCCAATGCCATAATAAAGTAATCTTTATGATTTATCAATGTTCTGTCTTTTCTTCAGTGGCAATAACTTATCATGTCACAACTGAAATACGTAACATATTGGCTTAAATGTGTTAATCTCTGTGAATGTTCTGAGTCATGTTGGTCTTTGCATTTTTAAGGTTGTAGATGATACAGGCAACATTAAAGCTTCATTCTGCTGATACTTAGTTCTGAATCAAAGGAAGAATCGTGGCTTAACCAAAGTATCAGTGACTCAGATATAATATGCTGCACCTTGTATCAAGTTGACAGTGTAATGGTCAAATTTAATTTCTCATCTTCATTTGCCCAACACTGATACCCACCCAGTAAAGAATACCATGTCCTTTATGTATTGTGTATTGTATATCATCTAGCCTGCACCTTCCTGCCACACCAGCAGGGAGCCAGCTCCCCAATGCCTACAGTAGACGAAGAGGCAGTGTTGGGCATCTTACTTTAAAAAAGTAATTAGTGTTGTGGCAATTTCTGTTGTAAGATGTCTGATGTAGAACTACAATTGGATCAAAAAGCAACTGGCTGAAGCAGCGTCACATTACCACACCGTCCAGTGTGGTACCATATCAGAATTATGCTCTGAAAGGAAATCAATAATTACTGTCATTTTCATTGTCATAGTCGTCCCAGTGAGAATCATCTCGTGGTGAACCCTCTGTATTCACTCTGGTGAAGTCTTCTTTTGATTGTTGACTTTGAAACACAAACACCTACCTCCTGGAGAGTGTTTTTGATCTGGCCAACTGTTGTGAAGGGCTTCTTCTTCACCAGGGAAAGAATTCTTCTGTCGTCCACCACAGTGGTTTTCCAGATCCGTCTTCCAGGTCCTTTGTGTTGCTGAGCTCACCTGTGCATTCTTTCTTTTTAAGAATGTTCCAAACAGTTGATTTGGCCACACCTAATGTTTTTGCTATTTCTCTGATGGGTTTGTTTTGATTTTTCAGCCTAATGATGGCTTGCTTCACTGACAGTGACAGCTCCTTGGATCTCATATAGAAAGTTAACAGCAACAGATTCCAATTGCAAATGTCACTCCTGGAATCAACTCCAGAACTTTTACCTGTCTCATTGAAGATGAAATAATGAGGGAATAGCCCACAATTGTCCATGAAATAGCTTTTCAGTCAATTGTCCAATTAGTTTTGGTCCCCTAAAAAGTGGGGGGCACATATAGAAAGTGTTCTAATTCCTACACCGTTCACTCAAATTAAAGCTGAAAGTGTGCAGTTAAAGCACATCGTTTCATTTCAAATCCATTGTAGTGGTGTATAGAGCCAAAATAAAGAGAACTGTGTCGATGTCCAAATATTTATGGACCTAACTGTATTAAAGGCAGCGCCTCCTCCCCCAGCTGGGTTGGGTAGGAGTGCAACTGATGCCGCAATTTCTTTTTGCCCCCATGGTCGATAAACCAGCATAAGGAACTCAGCGTCCTGCCCTGCCACTTCCACCATTGGGGGAGGGAGGGAGGGAGAGAGGGGGAGCGAGAGAGAGAGGGAAAGAGAGACACTAGATAGAAATTAGTAGCATAACACACTAAGGCAGTAATGACAACATTACAACATTAATAACACTGATATGCATTTGTATTACAGTACCATTAGAATTTGTTAACAACCACATATAGATAAGGTGATCTTGTTTATAACGGTTGTATCAGTTTATATTGGTTCTATCATGAACCAGAGTTTGTCTGTGTGTGTATCTGTATGTCTGTGTATTCGCGCATCCATATATATGTATGTGCGGAGGTTGTCACTTGGTGTGGTCAGGAATCCGTGGTGAAACCGTGTCGCCGCCCCCCAGCCCCCCGGAAGGAGACCGGCAGTAACCCAGGCACACGGGGCGTCCACCAGCCCCCTGGGCCCAGAGATACCCACCGCCGCCTGACTCAGGGCCAGCCGCGAGTCCACCCCGCACAGGACCAGGGCAGGACCCCACGCGCAGAGCACGCCCCGAGGGGGCAGGAGACGACGGCACCACGAGCACAGACCAGCCCACCACACGCCGAGGCAGGTCCTGAGGCCCCAGGTCCCCACACCCGGGACCCACCCAGGCCCCCAGGGCAGCCCAGCCCACCACCAGGGACAGTAGAGCCTCCCCCAGACCGCCCCCCCAGGAGGCAGGCCGGAGCCCGCCACAGCTATCCCCGACGCCTACCCCGGAGCCAACCACACGACTTCCCCCCAGAGGGGAGCCGGCAGAGGCTCATGTAGGGATCCCAGCCGGGGGTCCCCAAGGAACAGGAGGCAGCAGGGTCCCGGATCCGCCCCGGGCAAGCCTCCTCACACAGGTATGGGTCAGAGGCCGTAAGATCTGTCACAGCGGACCCCACGCCCACCCGGCACAGGGACCCACCGTCCACCCAGGGCAGGGCGCCCAAAGTCAGCCCCCGCCGTGCGACCAGCTCACCGCCCACCATCACCCGTCCCAGGAGTCATGATGGTGCTTCTTCTTTAACGGGGGGAACGCCTCCTCCCTGTGCGCTGCCCGACGGCAACACTTCTCCATACGCTGGTGGTGGTACGACCACTTGAGGCACTTCCACGGGTTGTTGAGGCACTGGCACTCCAGCAGTGCAATGGACTAACGCTTTTCTGTCCCCATTTCTTCCTCATAAATTCAGAACTCTGTCTGTTTCCCATTTTCCTGAGCTGGCAGTGTACACTTTTTTATTTTTATTCACAACAGCAGACGTCTCTGTGTTGTTTGTGATCCTTTAACCCAGTTCAAAGGAACAAAAACCCACAAATTTGTGGCAAACTGTCTGGGAACAGATGAGTTACAGGTAGGGCGTACTGCTGATCTCAAACACACGGCATGACAATGTTCACTCCACTGTTTTATAGCTCCTGTCTCCCAGTCTATATGTGGATTGTGTTTGTTAAGCCAAGGAAAACCAAGTACAACGGGTTGTTGTGGAGCATCGATCAGGTGGAAATGTATGAGTTCGGTGTGATTACCTGAGATGCTTCACTGAAGTGGAGAAAGCAGATGACGGTCCAGTGCCGTAGCGTGAACCCAATAGCACGACAGAAACGAGGAGACAGAGCAGGTCAGATGTAATGCGTCGAGTTTATTTAACAAAGTTTCAAACCAGGAAGTCAGTCCGTGTGGCAAACAAATCAGACAGGGAGCAGGCAGGCAGGAATCAAAAACCAGGATACAGTCAGCGTTGCAAACAAATCAGGCAAGGAGCAGGCATACGGGATGATCTCAGGTCGAAGGCAGGTTTCAGGCAATAATCAGGCAGATATAAAATAATGCTGGACTACTAGGTTTGAAGCTAGACAATCTGGCAAAGGGGAAATGGGCTGTTATAAAAAATTTCCACCTTGAACAAAGAAGTGTTTTCACTTGTTTTCAGCGCCAACTGAAAACGTGTGTCCATACCTTTGATGAGTGAACAGCTTTCATTCTGATTTTCTTCTCATGGCAGTTATTCTATTTTTGATGGAATTGTAGCGTAGCAGAAGCCTCTCAAAACGAAAGTAAGTTTGGGCGCCAGACAGGACTATTAAAAAGCCGAACCTGTCAATTTTTATAATTTCTAAATATTCATTTTTACGAGAGGTTACCCAGTTAGCTTGTCTCTAAGCTACAAAAGATGCCAACATCAAATAAATATACAACCAATCATCATACTTTCATTCATAAGAGAATCTGTAGCTTGGGGTGGAAGCCAGGAGAAACCAGGAGAGTTCCAAAAATGTTGAACTTATCTGGCCTTGGTAGGTGTTGTCCAGCTGAGACGTCAGCCACTGTATCCAAGCAGGTTTTTTGAAGATCCTCACGGTCTCCTGCTCCTAAGATCAGCTTGTTCCTCTCGTTTTTAGTTACACACCATACTGTCTTTCATTTTACTTTTCTTATTTGTCCAAAAAACTTCAGAATCTTCCTAATTGGTCAGCACTCCTTCTCCTGCTTTCATTCCACCTGCCAGCTACATTTGTTTGTTCCCTCCTCCTTCTCAGCTCTCAGGTGTGACCCCTCCTCCCTTTACTTCCTGCTCGAGGTGAAAAATCTGATTGACCACTCCTTTCATCGTCCATCCTCCCTACTTGTTACAAAATATTTCACTGCTTTCCTGAAGAAAGGCAGCGCTCACATTCTGCTTTACCTGGAACATCTTGCCTCACAATAAACCTCTTCAGGTGTTTTTCTACTTTTATTTTGTCCTGTCCCGAATCCTTGGTGTGAGCTGGATTTTACAGATGATTGACAGTTCGGAGAAATATAATATTGTTACTGTACTTTGACAATACAGTGTATATAGAGTAGATTACAATCCCAGACCCCTGTCATACTGAACCAGACTTGCACCCCCAATGGTAGTGCATTACCTGAAGACAATGTACTATATGTTGTGTCCTTGGTCTTCAAATAATGTCAGGAAACAGTGAATCAGGGAAACCTGCAGGCTTTCAGTGGTGCAAACAAAATACAAATGCAATTTAAAAACAAATATCACATACCTTCAATGTCCTTTTCTGAGGGCCCTCCCATGCCAAAGGTCTCTAAAATGTTAATTTATATAATATTATTAGTTGGAAATTGCGATTGTGGGCAATGAAGTGTACTGAAAACTGCTGTACTGATCATGTCGTTTCAACTACAACTGAACAGATATAATCAAAATACAGAACTGTAAGACTTGCCCTCTTCATCTATGTTTGTGTGTGCAGTATGTGCAAGTGTGGCACTAATTTTTGCATTTGTATGGTCTCACTGAATTTAAAAAAGATTAAAATTTTAAACTTGTAAATTACCTGCATACAATTCTATTACTTAAAACAATCCAGTTTTAGTCACTTACTGAATGCTGAAGACTAAAATATAATATAATATAATAATAATAAGACTTAGTACCATTCACGTCAACTTGAATTTCATCCAGACTCTTTCCCTTGTATTCCCCTAGGCGTCCTTGTTCCATTGCCAGGAGCACTTTGCTGATTTTAGCCAACTGGAGGGTGCCCTCCGGAAGGCGGTAGTACTTTCAGTGGACAGCAATATTGTGCCCGAGGAAGTCTGCCAACTGATCCAGTTCTGTGGTCTTTACGTTCAATACAGTAGAGAGGGTGGCAATATGTTTCCTCAGTTTAGTTGATGTTAAAGGGCCCATATTGTGCAAAATCAACTTTTTAATCATTTTAGTACTTAGGGGGGCCATACCAGTCCCCAAAATGTGAAAAAACAAGACTCAGTCATGTTTTAGTGGTTCCACTTAGTATAATTATAGGCGATAAAACATGCGATGTTTAAACCTCCCGCCCAGTTACGACACAGCGCACATTTCACTGTGAATGTTGGCACCCCGCCAGGCATAGTACTTCAGAGCTCCACCGTAGCTCCTCCTTGTCCCTGTGAAATACGAGAGTACAGGCGAGGGAGGAAGAGTGGCTGCACAGCGGAGCACAGTGTTTTACACCTGTTATTTACCTCAGAGGATTTGTGTGTTCAGTGGATATATTTTATGTGTGAAAAAAAATGTGCCGGATAAAGTCAGAAAACGTGTGTTCGCACCACTTCGCATCAGACTGTTTTGTGAACCTCGGTCAGTGCAATTCTGGACTGAGCAGAAGACTGAACGTGAAACGGGGAGCAGGACCAACTGTCCGTGGGGAGACTGCAGTGGAACTAACTGTAAGTATTCTTTAGAAAACACATGCTTAGTTTGTCATTGTTCGCCTAACGCGAGTAATGTAAGTCTTCTCCGTGTCAGTGCAGTAGGCTGACTTGTGAAATGTACTGTGGTGTGTTTTTGTGCACGGGGAAATTGGCTTTAGGTTCGTATGCTTATCAAGTATCATGTTTGTATGCTTCGCTGCTAGCACGAGCAGAGACGTGGCCTCCGGCCTAACAAACAGTAATAACTTCTAATAAGGTATGTTTACTTTGTCATTGCTCGTGTAACGGCAGCTAAGGCTAAATGTGGTTAGCTTCAGAAGACCTTTGTTGTTTTTAGAGACTTGCGGAAAGTCTTCGCCATGTCAGTGCAGTAGGTTGACTCGCTGAAATATACTGTGATGTGTTTTTGTGGTCAGGGGAAATTGGCTTTACGTTCGTATGTTTATCAAGTATTTTATGCTTCGCTGCTGGCACGAGCAGAGACTTTATGATGTAGCTGATCGTGTATGTAAATTCCTATACTAGAAAAACACCTTGAACGCACCAGTTAGGTGCCGCTGCAGTTAGCGAGTGACGTGTGGATCAATAATATATAATATATAACAGCACGCGTTTGAAAGCACGGCAGAAAGGTAAAGGTAGGAAAATATCAGTTAACTGCAAACATTTAGGCTTGACGGTACTGACGCTTACATGTCCTTCACTACCATAATTACATAACATTTAATGTCACAGCCTCCGTTATCTCCTGATGTCGTGGTAGTATATGGGGCAGCATTGTAAAGTCTGCCGTGAGAACTGTGTTGTGATGGCTGACGAGCTGAGTGAATAAGTCTGTCGTGTTGCTTTCAGGAGCAGACAGACAGCGCGAGAGACTAAGCAAACAATTTCCTTTTGCTCGACAATGTGTTTCCAGTTAGCTGATATTGTCCTACATTTCTTCTCAACCAAAGGCTTCCTTTCTGTCGTGTTTCCACATTCTCTCCTCATATTATTGATCCACACGTCGCACACACGTAACACAGGTGCATTCAAGGTGTTTTTCTAGCATAGGAATTTACATACACGCCGCGTCGTGCGGCACATTAATCGTTTTTCTTCGATTCTGATGTTTTTATGATCGCGAGAAGCCGTGGAGAAATCGTGGTCACTCTATGCATTACGGTGAAACGCAGTACAACGGGTAAACGGACATTACTATGGAGTATACAGAGCGGGGGTTGGGGCGACGCTGCATGACAATAGGTGATAAGTTGGGACAGTATGGCTGTGGATAGTAAGTTAGATGTCGAACAATGATGTAACGTTATTACGGAGGAGCTGAGAATAAAAAAGGGTGCTATTACATTCCCGCTAGTGTGGAGAACACGGGAGTAGCATGCTCGTTACGCAAACAAATCTAGAGTTTTATAAGCGGTGAGTTACACAAACAGCGGCCAGTGATCGCAGTATTTAGTCCGCGACCGTTTTTAACCGACGTACACAACACAAACATTTTTAAGAAAAGTTCAAATAGAGATCATAACAAACCATTCGGCGTCGACACTCCCCTGGAAGCAGTGGGTGTGTGTTTACCTGGGTCTCATTCACATGTTAATGACCAGGCACAAAACCGAGCATTCTGAAAAGGGCTGTTTTGGCAGGGTTATTGAACTGCTATTGTGCTTCATCCTTATGATATTTTGACTAAAGCATGACACAGACATGTTCATTAGGGCATCAGGAACTAGTTTAACTTGGGGTAATAGGGTATAATATGGGCTCTTTAATGCTTTGGGATTTTTGATGTGATCACATTCATACACATACATTCGTACACAGACAGAAGCATCCTGGACACTTCCCCTCCTCTCCTGCGGTTAAAAAGTACAACTTGTGTCAGGGTGACTTTTGCAAGCTCCTTCCAGTTTGATGATGATGGGTGCTCTTGCAGATCATTCAAATGTTGTAGATGCTTCTCAGCTAGATGGCAATGAAGCTTTTGGATATCTTGAGTAAAAGGTAACAGTTGAGGAGCATTCCATTTGGTTTGGTCAAGTTGAGTTAATGCTTGGCTTGCAATGTCAAATGTCCAACTTTCTTGATAAAGCTGCGCAAACTCCTCAGTATCTTGAGTAGCTTGTTTATCATTCTTTTTCGGGCCTTCGGACTTGATATACATGGCCAAAGAATGCAAGCTGTGTCCAACCTTGCGAGCATGAGATGGACATCGGTATTTGCCAGTTTCCTCATTGAATCCAGAAAGCTTCTTTGCAGTAGTGACAACAACACTGTAGTGTTCAGGTTTTATGAGTTCTCGGATGCTCTTCACATACTTTTCTTGCTGTCAATAACAGCCTGCCAAGCTCTCTCAGTTTTTGCCGAATATACTGATGTTGACTGACTATCTTCTCTCTCTTCTTGAACAGTCTGTAACCATACTCGAGAATGCAGCGGTCTTCTTTAATAGCAACTGTAATCACGTCTTGATTCATAACACTTAAGAATTTCCAATAAGCATCGTTAAATCCAGGTGGAGCAGGCTCAGTGAAAGCACACAAAGCAAGAACTCGATTTTTACCTGGTCTAATACTCTCAGGTTTGAAGCTGCATACCTGAAAATGCCGCCACATCGCTTTCCTTGAGAACAAGCCATAGCAGTGAACACAATGTGAAAATTCCTGTCCGTCCGATTTTTCTGTGGTTGCTTCCATGGGATGAGTATGCCTCTTTTTGTCTCCAAAACGTCACTGTTGTGCTCAAAGTTCCCCTTATTTCGTATGTTGTCTAACTGCAGTTTCCTTTCTTTTGAGTTCTTTGGCAAACTGAATACTTTTTTTGTTTATCTTGGTGCCTACGCCACAAGTGTCTTGACATTTTCTGGACAAACTTTCTGCAATAAAAGCAGAAATGTTTCTTGTTGTAGCTTCTAGATCCATCATCCTTCTTTACAACTGGACCAACATACATAGGCTGCTCTTCTTCCAGGGGCATTGAAACACTCGCATCCTTTTTAGAATATGTTGCCACCACTTTCTTCTGCTTCCCATCAACTCTACGATTTGGAAATTTTTGTGTGGGGTCATGACTTGTTTTCAAAGGGTCTCTTCTGGCTAAAATCAAGCCTGCTCAGACTGGAAGACTTGCTTCTTCTCTTTTTGGAGGACTCGCTGCTACTCTGGGCTTAAACTTGCTCTGACTGGAAGACTTCTGCTCTCACTAGATGCACCTTTGTTCTTGTTGCTCTTGTACTCTTCTTCACTGCCAATGTTTGAGTCATCTGATTCCACAAGATCGATTTTAATCTAAAAAAAAAAAAAAATGTGTCAATAACTCATTTTGTAACATTGTAACAAGTGTCAAAAATCTGAGTATACTTTAACTGTATAGGCATACTGAGTGAAGAAAATTCTGCATGGAGCCTTCTATACCGAGTAGTTTAAGTTCAAGTAAATGAACAAATGAGAAAGATATACTGTTAATTAATGTTAGACTAAAAATTTGACTAAAAGCTTGGGATGGGCGTTTTCAGTTATTTTATTACTCGCATTATATAATGAAAGAGTGCTCGCATTTTTTTTGTAACCATAAAAATAAAACCAGGAGGTCTGTGTCCAACTGTCGACATTGGTTCCGCCAGTGTTCCCAGTCAGACACAAACGTATTGCACATACTGCTAAATGAGTGCTAAAAGACACTGCGCAGGTTAAGAGTTCTCAGCTAACATGACATTTAAGGCCAATTTACAAAATAAAAAAGGAAAATAAAATTGAATCAGTACCAGGCTCACTGACAAGAACAACAGAGATGTTCAGACAAGAATCAAAAGAAGGCTTACAGCCAGCAAAATCTTTTACTTTATCCATCTGCAAAAAGGGATACATGGAGATATGATTTTCCCTTTCTTTTGAAACAGTAGAAAGACAAATGGCAGGGGAAAGTGCCCATCAGCCAAGTACTCATACTGTTTTAAATAAGTTTTAGGAGCTTACCATAATGCTTTTTGTTCGTCTCAGTAATGGAACAAGTTCATCATCTGATTGGTTGTTTGGAGAAGCCGACAGGTTTTTTTCACAACAGTTTCATCGGAAACATATGAAACCTGTGGTCCACTACCCACCTGCAAAAACAAAAAGTTATGTCAAGACGTGCATACATTCAAATATTCACAATCTATTAAAAGGAGTAAGGTTAATACAAGTAAGGTTACAGTAAGGTTAATTACTTGACAAAATACATTCAAATTTAATTCAAAGCATCTAAGGCATACCAGAATGTTTTCTGTTATATTCCTTAGAACATCACTGTGGAGAGGGAGTTTTGTTGTCCATACAGTTCTCATCATTTTCATCACTACTTGGATAATCAACAAGCGAAAACCCTTGGAAAACACCTAAACATAGATAAACAACTGAAATCTGTAAGTATGGTGGTATCTGCTATGAAATAAACGTTAGCCAAAGTTAAATCTGTTCCAGAGATAGCAGTGACATATGTATAATAACAGCATCCAGAAAAGCAATGTGAACATTGACCCATTTTGGTAGTAAAACAACCTCACATACAAGTCAACAACTGTCATTTTACCTGTGCGTTAGTCTCATCTGGCTTTGATTCCTCCGTCTCTCCTGCTTCAGCAGTCTGAGTGTCTTTCACCTGAAATTTAGATACAAGACAAGAAGGCTATTACAACTGACAGAAATCATAACTGCACATGGAGACATCCAGAGGCTGATAAGGTTAGGATAAAACAGACTGTGAAACACTACAGACCTTCAAACTGAGACCACAGCATCGTCTTTCTGAGGTAATAGTTACTTATAATAACCATCACAAGAATTTGAAGTGGGTCACATTGTAAACATTGCTTTAAAACATGTATCAGCTCAGACAGCGTACAATTACAAATGTTAAAATTCAAGCTGAGATCATGCCAGCTGTTGGACAGTGCCATGAAACCAGTTTCAGTGAGAACCACACGGAACGGACCCACATGGTTTACCTAGAGACAAACGAGTGTGTTACAGTATGTTAACGAGAAACTAGAGAAAGAGGTGTTTGACATAAAAAGACCCCATAAAACATGACTGGAAATGTGTGTAGAAAGCGTAATTGTCTTCAAAGCAGTTGTCATCAAAGCTTTGTTGACCAAAGCACTTTTTGTATATAGGTAATCTTTATTTTCCTGGTTTCTAACTGATCATCAGAACCCGTACACTTTGTCCGTTTACAACCTATTAAGTAGTGTATTAAGTTGTGCGTAGAATAAAACCTCTTTAAGACACTTGAGTTGTCCGCCGTACTTGTTCTGGTCGCCCTTCTCAGAGGGTAGTTTATTGAGCCATAAGAAGCAGCCGGTAAAAATCTGGACAACCACTGCTCAGAAATGTTGTATAAATAAACATCTCATCACTTTCCCTCATTCTCAGACTCCATGGAGTGCACCAGTTGTCCAGAAGAAGAGTTCCTCTCCTACCATGAGCCTCTGGGTATCTGCTTGACAACCATCTCACCGTTGGGCAGTACCATCTTGTGATGGTTATTATAAGTAACTATTACCTCAGAAAGACCATCTTCATCCATCATCACAGCACACCTATAGTTCGTGCCAAAAATTCAGAACTCAGTTTTCTTCTCTTGGTGTCACTAAAGTTCTGTTTCCTCTGCTCATTGCTTTTCACTGGACAACCCAAACTTTGGACTTGTCAACTAAGACATGCAGCATTTTGCATCAGCTTTGTTCTTTGTGTCTCATGTATCTTGGTGAAAACCATGGTGGTTCTGTCTGTGTTCAGGGCCTCCAAACCAGGTCACAGTGGTCACCAGTTTCACAGTGAATCACTCCAGTGAGAGCTGGAGATCACTGCCCGATGAGGCAGCAGGAATACATCATCCGCAAAGAGCAGAGACCCAATCCTAAGCTCACCAAACTGGACTCCCTCAATGCCCTGGCTTCATCTAGAAATTCTGTCCATAAAGGTTATGAACTGGAACCGGTCGTACAGGGACCGAATGGCCCTTACCAAGGGTTCCGGAACCCCATACTCCTGGAGCACTCCCCACAGGAGTCCCCAAGGGACACGATCAAACGCCTTCTCCAAATCCACGAAGCACATATAGACTGGTTGGGCGAGCTCCCATGCACCCTCCAGGACCCTGCCAAGAGTATAGAGCTGATCCAACGCTCCACGACCAGGACGAAAACCACCCTGTTCCTCCTGGATCCGAGGTTCAACTATCCAACGGACTCTCCTCTCCAGGACCCCCAAAAAGATCTTACCCGGGAGGCTGAGGAGTGTGATACTCCTGTAGTTGGCACACACCCTCCAGTCTTCTTAAAAAGACGGACCACCACCCCGGTCTGCCAATCCAGAGGCACTGTCCCCGACGTCCACGCGATGTTGCAGAGACTCGTCAACAAAGACAGTCCTACAACATCCAGAGCCTTAAAGGGACACTGTGTAGTATTTATTGGTTTATATGATCCAAAATCCACTTTTTTTATACATATTATGTGCTCCTGCATTGTCTAGTCCCTGTATAATAGTTTTTTGTTTCATTTTCGTAGTGTTTCAAAAAGGCATGTAAAATAACATGGTCGCGGGCCGCGGTTGCATTGCCACTGTTAGCAGCGAGACGCCATGTTTCTACCGGAGCCTGCATAGACAAACGCGAGAGAACAAATCAAGCGTCGCTTTACTTGTAGCCGAAGTCCCGCCTCCACTCTCTCCGCTTTGTCTGCTACGGCCGCAGTAGCTCGCCCTCTCCCTCGCCTCACCAACCTCATCTGCTGACACAGCGGTAGACAACGAGGACGACATTTGACAGGCTGAGGATACGGTAGCGCTCAGGGAAGGGAGGGGGTAAGCAGAGGAGCAGTTTGTTGTTGTAAATTTCAGCCTCTCCTCTAGATGTCACTATAAACTACTTACTTCACCTTTAAGGAACTCCGGGCGGATCTCATCCACCCCTGGGGCCCTGCCACCGAGGAGCTTTTTTACCACCTCGGCAACCTCAACCCCAGAGATAGGACAGCCCACTCCTGAGTCCCCAGACTCTGCTTCCTGATTGGAAATCGTGTTACGACCCACAACGTCCCAGGTCGAGGTCAGCAGCACCCCATCCCCACTGTGCAGTGTGTTGTGTTGATGTTGCACTGCTTCCCCTTCCTGAGTCGCTGGATCACCGACCACAACCTCCTCGAAGCCGTCCAGAAGTCATTCTCCACGGCCTCACCAAACTCCTTTGAGTTTTGCCTTAGAGACTGCCAAAGCTGCGTTGCACTAGGCCTGCCGGTACCCATCAGCTGCCTCTGGAGTCCCACAAGCCAAAAAGGCCCGTAGGACTCCTTCTTCAGCTTGAGGGTCTCAATTTCGGACTCAATATCTCCCGCTTCCCTTGGGACGTGGTGGAAGATCTGACGGAGGTGGGAGTTGACAGGGGATTCCACCAGACCCCAGTTCAAAACAGACCCTCACTACACGTTTAGGTCTGCCAGGCAATAGACAATCCGCGACAAGCACAGAAGACAAAAATACACCACTCAGGTTCAGATCGGGGGGGGGTGCATTCCTCCCAATCACACCCCTCCAGGTCTCACTGTCATTGCCCACATGAGCATTGAAGTCCCCCAGCAGAATGAGGGAGTCCCCAGCAGGATCGCATTCTAGCACCCCTCCTAGGGACTCCAAAAAGGGAGGGTACTTTGAACATCTATTAAATTCGGTGCATAAGCACAAACAACAGTCAGCGCCCGTCCGCCCCGTCCTGAAATCTTAGCTTCAATATAAGCAACAAGTGTCTACGAGTGTAACATGTAAAAATGTCTTACAACATACAAGTACAAGTTAGTTTCTGGCAGTACTTGCAGTAGCTCACACAAAACTACTCACATGTGTAGTTACTGTAGTACTGTCATCATATACTGTCTGATCATTCCTATAGGAGTGTGAAGTGACTGTTTGGCAGGTCAGTACTAATGATCCTCCTTTAAAACATTAGACACAATGATAAATATCCTTTAAGGTTCTCCACCTCACACAAACGGTAAGTTACCAACCACCGGAGTGATTCTCTTTTTTTCACCTTCTTAAAGTGGGACAAATGAACTCATTCTGCAGTTGATGTGATATCTGAGTTCTTTTCACAGAAGACAGTGTACCAGTAGCTGCATTTGCACATTTGACAGGAGTTTAGAACCTTTAAATTTTTTTAGATTGATAAAATTATACATTGTCCTGCCTTGTTGTTCACCCAGCCACAGTTGAATAAGATACAAGATAAAGATACAAGTTTTCATTAATTAATTAATTAATTAATTAATTAATTAATTAATTAATCCATTCATTCATTTATTCATTTTACAGAGCATACCCATGTGACGAAAATACTGGTCAGCAACAAACACACTGATGTAAAATTCAACAAATGAAAGATAAAAATAAATAAATAACACATGACGTTGCTGAGGACCTGCCCCTACAGCTTGTTATTCTGCCCTGATAGGTGATGAGCAAGAATAAACATTATCATAAGTCAATAAAGGATGATGTATTGACGGGACTGAACTCAGTAAAGAGATGAACCAGAGCAAAGTCATGAGGGTATTTTTAGATAACAAGTTGCTCTTGCTAATGTTTTACTGCTGCTTATTCTCTGCTGTGTCCTCCTCTCTTTATTCCTCCTCTTGTCAGTTACAGGAACAGTTTAATCTAAATGTGATGCACAAAACTGGAGATGTGATTCTGGGTGGACTTTTTCAAATCAACTTTTTTTCTACTGATCCTGACCTGACTTTTACCTCAAAACCACAGCTGCCTAAATGTTATGGGTGAGTCTGACTGTATCTATAGTTGTGAAACGTGTAACTTTGTAAAGTTACAATACAAAGTGTTTATGAAAAGTAAACACAATATGTTTATGTTAGTTTTAATATTTTAGGACTCAGACAGGCTCAGACCATGGCCTTTGCTATCGATGAGATCAACAGAAAGTCCAATCTGCTGCCTAATGTGACTCTGGGATACAGTCTGTATGATAACTGCGCCCATCTAGGAATTGGATTTCGTTCAGCACTGACCTTAGTCAGTGGTCAAGAAGAGCAAGTTAAATTAGAGGAGAACTGTGTAGGAACTCCTCCAGTCCTAGGGATTGTGGGAGATTCTTTCTCTTCAAATTCTATAGCCATTTCTGCAGTCTTAGGTTTGTACAGAGTGCCCATGGTAAGTTTTTAAATCTTCCCCTTCGATCATTATGGTGACTAATTCAATTTTATTATTTTATTTTTCCATTTAATGGAGATCTGATAGTTGAGTATTAACCTTTATACATTTAAAAATATTACAAAACATGTTCCTCACAAGAAGTGGTCTGCTCTGTTTGCAGGTGAGTTATTTTTCCACATGTTCCTGCCTGAGTGACAGACAAAAGTTCCCATCTTTCTTTAGGACGATCCCGAGTGATGCTTTTCAGGTGAATACCTATCTACAAAAAGAAAAGAGTGTCACCAGTCATGTTATATGTCTCATTGACAGAGTTGTGTGGTGTCAGATATACAACACTTAAAGACAGTGATTATGAGTCTTCGATGAACCTGTTTAGCAGGATTTCTAGTAAAGATGATTCCAGTCTGTGCACTAATCCCTCTGCTCTGTGTCCACATAGGTGAATGCTATGATTCAGATTCTAAAACACTTTGGTTGGACTTGGGCAGGTCTGATCTTCAGTGATGATGATTATGGAGTCCACGCTGCCCGATCCTTTCACTCTGATCTGGGTCCAGTTGGTGGAGGTTGTCTGGCTTACACAGAAAGTTTGTCCTGGGGTGATGACCCTGCTGAACTAAGGAGAATAGTGGATGTGATGAGGAAATCTACAGCTCGAGTAGTGATTGTGTTTACACATAAGGGTCACATGATTAACCTCATGGAAGAGGTCAGTCCTGAAAGAGATGTGTTGCAAAAAACATTTAGCTTTTTGAAAACAGATTTAATTACTAATGTTTCACTTTTAAATAGTTAAAGCTGCTTCTAAGGTTTGACGGTTGAAGTTTTTTAACTAGGACAAATTAAATGTGCATGTAATAGTGTGTAAAAATGTGTTTATGACATTAACTGTGGAAACTATATTATAGTTCCCTTTACTGGTGTGAAAGTATGAATACATATACTTGATATGATAAGTGATAATACAATGTACAGGTGGTGAGGCAGAATGTGACAGGCCTGCAGTGGATTGCCAGTGAAGCCTGGACAACAGTTGATGTGATCCAGACTCCTCACCTCATGCCGTACCTGAGTGGAACACTGGGCATCTCCATACGTCGAGGAGAAATACCAGGACTCAGGGATTTCCTGTTACAAATACATCCTGACTTACATCACAACAACACAGATGGAAATAGCATGGTGAGAATTTCGCTCTGACTTGAGAAAATAACAAACTGGCATTCATTTAAAAATGAACTTAATTTCAGGTGAATCAGTTTTGGGAACACACATTTCAGTGTAGATTTGCACCACCTCCAGCAGGTTGGGTGGAAGCTGGAGGAGAATTATGCACTGGACAGGAAGTTATAGAGAATGTGGAGACTGAGTTCTTGGATGTTTCAGACCTCAGGCCAGAGTATACTGTGTATAAGGCTGTGTACGCTCTGGCGTATGCTCTTGATGACATGCTGCAGTGTGAGCCAGGGGGAGGACCTTTCAGCAACAACACCTGTGCTCATTTACAAAGACAGGAGCCATGGCAGGTGAGATATCAGTTTACACTCAACTCTCTTCATTTCACTTAATCCTTTACATTTCTGAAATATTTGAATTAAGTGTAATAACGTAATTACATTAAAATACCTCACTTTCCCTCAACAGCAAGCAGGGTATTGTAATATCAGGTCAACGTGTAAGTAGAAAATAGTCATGTCATGTGACTTAAATGGAAATTATATTAAAAAAAGTTAATCAATCAATCAAATTTTATTTGTATAGCCCACAGTTTACAAAAGTCCCGTCTCACGGGACTTCACAGTGTTGGTAACATCTTCTGTCCTAAGACCTTCAACTAGGGTAAAGAAAAACTTACCCTGGCTGAAGGTCAAAAAATACAATACACAATTACAAAGAATAGAAAGTAAAAAGTCTTTAAATGTTTAGGATCCATTTGGATCACTGGGTTTGTTGCAGCCTGTAGTGAATGTTGTGGTCAGAGACTTGGGGATGACGGGGTCCTCTTTCCTGTCCTGACCTCATCCCGTTCACTGGTGGCAGCAGAACTGTAAGAGATCAAAAATCAGTTAGAGATGTGCTAAATGTAGTTTTATGGGCTTCATGTCATGGAGGGACAAGTGGTGAGGGTTGAGAAATCGAGGACGGGGTAGGGAAAGTGCGGCTCGTGCAAAGTCTGTGTGCTCATTCTAAGTGCATCATGGGAAATTCCCCCAGCAGTCTAAGCCTATGGCAGCATAAGTTAGACTATTCTAATCAGGACATACTCTGACTGAAAGTGGGAGTTGGTTCCACAGGAGAGGAGCCGGGTAGCTCAATGTTCTACCACCAGTTCTTCTTTTATGTATTTTAGGAATAACCAGTAGACCTGAGTTCAGGGAACGGAGCGGTCTGTTGGGTTGATATAAAGTGATTAAATCGCAAATATAAGAAGGTGCTTGATTATTCAGGGCCTTGTATGTGAGTAGAAGTATTTTAATATCTATTCTACTTTTTACTGGGAGCCAGTGTCGAGAAGCCAAGACGGGAGTTATATGATCACGTCTTCTGGTTCCAGTCAGTATGCGTGCTGCTGCATTCTGGACCAGTTGAAGGCTTCTCAGGGACTTATTAGGACATCCTGACATTAAGGGGTTACAGTAATCCAACCTGGAGGTTATAAATGCGTGGATTAGTTTCACAGAATCATGTCGCAATATAATATTTCTAATTGTCTTAATGTTGCGAAGGTGGTCGAAAGGCTGTTCTACATATTTGATTAATGTGTTCATCCAGTGATAAATCCTGGTCAAACAGGACCCCCAGGTTCCTGTAGTACTGTAGTGCAGGGGACTGAGGTGTTACTGCCTGGGTTTGTAGCTCCACTTGAAAGTGGTGCTCAGTTTTTTCTGTGTTACGCATTCGAAAGTTCTGGGTCATCCATGTCTGTATATCTATAAGACAATCTTGGAGTTTGATTGAGGGGTTTGGGTCGTCTGGCCGTACAGATACGTATAGCTGGGTGTCGTCTGCATAACAATGGAAATTTACGTTATTTTCCTGATAATTTTGCCTAATGGCAGCATGTACAGGGTAAAAAGAGTTCGCCTGAGCATGGAAGCCTGAGGAACTCCGTAGTTAACTTTAGTGAGTATGGAGGATTCCTCGTTTACACTAACAAATTGAAATCTGTCCGATAAATAGGACTTGAACCAGACAAGTGCTGATCCTTTAATCCCGACATCTTGTTCTCGCCGATGTAGCAGGATCTCATGGTCTATAGCAGGGATAATCAACTAACATTCTAATAGGTCCACTTTGAGAAAATTTCCTCAACCAAAGGTCCGGAACATCATAATGTCTAACTTGCGTTATTATTTAGTAGTGGGATATATACTGAAGTAGCCTAGTAGTCTGCATGTAATCAACAACTGACTGTCAGATCAAATACAGAAAGAACAATTCAAAAACATTTCGACAATATTTATTGTCACTTTTATACAATTATACAGATGTAACACTGAATATATGTATTATTTTCTTCTCTCTTAAAGGAAAAGAAGCTCTGAGAGTGCTTATTTTCTGTGACCTAAATTCAGATTTGAGTGGGTGAATTTGGTAAAAATGTTGTGTTTGGTCTCATAGTGGCGTTTCACGTTGCCAAGTGCCACTGTCTCTGAACATATGAGACGGACTGGTTCTGTGCTTCCAGGGGGAAGATTGAACATGAATGAGTCTGTCCATTCTGGGTTGAAAGCTCTATTTTAGCTTCCAACAAGTTTGCAGCCTCGTTGGAGGGTAGGAGGTGGTTAATTATATGTCTGATTGTTTATATTTTATCATTAAAAATGTTATAAAGTCATTACTACTCAGCGATAGAGGGATTGATGTGTTTGTTACATTAATTCTGAGTAATAAGAGGTTCTTGCATGCCTCAGAGCTTTTTTATATATATCAAAGCTGTTCCTCAAAAAGACATAGTGAGTGTCATTATGTGTGGAACACCATGTTCTTTCTAACCTCCGCGTATTGAGCTTTAACACTCAAGTTTGGGCACTGTACCACAGGGCAGACTTATCTCGGTCGATAACCTTTTTCTTCAGAGGGGCAACAGTGTTTAAAACTGTTTGCAGTTTTGTGTTGTCCACTATTATCTTTTATTATCTATTATCTAAGTTAATTATCTATTAAAGCGGACCTAGACCGGCAGTTCCAATTAACGCTGTTTTTTAGTGTGTATCTGCGTCATTACCTTGTTTAAGAAGCCCTGAAGGTTCAAAACAAACAGTTCAGCCACTGCTGAGAACGCTGTGTTGTATTGTAATCTCGGCCTCAGCGAGATCTCTGAAAAAACCCGGTCCGGTTACGTAAACAACGGTTCTCAGGAACAGCAGATCCTCCTGCTCCGGGCACAAGTCCGGCACATCCGGTTGCGTACATTGAACTGCAGAAGAACAATTAAGGTCCCTTGTGGAGGTGTTTCACGAGCGACAGTGTCTTCTGACTCTGGGTCTGACTCCGGGTCAAAGTCATAAAAGGGACTGCGGCGGGGAGTCGTGACGAAGCTATTTTTAAACATTGTTAAAACAATGTTTTGATAATGAGTAGTAGTGCATCCACCGTTCCAGAGGGGAGAGCTGCGCTTCTGAGAGCGTGTGTGCTGAATATGTCACTTCGGGGTACTGGCCAATCACAAGACAGTTGGGAAGCTTCTACGCTGGCTGGCCAATCACAACACACTCTGTCTTCTGGGGGTGAGAGTTGAGTCTGAAATATTGCGGCTGCGGAACAGCATCAGAAAAGAGGATTTCTATCGGCTCGTTTACAGCAACTAGGAGGTTTTTGACCATAAAAACAAGTTTATGTATGTAAGTAGACCTCCATAACTAACATATATGTGCAACAGGACCACCCTATGTGAGCTTTAACTTTTATTAAGTTTTGTGGGAGAGATGTTTCTATAGTCTTCCTCTTTATAACTGAAACATGGCTGGAGGGCAGACGGGAGCTGTTCATTGAATTTTACGACTGAACTGTTAGATAAACAGCGACTGTAATAATGCTGCTGTTTAGGGTCGGTAGCATTAGTGATTATAACTTCAAATGAGATCAGACAGTGGTCCGATATCAAGGGATTCTCATTAAATACTACTAAGTTCTGTATGTCAATACCATATGTTAAAATAAGGTAAAGTGTGTGCTTATGACGGTGTGTTGGTTTGTAAACCTGCTGCTTGAAGCCAATTGAGTCAAGCAGAACTTTAAAGGATGAGCCAAGACTGTCGTTGGCTACATCTACGTGAATATTAAAATCACCTACTATGATGATTTTGACTGAACGGAGAACTAAATCTGATAAAAAAAAAATCTGCAGATGCGAGGGATGGCTAATGCTAAATACTAGAGGACTAACTTCTACACTGCGGAGCCGTTCTTCTAGCTGGCTAATCCTAGTTATCTGATAAACTTGTGAATCTGTTGGTCAGCTGAGGCAAACAACTGCTGGACAGGCAGTAATTGTTTTTGTTCTTGTTTTATTTTGTGTCTGATTCTCATATCAAAGCTTGTGCATTACTTGGAAAAAGTCAACTTCACAACAACATTTGGTGATCAAGTGTCATTTGATGAAAATGGTGATACCTTACCTGCATATGATATCATGAATTTGGTGTGGCTCCCTGATGGAAGTACTAAACTTCAGACAGTGGGTGAGGTTAAGAGTTCAGCCTTCAAAGGTGAAGAACTCACACTGGATGAAGACAAAATCTTCTGGAACTTTGAATCCAAACAGGTAACCTCTTAATTGTATATGCAACCGTTTATTTCCACCCATTTAATAGCCAAGAGTCAAACTTTACCTTTGAGTCCACAGAGGTGTGCTATGGTCTATCTAATGTGAATGATGTCATCCACCCATGTGCACGATGGTACTTATAAGCCCTTCATGGACATACATGTACACTCCTACATTTTATAGCTGTGGACCAATGCTTAAGCTACATGTAACACAACACTTTCCTGTGTAGTTGGTGGGACCCTCTTGTTTTGGTTGCAGAAGGAACATCAAAGAACACAATTACATGGACTATTGCTTGAAGTTATATAATCAGGTCCATAAAGATTGGGACATCGACACAATTCTCTTCTTTTTGGCTCTATACACCACTACAATGGATTTTAAATGAAACGAACAAGATGTGCCTTAACTGCACACTTTCAGCTTTTATTTGAGGGCATTTACATCCAAATCAAGTGAACGCTGTAGGAATTACAACAATTTCTATATGTGCCTCCCACTTTTTAGGGGACCAAAAATAATGGAACAAAACTATACAATCATAAATCAAACTTCCATTGTTTAATACTTGGTTGCAAATCCTTTGCAGTCAATTACAGCCTGAACTCTGGAAGGCTTAGCCATCACCAGACGCTGGGTTTCATCCCTGGTGATGCTCTGTCAAGCCTCTATTGCAACGGTCTTCAGGTTCCTGCTTGTTCTTGGGACATTCTCCCTTCAGCAAGTGAAATGCATGCTCAATCTGATTTAGGTCAGGTGATTGACTTGGCCATTGCATAACATTCCACTTATTTGCCTAAAAAAACCTCTGTGGTTGCTTTTGCAGTATGCTTTGGGTCATTGTCCATCTGCACTGTGAAGCACCGTCCAATGAGTTCTGAAGCATTTGGCTGAATATAATATAATATTGCTGGAAACACTTCAGAATTCATCCTGCTGCTTTTGTCACCAGTTACATCATCAATAAATACAAGGGAACCACTTCCATTGTCAGCCATACATGCCCACGCCATGACACTAGCACCACCATGCTTCACTGATGAGGTGGTATGTTTTGGATCATGAGCAGTTCCTTTCCTTCGCCACACTCTTCTCTTCCCATCACCGTTGATCTTGGGCTCCTCTGTCCATAGGATGTTCTTCCAGAATTGTAGCTTTTTAGGTGTTGTTTGGCAAATTCTAATCTTGTCCTCCTGTTTTTGAGGGTCACCAATTGTTTACATCTTGTGGTGAACCCTCTGTATTCACTCTGGTGAAGTCTTCTTTTGATTGTTGACTTTGAAACACATACACCGACCTCCTGGAGAGTGGTATTGATCTGGCCAACTGTTGTGAAGAGGTTTTTCTTCTTCTGTCGTCCACCACAGTGGTTTTCCGTGGCCTTCCAGGTATTTTGGTGTTGCTGAGCTCACCGGTGCATTCTTTCTTTTTAAGAATGTTCCAAACAGTTGATTTGGCCACACCTTATGTTTTTGCTATTTCTCTGATGGGTTTGTTTTGATTTTTCAGCCTAATGATGGCTTGCTTCACTGACAGTGACAGCTCCTAGGATCTTATATTGAGAGTCCAAATGCAGTTGTCACTTCTAGAATCAACTCCAGAACTTTTATCCGCTTAATTGAAGATGACATAACGAGGGAATAGCCCACACCTGTCCATGAAATAGCTTTTCAGTCAATAGTCCCATTACCTTCGGTCTCCTAAAAAGTGGGAGGCACAAATAGAAAGTCTTCTAATTCCTACACTGTTTACTTGATTTTGATGTAAATAACCTCAAATTAAAGCTGAAAGTGTGAGTTTCTCACCAGGCTGATCTCCTGGTGAGAAACCACTGCTGTTGAATGGAACCTTTGTCATGGATGCTCAAATGAAAATCCATAGCAACACTGTGGACACAGAACATGGAAGAGTATGGAGAAACATACATAGGATAGAATAAGAGATACTAATATTTCTCCACACAGCCTCCTCGGTCAGTGTGCAGTGAGAGTTGTCCTCCAGGTACCCGCATGGCCAGAAAGAAGGGGGAACCTGAGTGTTGTTTTGACTGTGTCCTTTGTTCTGAGGGAAAGATCAGCAATACAACTGGTGAGTGTCAACTTTTAAACACCACAGTTCAGAGATGTTGTATAAACATGTATCTCATCACCCTCTTTTCTCAGACTCCATGGAGTGCACCAGTTGTCCTGAAGATTTCTGGTCCAGCCCCCAGCGTGACCACTGTGTTCCTAAGAAAACAGAGTTCCTCTCCTACCATGAGCCTCTGGGTATCTGCTTGACAACCTTCTCACTGTTGGGCACATGTATCTGTGCTGTTGTTCTGGGCATCTTCATCCATCATCACAGCACACCTATAGTTCGTGCCAACAATTCAGAACTCAGTTTTCTTCTCTTGGTGTCGCTTAAGTTCTGTTTCCTCTGCTCTTTGCTCTTCATTGGACGACCCAGATTATGGACTTGTCAACTAAGACATGCAGCATTTGGCATCAGCTTTGTGCTTTGTGTCTCATGTATCCTGGTGAAAACCATGGTGGTTCTGGCTGTGTTCAGGGCCTCCAAACCAGGAGGTGAGTCCAGTCTGAAGTGGTTTGGTGCTGTGCAGCAGAGAGGGACAGTTCTGGTTCTGACTTCTGTTCAAGCAGCAATCTGCATTGTCTGGCTTGTTTCTGCTTCACCAGTGCCTCATAAGAACTCAAATTATCACAGTGACAAGATAGTTTATGAGTGTGTAGTTGGGTCCACAGTTGGTTTTGCAGTTTTACTTGGTTATATTGGTTTACTGGCTGTCCTCAGTTGTTTTTTAGCTTTTCTAGCAAGGAATCTTCCAGACAGTTTCAATGAGGCCAAACTCATCACTTTCAGCATGTTGATCTTCTGTGCAGTGTGGGTGGCCTTTGTCCCTGCTTACATCAACTCTCCAGGAAAATATGCAGATGCAGTGGAGGTTTTTGCCATCCTAGCCTCCAGTTTTGGCCTCTTGGTGGCGCTGTTCGGACCTAAATGTTATATAATCCTAGTGAGACCAGAGAGAAACACAAAGAAAGCCATCATGGGTCGTGGGGCCACAAACTAAAATGGTTAACACCTCTGTCAAGCTCTCTGATGCTCTGTATTTTAGAATTGTGTTGAAATGACTAGATCACGATACAGACAATAAAGATGTTGATAAGAAATACTTAAAATTATGTAGTTTCTTTTTTTCTAACCACAAGGGCAACATTTATCAGATCTCACAACTCTGCCCTGTCTCTTTCTCTTCAACAGGGCCCCAAACCACAGCCACCTCCACACCCAACAACTGCTTTGGCTAAATGCTAACACTTAACACAATAAACAGTCTCGTTTTATATTTAGTCAGATATTGCACGGTACGCTATCAAGGACAGGGTGGCAATTACACAGAGATGGTAACAGACAGTTCAAAAGTAAAATCCACTGTGATTGAACAGCAAATCCCTCACTCATTGGTCAACTTGTGATGACCTTGTAGAAGTCCATCTCATCCTTGGCTAAAACTCCCTCCTAGTGCTGCTCCATGTGTGTATATATACACACACACACATGCACACGTATGTATGTATGTATGTATGTATGTGTTTGTCTAATTAACCAGTTAGTTTTGTAAAATGTCACATTTAGTACTTAGTATTAAGGTCAAGAAAAAACACTTTTAAATCATGCACTCATTTCAATTGCACCCTCTTCCGTCTCTGTCTGAACCTCTCACTGCTTCTGCTTGGGCTGCAAGGTCTGGCTGACTATATCTGAAGTTCTTCTGGAGTGTCATCGTAGTATGTCTTAGATGCAGAACTGAGGCTGGCATTAACATTAAAAAAAAAAAAAAAAAAACTCCATAAAGACTCCACACATATCCGGGCTTGCAGAGAGAGTTTCCACCAAATGTAAAGTCACAGCGGAATTGTGGGGTCGACTCCAGCTCAGTCTATCAACAAATAAAAAATACAGTCAGGTCATATACATTTACTTATACTCCTACGTATACTCTCATACTTATATACGCATCCTATACAATTTTTTCCTTAAAATCTTACCCATGTATGGAGTCATAATGCCTGTCGTTTCCCTCTGAGTTATGAAGACAAGAGAAACGTATTTACCGCAATTTTGGGATTGTGCACCCTTCTTTTCCTCTTCAAATCAGAACAGGCACAGTTTTGTTCACGTGACTGAGAGGATGACGTGCTGAACGCTCCTACCGACTGCTCCCCTCAAAATGTTTGATTCTGCAATTTAACGGTCATTTAACCAACTTAAAGTGATAGTTCGGAATTTTGGACATAAGACCTATTTTCCAACTCAGTCGGTGTGATGGAGACGTCTGGAGGCGTTTTCAAGAAATTTCATTCAGTTCTTCTAGTTGCTGAGTTCGCTGATGCCATGGCTAGCGCAAGTCAATGATACAAGTTAGCATGGCATTAAAAACACTCATACCGACTCTACAGTGCACCCGAGGCAAATAGATTGTAACGGCAGACTATCGATGTACATATCTGTGTTGATAGAATGTTTGAAATAAAACCAACCTTGCAATTTGAAGGATTTCTGTCTCAGCAGCAGCAGCAGCGCGTCATACTTCCGGCAGCGGTGGACTGATTCCGCTACCGGAAGTATAGTGCTGAGAATGTAGTCCCTCAAAAATTCATGCGATGCGACGTTGTAAACGTCTCCAGACGTCTCCATCACACCGGCTGAGTTGGAAAATAGGTCTTATGTTCAAAATTCCGAACTATCCCTTTATGATTCATGATGATAAAAGCGTAGACAGAAGATCTGGCTGTATGTCTAATACTGGACCTTCTCATAAAACAAGATCTATAGCGAAAACTAACCAGCGGCGCGCTGCAATCAATCAAATCATGGACAAAAAAGCGACACCTGCATGGGCGCAACACCTTCTGACTGAGTTTACAAACTTCAGATCTTCGTTTGATACTAAAATGACTGAAGTAACGAACTCAATTAAAGATCTGAAGAAAGACACACAAGCTATGAACAATAGAATATTGAACGCGGAAACTAGGATCGGAACTCTCGAGACTGAGATAAACTCCGATAGTGAAAAGGTTAAAGCCCTGTACGAGAATACGGGTGCTTTACAAACCAAAATGGACAATATGGAAACGGAATTTCGGAAAAAAATCTTGTGTTCATGGGCCTGCCTGAAGGTCTAGAATCAACTCCTGGTGTGCTGGATGGTATTTTGAGATACATTCTAGATCTCAATGAAGACGAACCAACTCCTGAAGTTGAGAACCAACAGCGCACCCCGACACCTCTACCGGATCCCGGTGAACCTCCCCGTCCTTACATTGTACGCATCCTGAGATGGAACGATAGGCAGAGGATCCTAGATGCGGCGGGCAAGAAAAAGAAACTCTCCTGGTATAATAAAGCATTCTGGATACAACAGGACTTATCGATGGAGCTCAGGAAAAAACGAGCGCAGTATGACAACATCAGAAAGGTGCTCCAAATGGATGTCTGTGCGTTATGGCATCCTGCATATGCGCTTCATCATCTCTGTTTCTGATTCATTTGGTTTATTAATTCATGGATTTAGAGAAAATACTGGACAACTATGGATGGAATTTTGTCCCTTTATTATTCAATCAAACAGAATAGAATTGAAAACAAAAAAGAGATTCGAGTTTTTATTGGTTGGTTTGACCTTCTCAAATTTTGGCTTCTCCCAAAATTCTCTCCATAGACAACAAACAACAAACACCTTGATGTAAAACTGTAATTTAAAAGATGAAATACTACAACAGAACTATGACACATGACATTGCTGAGGACCTGCCCCTACAGCTTGTTATTCTGCCCTGATAGGTGATTTGCAAGGATAAACATTGTCATAAGTCAATAAGCTATGATGTAGTGACGGGACTTAACTCAGTAAAGAGATGAACCAGAGCAAAGTCATGAGGGTATTTTTAGATAACAAGTTGCTCTTGCTAATGTTGTACTGCTGCTTCTCCTCTGCTGTGTCCTCCTCTCTTTATTCCTCCTCTTGTCAGTTACAGGGACAGTTTAATCTAAATGGAATGCACAAAACTGGAGATGTGATTCTAGGTGGAGTTTTTAGTATCAACTTATTTTCTGCTGATCCTGACCTGACTTTTACCTCAGAGCCACAGCTGCCTCTCTGCTATGGGTGAGTCCGACAGGGAAACAGTAAAATCAGACGTATTTATCTCATCTTTTTAGTAATGTGAACTGATAACATTATGTCTGAGGTTTTTAAGCGATGAAGTTTGATTGAGGGTGTTGAATATATTGTTTTCAGTATCTACAGTCGTGAAATATATAGCTTTGCGCTTTATAAGGTTATTCGAAAAAATAAACTTTTTTTTTTCTGTTAGATTTGATATCACAGGATTCAGACAGGCTCAGACCATGGCCTTTGCTGTTGACGAGATCAACAGAAAGTCAAACCTGCTGCCTAATGTGACTCTGGGATACAGTCTGTATGATAACTGTGTCCAACTAGGAATTGGATTGCGTGCAGCACTGACCTTAGTCAGTGGTCAAGAAGCGCAAATTACATTAGAGGAGAACTGTGTAGGAACTCCTCCAGTCCTAGGGATTGTGGGAGATTCTTCCTCGACTCGCACTATTTCTTTGTCATCATTGTTAGGTTTGTACAGTGTACCTCTGGTAAGTCTATCTGCCTCTCTAGTCAATCAGTGTTTGAAATTATTGGCATGTAATGTCAAAACAAATATGAATTCAACCTTATGTTTGACAACATTAAATATTCAACATTGGAAAGCTTTTTGAGTCAGCAGATGACTGTTTTTAGTTCATGTTTATATGTTATGATATTTTTTGCAGGTGAGTTATTTTGCCACATGTTCCTGTCTGAGTGACCGACAGAAGTTCCCATCTTTCTTTAGGACAATCCCGAGTGATGCTTTTCAGGTGAATATCCATTTACAAAAATCCAAAAAATGTCTCACTCATGTCTCATTGACAGAGTTGTGTGGTGTCAGATATACAACACTTTAAGGCAGTGATAATGAGTCTTTGATGAACCTGTTTAGCAGGATTTCTAGTAAAGATGATTCCAGCCTGTGCACTAATCCCTCTGCTCTGTGTCCACATAGGTGAATGCTATGATTCAGATTCTAAAACACTTTGGTTGGACTTGGGCAGGTCTGATCATCAGTGATGATGATTATGGAGTCCACGCTGCCCGATCCTTTCACTCTGATCTGGGTCCAGCTGGTGGAGGCTGTCTGGCATACACAGAGATTTTGCCTCAGGGTGATGACCCTGCTGAACTAAGGAGAATAGTGGATGTGATGAGGAAATCCACAGCTCGAGTGGTGATTGTGTTTGCATCTCGCAAGATTAATTTCTTGAAGGAGGTCAGTCATTAAAGAGATATTCTGAAAAAATACTATTAAGCCTCTGAAAATGAGATTTCATTACTAATGTTTCAACTGTAAGTTGTTAAAGCTGTTGTTAGGAGGGTTTTTGAGTAAGTGTGTTTACATTACTTATTATAATTAAATGTACAGGTGGTGAGGCAGAATTTGACAGCCTGCAGTGGATTGCCAGTGAAGCCTGGACATCAATTGATCTGATCCAGACTCCTCACTTCACCCCGTACCTGGGTGGAACACTGGGCATCTCCATCCGTCAAGGAGAAATACCAGGACTCAGGGATTTCCTGTTACAAATACGTCCTGATCTACATCACAACAACACAGATGGAAGCAGCATGGTGAGAATTTCTCACTGGCTGGTTATTTGTGAACATTATATACTGGCTTTAATACACAAAATAATTATCTTCCAGGTGAATCGGTTTTGGGAACACACATTTAAGTGTAGATTTGCACCACCTCCAGCAGGTTGGATGGAAGCTGGAGGAGAATTATGCACAGGAAAGGAAATTATAGAGAATGTGGAGACTGAATTGGTGGATGTTTCAAATCTCAGACCAGAGTATAATGTGTATAAGGCTGTGTACGCTCTGGCGTATGCTCTTGATGACATGCTGCAGTGTGAGCCAGGGAGAGGACCTTTCAGCAACAACACCTGTGCTTATTTACACAGAATGGAGCCATGGCAGGTGAGATATCAATTTACACTCAACTCTTAATTGTACTCAATCCTTTTTTTATTTCTTTTCACTGCATGAAAACCTGCAAGGAGCAGGCAAACGGGAAGGTCTCAGGTCAAAGGCAGGTTTCAGGCAGAGAGAAAATAACGCTGGACTACTATTGTTTGAAGCTAGACAATCTGGAAGAGGACAAGGGGAAATTAGCAGATAGGGAACAGGCGTGTGACAGGGGCGGAGCAGATCAGGTGACAGGGAGTGGCAGGTGGGATGATTGACAGGTTCTCGAACGACATACAGACAATGAGAAATGTACTGATAATGTAGAAACTGTGACACAAACAACCATTGGATGAAACCACAGACAGTTCAAAAGGTAAAATCCCCTGTGATTGGACAGCAAATCCCTCACGCATTGGTCATTTTTGGAACACATGGCCATTTGCCCCTCCCATTTTAATAATGATTATAATAATACAAATATTAATAATAATAATAATAATGATATTATTAATGATACTACTACTAATAATACTACTAATTATCCTTATTACTATTATTATTTAGTGATAACTACATGTCACAATAAAGAGTAAGAGACATGGGAAAGTACATACAGAAAGTGAAGCTTTATTTACAAAAGAAACCACAAATAAAAAAAAAGTGCTTTACGAAAAAATGTCTCTTGGATGCGTCAAGGTCATAAGTTGGAGCAGGTCTTGCAGAGGGTGGCCCATTACGCAGCCTTCTGTGGTGGGTTGCTCGGTACTCTGGGTCCCTCTCCAGTCTCTCTTGTAGTACAGAACACAGTTGTGACAGCTCCTGAAGGATGAAGGCCGAACGAACTATCCACCCAGCTTCTCCATCAGCTGAGCCATTAAATCAAACAAAATTTTATTTATATAGCCCACAATTACAAACTATTGTTTGTCCTCCGGGCTGCACCTCTCACTGCTTCTGCTTGGGCCGCAAGGTCTGGCTGACTATATCTGAAGTTCTTCTGGAGTGTCTCGTAGTATGTCATACATGCCGCTGATGAAAAGAGAGGCAACAGCCATAAATATTTTAAAAAACGAACAAAAAAAACCCCACCACAAACAAGACATTTTTTTAGATTAAAGTTACTTACATATAAAGACTCCAGAGTCTACTCCACACATATCCGGGCTTGCATAGAGAGTTTCAGACAAATGTAAAGTCACAGCGGAATTAAAAAATACCGTCAGGTCAGGTACATTTAATTAAACTATACTGTCATATACGCATCCTATACAAGTTTTTTTTTCCTTAAAATCTTACCCTTGTATGGGGTCATAACACCTGTCGTTTCCCTCTGAGTTATGAAGACCAGAGAAACCTATTTACAGCAATTTTGGGATTGTGCGCAAGTCTTTTCCTCTTCAGATAGGAACAGCCACAGTTTGTTGCTCTGGATTCCACAGCTGCTTCCTCCTGCGATGCCAGTCTGGCTTAGCTAAGCCTATCGCTAATGCTACACGACAAAACATATACACAAAGACAGTCTCATTGTTGGAAATACATTGTTTGAATAACACTTCTCTGTGACGTGGTTGGCACACACATGGAGTTTTTTTTGGCAATGTAGCAGGGGCATTCCCATCACAAATAAAATGTAGCCACTTTGCTTTTCTGTCCTCATCGACAGGAAGAATGTGGAGTGTTTGGTGTTGGTTATTACAACCTACACCAGAGCAAACACTCACTGATTTTTTAGGAGCCATGTTCTCAATCGATACACTCAGCAGCGCCAAAGACTGACGCTCTTCTTTTTCTTCTTTTTAGTTTATGGTGGTTGGCATCCATCTATAAGTGCATTACCGCCTCCTAGGTGCATTACCTCCCCTATGATGGACCATTTGACCCTCTATCTGAACCAAGACCAGTTGTTGTAAAGCAGTTTTGTCATGTCCAAAGCCACTGCATTCAAAATGTCCTTGCTAAAGTTTATTGGCTTCATCCCCATCCAGATCACTGCATGAAAAGTGAGATTTTCGGCAGTTATCGTCCCTGAGAATTGCCATTGAACTCCCAGTCAACTGGGTGTTTCAGTCAGTTGCAGATAACTGCCAGGAATTGCCGTAAACTTGCAGTCTAGGTGAGAAATAGAGATAGTCATTTTTTATGGAAAGCCAGTAGAAGTTTGGAGTTTGCAGTGAACAGACACATCAGACCCATAATCGTTTCTCCCTGTGGAACGCATTGCTGGAAGACGTGTTGTAAACACATCCACTGTGCAGTTAAGCAGTATTAGAGAAAAAGTGACCATAGTCATACCACTCTGCACACCGGCTGAAATTTAGAACAATTCAGTTCTAAGTCTTGTGGCCCGTTCTCTGGAAACCGCTGAAGTGTAAAAATGTAAACATTTTCATATGTAGATGTGTGTGCCAACCACTTCACAGAGAAGTGTTATTCAAACAATGTATTTCCAACAATGAGACTGTCTTTGTGTATATGTTTTGTCGTGAAGCAAAAATATACAGCGACAGCGTCGCTGCCAAACTATAAATACGTCATATCTTAATACACAAACCACATGTTTAGTCTCTAAATGGCTAATTTCTCACCTAAAATTATTTTAAAACTGCGTTCCGGGACAGAAAAATATTTATTTCAGGTGAGAAACGGCCACTGTTTCAATGCTATTCAGCTGCAACAACAACAGTCTTTCTCTCTCGGATGCAATTGCTCACTGTAGCCAAAAGCACAACAAACTTGCGTAACGACCCCTACTGATAGGGCGGGAAATTGCAATGCGTTTCCGGCACCACGGCGGAGAACTATGAAGGCTCGAGGGGTCTCCGTGGTTACGCAGTCGGATAACGCATTACGCAGTAGGAGAAGTATAATGTGGCCTTTAGACTGAGGTTTACAGCAATTCTTGGCAGTGATCGGCAACTGACTGAAACTTCCAGTTGACTGGGAGTTTCACAGCAATTCTCAGGGACAATAACTGCCACAAATCCCACTTTTCATGCAGTGTTTAGAGTTGATTTAAGTGTAGATGTAAAAATAATTTACAAAAATTTTAGTGAGTCAAATAACAGACAAAACATAAGTCATTTCTCTCCTGTTTTACTTTGATTCCTCTGCACTGACAACAGCTGAGGGCAGATATTTTAAGTCAACATGCATGTATTGTTATGTGAGGAAAGTGTGAATCTGTTGTTTGCCGACTGCAGTAACTGTCATTGTCTTTCATTGTTTTCTTTTTATGTCTGATTTTTGTTTCAAAAGCTTGTTAATTACTTGGGCGAAGTCAACTTCACCACAACATTTGGTGATGAAGTATCATTTGATGAAAATGGTGATTCCATACCAATATATGACATTGTAAATTGGGTGCGGCTCCCAAGTGAAAGAACTAAAGTTCAGAGAGTGGGTGAGGTTAAGAGGTCAGCCTTCAAAGGTGAAGAACTCACACTGGATGAAGAGAAAATCTTCTGGAACTTTGAATCCAAACAGGTAACTTTTTACTTTTGTCTTTGTTTTTTGTTACAGCAGTTGAGATAAAGATAATAAATAATAAAAATGCATTACCAAAAAAATATATATAATATATATATACAGATATTTACACTCATACAAAAACAGTTAGTTAAGAATAGAATGTATAAGGTACATTATAGACAGTTTGCAGAATATACACAGTTTGAGCTTGATATTTACTAGGGATGGGAATCTTCATCATCGAAGCGATCATCTCGATACTCTGCCAACGATTCGATACATGATTCATGAAATTACCAGCGATACAATACGATTCTCCCACCTATTGCGATACAGTACAATTTAATTTTAACACAATGCGATGCAGTGTGATACGATATGATATGATGCGATGCAGAAGAAAATTATACTATGGAATACATATTATTTCTCAAGTTATGGTACTTAAAGCATTAAAGCTGGCTGTGACTTTTACTTTGAAACATGGGAAATACAACAGAGATCAGAGAGAGCTTTATTTTGCTGAGACACACTGCTTTGAAGCAGAGACAATGGATTGTTCACAGGTATCTCTAGAACTGTTACAAGTACAACCTTTAAAAGATAACTGTTATGTATTCCAATTCCTATCTTAACCCTCAATCTTAACCCTCAAGCTCAACCCTTAACCACTTCTTCCCTGACCCTCTTTTTGAAGTCCCTGCTCAAAAATGACATGCCCAAACTAAATAGAGTAAATCTCTGCAGTTACAAGCTCTATGTGGATTATCTTGGTATCAAAATAAAGATAACACTTGTGAGAGGTGTACATTTCACTGTAGATGCCACTGTGTCAGAGTAAATGCACTTGGAACAGAGCATAACTGAAGGATTTTTTTCTCTCGCCTAAAAAAGTATTGCATTTTAAAGCAAATATCACCCTTAAAATATGCAATAGGAGCTTAAAAACACATGGAGGTCATGTAACGTGGACATGAGCTGTGCAAAGCCTGATGTTGCTGAAGTGAAGCAGAGTGAAATAACTGAGGTTTTAGTAAAGAGATGTCTAGGCGTTCTCTCTTTTGGCACAGTGTGGCACCATCTGTGCCATTTGAGATTTCTTAGGTACCAAATTATTAAAAACCCATTTAATTTTCTTTATATGCCACTACAGATCTAAAAAAAAAAAGAAAAAAGTATGATAACTCGCTGTAAATCGATGCTCCCTGTGCGAGAAGAAGTTGCAGAGTCACAGAGTTGTTATTAGGCACCGTAATAACAACTCTGTGACTCTGCAGCGTCTTCAGTTACGCAGCGCCATAGCTCTGGCTTACCTTGGTCAATTAGGGTGATTGACAGCTCGTTTTATACCTCTAAACTGGTAGAATCAGACCCCGGTCTCCAAATGCATGTGAATCACTTCATTAGCGAGTCAAAAGGACATAAATGCATATGACGCATTTGTGCGGTCATTCGCCCTTTTCTAATCAGAATGATCTAATGTCGCTCAGATGATGATCAATCAGACCGGGATTTGTTCCTAAAGCATGCTGGAAAGTGTAGTTCTTCATTAGAAGTGGTTTTGTTCCGGTGGAAATAACTTGCAAAGGTAAGACAACATTTCTGCTTGTATTTCTTGAAAGTCAGTTGTTGTTTTGTTCTTATTTTGGGGCTGGATCCGTGAATCTTGGTTGTAGAGTGATAAAAATGGTACCGCTGGAATCTGTAGCTCTCCAGTCGATACATGTCTTCTTTGTTTACATAATCACGCTGACGCTCCGGTGCCGCTTTTCAATGTGTGTGCTGTAACGGTTTCTTTCACCTACTGCGACATTGATCCATCGGTGTTTTAACTCTGTTTGGTGAACATAGGAATGGTTTATATGAGCTTTTAGCTGAGTTTCTGACCTTTCTGTGGGTATGCAGCATGTCTGTGTTTGTTAAAGTTAGGCTGTCCCCGGTCCCGAGGGCAACCGTGAAGAAGAGGTCAATCTTAACTGGCCCTCAAAACGCGAAAACTGCGTCCAGTCTGTCAACTCCAAAAAAGAAGAACGCATTTACGTCGCATTGGTCGCCATTCTCCTCTCTCCCACCATCCCCACTGAGTCAAGGGGACATCAAAGGACAGAGCTGGCTTTTTTTTAATCAGTCTGTCCAGCCTCTTCCTGTCCGCAGCTGTGATACCACTGCCCCAACAGACCACTCCATAAAAGACATATATAAAAGGGAGTTGCAGTAATCTAAATGGGAGACTATGACGGCGTGGACTACTTTTTCTAGGTCAGGCAGTGATAGCACATTTGATTGATTTTTGAGATAGTGCTGACTGTCCAGGGTGTACCCTGCCTATCGCCTTATGTCAGCTGAGATAGGCACAGCACCCCCACGACCCTCCTGTGGAGGATAAAGCGGTAGATAATGGATGGATGGAGATGGTTCTGATGTGGAGGAAGCAGGACTGAACAACTTTGTTGATGTAAGGGATGAAGGTGAAGTCTGAGTCAAAGATGATAACTAGGTTATAGCAGTGGGCTTAATGTTACCGGATAATGGACCAAGTCTGAAGGAGATGGTGTTTGGCGGGTTGAACAGTGTTATTTCAGATTTGGAGTTTAGTTGGGTCATCCAATGTCTTTTAAACAGTTTAAAACAGCAGCCAGGCTTCTAGGATCTTTGGGTCTCAGTGGGGGTAAAGCTGTCGTCAGCATAGCAATGGAAAGAGACATTATGCCGCTGGAACATAGTTTTCAATGTTCTTCTTGAAAAGCTTTCTTGTGTAGAAAAAGATAATAATATGAGATGACAAATTCTCCTTGACCAGCACTCTGTTTGGACATGGGCAGATGTACAGCCACTGCTGAGTACAAGCATTTTCAGCACATTGACACTTAGATTGCGAGCTGTTTCCAGGCAGGCTTCACCCGCTATGATCCACACAAGGTCCAGCTATGTCATGTCGTTATCTACAAGTATCACCATCCACGAGCTGAACAGACATGCAACAGAAAATCCATAGTAAAGTTCTCTGTGGACAAGGAAATTAGAAAAATCATGGAGGGGCCCTCATAAGATACAATAAGATATTTCTCCACACAGCCTCCTCGGTCAGTGTGCAGTGAGAGTTGTCCTCTTGTGCTTTTGTCAGGTGATGTGAGATCTCAACATTAGTTTGAACACAAAATCACAAAGACCCCCACTTTTTATGAATGGAACCTTTGCCATGGATGCTCAAATGGAAATCCATGGAAACACACATGACATGGAAGAGTATGGAGAGACATACAAAGGATAGAATAAGAGATATTACTATTTCTCCACACAGCCTCCTCGGTCAGTGTGCAGTGAGAGTTGTCCTCCAGGTACCCGCATGGCCAGAAAGAAGGGGGAACCTGAGTGTTGTTTTGACTGTGTCCCTTGTTCTGAGGGAAAGATCAGCAATACAACTGGTGAGTGTCAACTTTTAAACACCACAGTTCAGAGATGTTGTATAAACATGTATTTCATCACCCTCTTTTCTCAGACTCCATGGAGTGCACCAGTTGTCCAGATGATTTCTGGTCCAGCCCCCAGCGTGACCACTGTGTTCCTAAGAAAACAGAGTTCCTCTCCTATCACGAGCCTCTGGGTATCTGCTTGGCAACCACCTCACTGTTGGGCACATGTATCTGTGCTGTTGTTCTGGGCATCTTCATCCATCATCACAGCACACCTATAGTTCGTGCCAACAATTCAGAACTCAGTTTTCTTCTCTTGGTGTCGCTTAAGTTCTGTTTCCTCTGCTCGTTGCTCTTCATTGGACGACCCAGATTATGGACTTGTCAACTAAGACATGCAGCATTTGGCATCAGCTTTGTGCTTTGTGTCTCATGTATCCTGGTGAAAACCATGGTGGTTCTGGCTGTGTTCAGGGCCTCCAAACCAGGAGGTGAGTCCAGTCTGAAGTGGTTTGGTGCTGTGCAGCAGAGAGGGACAGTTCTGGTCCTGACTTCTGTTCAAGCAGCAATCTGCACTGTCTGGCTTGTCTCTGCTTCACCAGTGCCTCATAAAAACACCCAGTATCACAGTAAGAAGATAGTATATGAGTGTATAGTTGGGTCCACAGTTGGTTTTGCACTTTTACTTGGTTATATTGGTTTACTGGCTGTCCTCAGTTTTTTGTTAGCTTTCCTAGCAAGGAATCTTCCAGACAGTTTCAATGAGGCCAAACTCATCACTTTCAGCATGTTGATCTTCTGTGCAGTGTGGGTGGCCTTTGTCCCTGCTTACATCAACTCTCCAGGAAAATATGCAGATGCAGTGGAGGTTTTTGCCATCCTAGCCTCCAGTTTTGGCCTCTTGGTGGCGCTGTTTGGACCTAAATGTTATATAATCCTGTTGAGACCAGAGAGAAACACAAAGAAAGCCATCATGGATCGTGGGACCACAAACGAAAATGGTTAACACCTCTGTCAAGCTCTCTGATACTCTGTATTTTAGAATTGTGTTGAAGATCACAATACAGACAATAAAGATGTTGATAAGAAATATTTAAAATTATGTGATTTATTTTTTTCTAACCACTGATTAGTCCAGTGTTGAGAGTAAAGGTAATTTTAAACAATTATTTATTTATGCAACAACTACGTAACTCTCTAACTCTAAAAAAGTAACTAGTTACATGGGGCGAAGGCGGTCCTGAGAGGGAAGTGTATTGAGATTGCTGTCAAATTAAACAAACAGAGAATGGAAAGAGAAAAACACCTGGAAAGCGATATAAAAAGACTAGGACATGAACACAAAGTAACCAGAGATGAAAATGTGTTGAAGCAATTGCAAGACAGTAGAACTTCCTTGAATGAACTCCTCACACGAAAAGCTGAGGGAGTGCTTCGATACACAAGCCAAAGATACTATGAGATGGGAAATCGGGCGAGCAGGCTACTTGCCTTTCAACTGAGAAAAGAGCAGTCAAGCCGCATAGTTCCTGAGATAAAACATCCGATTTCTTTGACCGAGGTTTCACGCCCGGAAGAAGTAGCTTAGGCATTTCAATTTTTTTATAAAAAGCTTTATGATACACCTGAAGAAACACAAAACAAAAGGAAATTGGAAGCTATGTTCAAAAATCTTAATTTAGCGAAACTTTCTGTGTCTGAGGCGGATGAATTGGTAGCTCCTATTCGAGAAAGTGAGATACAAGACGTTATCAAGTCATTAAAGAACAACAAATCCCCTGGCACAGACGGTCTACCAGGTGAATTTTATAAGGCCTTTATGGAGGAGCTTGTGCCAAAACTTTGTCAGGTCTTTAATAACGCTTTCCAGGAAAATGACCCACCAAAGAGCTGGTCAGAGGCCATAATAACAGTTTTACATAAGGAGGGGAAAGACCCACTAGACTGTGGTGCCTATAGGCCAATCAGCTTGCTGGGGAATGATGTAAAAATGATCAGTGCTATATTGGCGAATAGGATTCAGAAGTACTTAGGCAAATTGATTAACCCTGACCAGACTGGTTTTATACCGGGTCGTCAGGGGGCAAACAATATAAGAAGAGCTTTAAATGTACAATTAGTAGCAAGGCATTCGGCCCACCTGTCGATGCTTCTCAGTCTTGATGCTGAGAATGCTTTTGACAGGGTAGACTGGTCATATTTAAATTATACTATGGAACAAATGGGCTTCAATTTGACATTTATACGAATGATTAATACCCTGAATAAAGACCCAATATCAAGGGTTAGGGTTAATGGGTACTGCTCCAAATTTTTTGATCTTAAAAAAGGTGTTAGGCAAGGAAACCCGGTCTCTCCTGTTTTGTTTGCACTGTGTATCGAACCGCTTGCTGAGTTAATAAGGGGAAATGATCAAATTGAGGGAATAGTGGATGAGGGAGGTGCGATGCATAAAAGTTCACTGTTTGCGGATGATATTCTTTTGTTTATAAGAAATCCACAGTCATCTATACCGTCTCTTATGCAATGCCTGGGGGACTATGGGGAGGTTTCAGGGTACAAGGTTAATGAGGGGAAATCAGAAGCAATGATGATCACAGGATGCTGGCCTATGTGCTTGGACAGACGGGTGAAATTCAGGTGGTCAAGAGGGGGCTTTAGGTATCTGGGAGTCATTCTGACCCATACCTCAAATCAGTTATATAAAGCTAATTATGATAAACTTATTTCGCAAATCAAAAATGACTTGGAAAGGTGGGAGATGCTTCCATTGTCCTTAGTTGGGAGGGTAGAAACTATCAGGATGAATGTCCTGCCAAGATTGTTATTTCTCTTTAATGCGTTACCTATCACTGTTCCTGTATCTACCTTAACATTTCTGGATAGGCTTGTTTCCAAATTCATATGGCAGAACAAAAGGCCTAGGGTGAGACTCAAAGTCCTCTGTGCACGCAAGGATAAGGGTGGATTAGCCTTGCCACATTTCAGAAGTTACTACTGGGCAGCACAACTGGAAAAATTGGTTTCATGGATGATATTAGATATGGACACAAAATTGGTACATATAGAGCAAGGCTCAGTAAAAAATGTATCGCTCTCAACCCTTCTCTTTCTAAATTCAAAAGTAAGACGTAAACTTGGGATACAAAACGAATATGTTAATTCTACATACTAAGGGCCAATTCCAATTCCTATCTTAATCCTCAATCTTAACCCTCAAGCTCAACCCTTATCTTAAAACCAAGTGTTGAGGGTTATTTTGTCACTTGAAAAATATAGAAATGAGATACCCTTAAATGCAGATACGTCTTCAGACTGTGGGGGGCAGAATAACGTGAAAGCTGCGTCCAGTCGGTCAACTCCAAAAAAGAAGAAGAAGAACACATTTACGTCACGATTATTTTTTTATTATTTTATTTCAGTCAAGTTATTAGGTTGTCAGTTAGTTATAAGATGATACTCATTCAATACCAAACCTGGTGCCGCCCGCCACCGACGATCAGTCACCACTTTCATCTGGGTGGCATTGCAGACTAGGACCTTGCGAGTGGTGGCCCACACCCAGCGGCATCTCCTCACCAAGGCGTGCGCGGACAGTACCACCACCTCCTTTTCTGCACTGGGGATGTGCACAATGAAAAGGAGACAGACCAGTAGCAGAGTTAGGCAGTGTGTTGTGAACATAATCCACCCAGGCCAGGTGCTCGCTCCAGGAGGCTGGGTTTTGCGAAACCCAAATACCCCGAGTATTTGAGCCCGTTTCGCAAGTTTTTTGTTATTGATTTTTGGTTGATATTTTTAATTGCTGATGGAAGCAGATCAACTTTTGAAACCTCCTCACGTCTCACATATTTGAGTCCAAGACCGAGAACCAAGTCGTAACAATGTAGCACAGATCATCAACAATAATAATTATGATACAAGTGTTCATGCATATCCATGTGACGAAAATACTGGTCAACAACTAACCCTAACCCTAACCCACTGATGTAAAACTCAACAAGTGAAAGATAAAAAAAAAAATAAGACATGACGTTGCTGAGGACCTGCCCCTACAGCTTGTTATTCTGCCCTGATAGGTGATGAGCAAGAATAAACATTATCATAAGTCAATAAAGGATGATGTAATGACAGGACTGAACTCAGTAAAGAGATGAAGAGCAAAAGTCATGAGGGTATTTTTAGATAACAAGTTGCTCTTGCTAATGTTGTACTGCTGCTTATTCTCTGCTGTGTCCTCCTCTCTTTATTCCCCCTCTTTTCAGTTACAGGGACAGTTTAATCTAAATTGGATGCACAAAACTGGAGATGTGATTCTCGGTGGAATTTTTGCAATCAACTTTTTTTCTACTGATCCTGATCTGACTTTCACCTCAGAGCCACAGCTGCCTAAATGTTATGGGTGAGTCTGACAGTATCTATAGTTGTGAAATGTCTAACTTTGCAAAGTTGCTATAGAAAGTGTTTTTGAAAAGTAAACACAATATGTTTATGTTAGTTTTAATATTATAGGATTCAGACAGGCTCAGACCATGGCCTTTGCTATTGATGAGATCAACAGAAACTCAAACCTGCTGCCTAATGTGACTCTGGGATACAGTCTGTATGATAATTGCTATCAACTACGAATTGCATTTCCTGCAGCACTGACCTTAGTCAGTGGTAAAGAAGAGCAAGTTACATTAGAGGAGAACTGTGTGGGAACTCCTCCAGTCGTAGGGATTGTGGGAGATACTACCTCTTCAAATTCTATAGCCATTTCTGCAGTCTTAGGTTTGTACAGAGTGCCTATGGTAAGTTTTTTATTTCAAATATTATGATTACATTTTGAGTTGAATTTAAATAGAAATGTATTATTTCGAACTACATTCAATGACTATCTGACAGTTAATTAATCAACCTGAATATTTGAAAATATTTGAAAAAAAAAAATAATTTAACTTTTCTCACAAGACAAGTTCTGCTCTCTTTGCAGGTGAGTTATTTTGCCACATGTTCCTGCCTGAGTGACCGACAGAAGTTTCCATCTTTCTTTAGGACGATCCCGAGTGATGCTTTTCAGGTGAAAATCTATCTACAAAAAGAAAAGTCAGTGACAGTGCTTATGAGTCTTTGATGAACCTGTTTAGCAGGATTTCTGGTAAAGCTGATTCCAGCCTGTGTACTAATTCCTCTGCTCTGTGTCCACATAGGTGAATGCTATGATTCAGATTCTAAAACACTTTGGTTGGACTTGGGCAGGTCTTCTCATCAGTGATGATGATTATGGAGTCCACGCTGCCCGATCCTTTCACTCTGATCTGGGTCCAGTTGGTGGAGGTTGTCTGGCTTACACAGAGATTCTGCCCCAGGGTGAGGACCCTGCTGAACTCAGGAGAATAGTGGATGTGATGAGGAAATCTACAGCTCGAGTGGTGATTGTGTTTGCACATAAGGGTCACATGATTAACCTCATGGAAGAGGTCAGTCATGAAAGAGATGTGTTGTAAAAAAAAACTAATTACTAATATTTCACTTTTAAACAGTTAAAGCTGCTTCTAAGTTTTGACAGTACGTTTTTTGACCAGGAAAATTTTAATTTGCATGGTTTGTGTATGACATTAACGGTGGAAACTATATTATATTTTATGAAAGTACTCTTATGAAAGTATGAATTCATATACATATGATAATACAATGTACAGGTGGTGAGGCAGAATGTGACAGGCCTGCAGTGGATTGCCAGTGAAGCCTGGACATCAGCCGATGTGCTCCAGACTCCTCACTTCATGCCGTACCTGGGTGGAACACTGGGCATCGCCATCCGTCGAGGAGAAATACCAGGGATCAAGGACTTCCTGTTACAAATACATCCTGACCTACATCACAACAACACAGATGGAAACAGCATGGTGAGAGTTTCCCTCTGACTTGAGAAAATAATAAACTGGCATTCATTTAAAAATGAACTTCATTTCAGGTGAATCAGTTTTGGGAACACACATTTCAGTGTAGGTTTGCACCACCTCCAGCAGGTTGGGTGGAAGCTGGAGGAGAATTATGCACTGGACAGGAAGTTATAGAGAATGTGAAGAATGAATTGGTAGATGTTTCAAACCTCAGACCAGAGTATAATGTGTATAAGGCTGTGTACGCTCTGGCGTATGCTCTTGATGACATGCTGCAGTGTGAGCCAGGGAGAGGACCTTTCAGCAACAACACCTGTGCTCATTTACAAAGACTGGAGCCATGGCAGGTGAGATATCTCTATACACTCAACTCTCTTCATTTCACTTAATTCTTTGTATTTCTGTAAGATTTGAATGAAGTGTAATAACTTAATACATTAACGAATTAAAGCATCTCGCGTTCCAGTGTAGCAGTGTATTGTAATATCAGGTCAAAGTGTAAGTATATAATAGTTATGTCATGTCTTAGAAGGAAAGTATTTTACATTAAATGTCATTAAGCAGACACTTTTATCCAAAGTGACTTACAAGGGAATTGAGTACAACCAGCCAGGGGTTGAACTTGTGACCATGATGTCTCTGCACACAGGGCTACCAGTCTTAAACACTGAGCTACTACACACCCATTTGATGGAAATTATATCTATAAAAAAGGTTACCCTGCAATAATTAGTTTAATGTTTATTTCTCTGTACTGCTGTGTTCACAAATAGTCGTTGTTCGTCAGTTATCATTAACAAATCCTGTCAACTTTGACACAAACGTTTCCTTCCTTTCAACATGCATATGTTATCTGAGAAACTTGTGAATAATAATAATAATAGTAACTTTTATTTATAAAGAACTTTTCATACACAAATACAAATGCTCACCTAGCTACAGGCCAGCGAGGGGCTCACGGCAGTGAAGTACTGCCATAGACCCCCCCAACGGACGCGGCCGATGTTAGCCACGAGTTAGAGACATCCCAGCCAGAGGTAATCACATCCCCCAGCGCAGAGGGCTCCCACCGAGGAAACACTGGAGACACTGAATAAAAACCTAAAACTAATGCATATATGGAATAAAATCATAAAAACTACACATGCTAAAAATATAAAAATAAAAAATGAAATAAAATAAAATACTACTTATAAAATAGATAAAATGCTAATACAATACCATTAAAAAATAGATCAAATGAACTCTCATAGAAGGAAATTAAAAATATATAAAAGTTAATAGGGGGGGGGGGGGGGGTTAAATATAAAAGTTGACTAAGAAGATAAAATATTAGTTAAAATCCAGATGGGGCTAAAATATAAAAATTGACTAAGAAAATAAAACATTGGTTAAAGGTCAGATTAAATAAGTGGGTCTTGAGACTGCTTTTAAAAATTAACATTCTCTGCGGCCCTCAGGTCCTCCGGCAGGCTATTCCACAGACGGGGGTCATAGTGCTGAAAAGATGCCTCACCGTAAGTTTGTGTTCCAGCTTTGGGGATTATTAAAAGGCCAGTGCCGGAGGATCTAAGGGTCCGCGAGGGTTCATATGGTAAAAGCAATTCTAAAAGATAAAAAGGTCCAAGACCCCTAAGACATTTAAAAACCATTAAAAGGATCGTAAAAATCAATCCCAAAACACACAGGGAGCCAGAGCAGTGATTTTAAAACCAGTGATATATGTGCCTGTCTTCTGGTCTTCGTCAGCACACGTGCCGCTGAATTTTGTAAGAACTGTAAACCTGAGATGGTTCGTTTTGGATGACCAGAAAGCAGGGTGTTACAAATGTCGATGCTACTGGAGATAAAAGCATGCATTAGCGTCTCTGTGTTAGCACGAGAGAGAAAAGGGAGGACTATATGTGGCTATGTTCTTTAAATTATAAAATCCTGTTTTTGTTACCTGTTTAATGTGTGGAATCAAACTTAGCTCAGAGTCAAAGATGACGCCAAGGTTCTTTACCTGATTGGAAGGATTTATGGACAGTGTTTGCAGTTTTGATTAAAGTTTCTCTCTCTGAGCCTGAGGACCGATATTTCAAACCTCAGTCTTGTCCTGGTAGAGCTGGAGGAATTTTTCTGCCATCCAAGATTTGATGTCTAAAATACAATTAAAAAGGGCATCAATCAGCCCTGTGTTGTCAATAGACATGGATATATACAGCAGAGTGTCATCCGCATAGCTGTGGAAATTGATACCATGACATTTTTCAGAAATGGAATGGAATCGGTTGGTTAGCTGAGGCTAACTGCTAGACAGACAGTAATTGTTGTTTTTATTCTTGTTTTCATTTGTGTCTGATTCTCATGTCAAAGCTTGTGTATTACTTGGATAAAGTCAATTTCACAACATTTGGTGATCGAGTGTCATTTGATGAGAATGGTGATGCCTTACCTGTGTATGACATCATGAACTGGGTGTGGCTCCCTGATGGAAGACCTCAAGTTCAGAGAGTGGGTGGAGTTAAGAGGTCAGCCTTCACAGGTGACAAACTCACACTGGACGAAGACAAAATCTTCTGGAACTTTGAGTCCAAACAGGTAACTTCTTGCTTTGCTATACACAACCATTTATTTCCCCCACTCAATGGCTGAGAGTCAAACTTTACATTTGAGTCCACAGAGGTTTGCTATGGTCCATCTAATGTGAGTGATGTCATCCACCCATGTGCATGATGGTACCTGTAAGCCCTTCATGGACATACATGTACACTCCTACATTTTATAGCTGTAGACCAATGCTTAAGCTATGTAACACAAGACTTTCCCGTCGAGTTGGTGGGACCCTCTTGATTTGGTTGAAGAAGGAACATCAAAGAACACAATTACATGGACTAGTGCTTGAAGTTATGTATACATATATATACATATATAGAGAAGAACATACACATGGGGCTGATCTCCTGGTGAGAAACAACTGCTTTTGTCAGGTAATGTGAGATCTCAACATTAGTTTGAACACAAAATCACAAAGACCCCCATTTTTTATGAATGTAACCTTTGCCATGGATGCTCAAATGGAAATCCATAGAAACACATGACATGGAAGAGTATTGAGAGACATACATAGGATAGAATAAGAAATATGAATATTTCTCCACACAGCCTCCTCGGTCAGTGTGCAGTGAGAGTTGTCCTCCAGGTACCCGCATGGCCAGAAAGAAGGGAGAACCTGAGTGTTGTTTTGACTGTGTCCCTTGTTCTGAGGGAAAGATCAGCAATACAACTGGTGAGTGTCAACTTTTAAACACCACAGTTCAGAGATGTTGTATAAACATGTATCTCATCACCCTCTTTTCTCAGACTCCATGGAGTGCACCAGTTGTCCAGAAGATTTCTGGTCCAGCCCCCAGCGTGACCACTGTGTTCCTAAGAAAACAGAGTTCCTCTCCTACCATGAGCCTCTGGGTATCTGCTTGACAACCATCTCACTGTTGGGCACATGTATCTGTGTTGTTGTACTGGGCATCTTCATCCATCATCACAGCACACCTATAGTTCGTGCCAACAATTCAGAACTCAGTTTTCTTCTCTTGGTGTCACTTAAGTTCTGTTTCCTCTGCTCGTTACTCTTCATTGGACGACCCAGATTATGGACTTGTCAACTAAGACATGCAGCATTTGGCATCAGCTTTGTGCTTTGTGTCTCATGTATCCTGGTGAAAACCATGGTGGTTCTGGCTGTGTTCAGGGCCTCCAAACCAGGAGGTGAGTCCAGTCTGAAGTGGTTTGGTGCTTTGCAGCAGAGAGGGACAGTTCTGGTTCTGACTTCTGTTCAAGCAGCAATCTGCATTGTCTGGCTTGTCTCTGCTTCACCAGTGCCTCATAAAAACACCCAGTATCACAGTGACAAGATAGTTTATGAGTGTGTTGTTGGGTCCACAGTTGGTTTCGCAGTTTTACTTGGTTATATTGGTTTACTGGCTGTCCTCAGTTGTTTGTTAGCTTTTCTAGCAAGGAATCTCCCAGACAGTTTTAATGAGGCCAAACTCATCACTTTCAGCATGTTGATCTTCTGTGCAGTGTGGGTGGCCTTTGTCCCTGCTTACATCAACTCTCCAGGCAAATATGCAGATGCAGTGGAGGTTTTTGCCATCCTAGCCTCCAGTTTTGGCCTCTTGGTGGCGCTGTTCGGACCTAAATGTTATATAATCCTAGTGAGACCAGAAAGAAACACAAAGAAAGCCATCATGGGTCGTGGGGCCACAAACTAAAATGTGTCAAGCTCTCTGATGCTCTGTATTTTAGAATTGTGTTGAAATGACTAGATCACGATACAGACAATAAAGATGTTGATAAGAAATACTTAAAATTATGTTGTTTATTTTTTTCTAACTACTGATTATTTTAATGTTGGGAGTCAAGGTCATTTTACACAATTACTTTTAGCAACAAGGGCAACAATAATCACAACTCACCCTGTGCTGCTCCTGTTGAACTTACTCTGCCATGTCTCTTTCTCTACATCTGGAGTCTGCCTTCTACCACATATTCCCCCAGGAATGAAAATGACTTGGCGTGGAACTCAATATTTTTCTGTTGACATGAATAAGGAGTTTGGTTGGAGATGCTAGATTATGAGGAGTGTTGATGAATGCCCCTGAACCTTGGCTTTGCTAAAAATGTAGAATGATCTCTGGAGTGAGAGGGGAGCAGTGAGGAGGCATGCTTGAGGTATGTGTGACCCGCCACGGACCAAGCGGGAACAAGTCGGCAAAGCGCAAAACGAGAAAAAACAGGAAAAAGTTTTTTTTTTCAAAATTAGGGATTTCCGTTTTTTTTTTCAAAATTACACAAGTTGAAGTTTTGAAGAAGCCACTACATGCTTCAAATCACAGTATTGTGGGTCTTAAAACCATAAACTTTGTGATTGAATTAAGGTTGTTTATCGCTGTAAGTCACTCCTAGTTTGGGTGTGGCGATCTCACATTCCAGAGCTTTTGTTCTTTATTCAGCCAATCAGCTGACAATCACGGAGAATACACATGGCTAATTAATATGCAGCTCTCACTCAGAGAGAGCGAGTGAGAGAGAGAGGGAGGGGGAGAGAGAGTGTGTCGAATGTCCATCGCTTATGTGTGCAGTGTGTGTTTGTTTGTGTGCAGTGCGAAATTAAAGCGTGATTATCATCAAAGCAGTCATCATCAAAGCTTTGTTTGACAAAGGAAGGCAAAGAGAACAGGACAATAAGTCAGCGGTGGCTGAGCAGCTTCTTCACGGACAGGGACAGAGAAAGCACAGAGACTGCTGTGTGTGGACTGTTAGCATTTTAAGCTAGCGATCTTTATGCTCACGTGTTAGCAGACTTCACCGTCACAAAAACAACAAACAGATGATTATTCCGCGGCTGAAAGAGAGCAGGACACACACAGTAGTTGTCTGAGATGATGACATGACGCCAGTACCGCTCTATCTCTTATCTAATTGGACATTTGGAGGCGAACAGACTTAAAACTGCGACGAAAAGGAAGCACTCCCGGACCTCTTATCTGATCGGAGGCACTGAAGTCTGCCGGAATACCTTTCAGTTTCTTATGGGGTGTGTTTTCATTAACGTTGTTTATCTATGTTACGTTAGTGTTCATTCAAAGTCACATACAGATGCACATAGGGACGCTGTCTTTTAATAATCCACTGTGCTTTTCAGAACGCCGTTTGGCTACATTGTTATTAGCTATGCTTGCTTAGCTCGCTAGCTCGGTACTGTATTATTACAATGAGAATGATGCGCACATCGAAACTTTTGTTCGGTCAGATGAGCGTATTATAAGCCGTAAGGGGAGTATGTCACGGCCCTCTTTGAGATTTTGTACACCCGCAGGTTCCGTTTGATAATTCAAATGCTTTGAGACGAAACTCCCGTGTTCGAAACCTAACATTGCATTGAATGATGTGTGAATGCCACACCTTTGCATGCATGAATCACACATGTGATTAACACAATGTGTGATGAACGTGTTAATTACACGTGCGATTCATGCACATAAAGGTGTGGCATTCACATATAATTCAAGCAATACTACTGATCAATCTATACTGATTCAGTGATTAAATGCCTGTTAACATGAACCATGATCTGAAACAAGTATTCTTTTTTTTTTTTCAGAATCCTGGGCATAAGGATTGGCATGTGAAGTTGCTGCCAACCCATGTGTCCAAGGCCTCAGTGTGGCGTCAATACATGAGGTCGGCTAAGGCTCTTGGTATGTGTATAAATTGATTTCTATACAATAGCCAAATGCTTATATAGACTGCTATATGTAATGTGTTAAATGTGATTTTTTTGGAAAAGTAAAATAATTATTTTCATTGTGGTTCTTGCTGTCAACAGGTAGTGGAACACAGCTCTCCTGAAAGTCGCCTCAATATTCCGCAGCTTGTTGGAACGGCAGATGGCAGAGTGATAGTAAAGACCATCGACTGGCAGACACATCTGAGTCCCTACTTTCAAAACCTCCCACAGAGCAAGAGTTATCAGAACTTTAGGTATTTATATTAAAAATTCTGCATTTTATGAATAAAAAAATCACGAATGGACATAATAGTGTTCCATGTGAACAGTGAGCCATGTTTTAAATATCCTGTTGTGTGCTTCTATTCTGTCACAGCTTTGATGCCAACAGACCAGGTGTGGTGCTTGCTCAAACTCACAGTGACACAGAGCCCTATCGAGTTTCAGCTACCGCGCAACCCAGGAGTTCTGCCCCCTGTTGACAGTCTTCCCGTCCTGGCTACACCTGGACTGACCGTGGACAGGCAGACGTATCTTTTTGAAAAAATTTGGTGCCCAGCACCAAAGGTTACAGCACAGAAGAGTAAGCAGAAGAGCGTGCGCTTGTGATGTCACCATTTAGCCCGCATATTAACTGTGATGGACAGAGTGGGTACAGCCACATTGTGGGGGAGGAACTGGTATTGAAGATGATAATATAGTCCATGGTCTGGAGAATATTGAACTCTCCTTCATACACTTAGATATATTTTATTTGATATTTGAAGTATGTATCTATCTTTCACCTTTCTTGTTTCTCATTTTTATTCAAGTGCTTTTTGTAACAGAAGAATTTCCCTCTGGGGATCAATAAAGTAAATTCTGATTCTTATCAGTCCACTGAAGTACTTACAGCAAATAACACTACATTGACATGAACTACATTCATTCCTTTTTTTTTTTCAAACTGCTACACTGTTTCTGTCCTGTGGGCTAATAGACATCCGATGTCACTGACAGCTAGACTGGGTGGGGGGTTGTGACCATGTTAATGTGATGCAAATGAGCAGCTATTGGCCTGGCTCCTCAAGAAGGTCGAAATCTTTCAGGCTGAATTTCTCCCTAAAGCAGTTTGAGGAGTGCCTACATTCAAATGGCCACATCTTCTTCAAAAATGATCAGATGGACATGGGTTTGACATTGTTGGAAAGCTTAGAAATCACACTTTCGGAATCTGTAAATAACTCCAAATGTCCCAAAGTAGACTTGTGAACGCTTTTGCCATGGCTGGACACTATTATATTATGATATTATCTGAAAATGCCTTAAATAAAGTCATAAAAAAAAAAAAACATGGCACAAATATTTTAATACTATACTTCAGTTAAAGGAATACTTCACCAATTTGCATGTGGTTATGTATCTTGGTCAAAAGTTTAAGTGTAAGTATAGTTTAAGTATACTTATACTTAAATAAACTTTTAGTATCAGTATACTTAACATTAACTTTGTTAAGTTGATCTTTGATAAGTACATAAAAAGTAAACTGAAGTGAAATAAGTGCACTTGAAAAAACGTCTTTTGCCAATGAAACAGACATAGAGCTGCCTAAAACAATACTTCACTCCCACTCGGATAAGATAAGAACGGTGTGCGCTGTTTGGTAGACCTACACTCTATCAGTGCCCTGGGAGAGTAGTGAGGAAAATCTTTTTTTATTTCTGTTACTAATTATGTATCCTTGAATGTTAGAGGAATTGGACAATCTATGTTAGATATCGTGTATATGTGATTACATTTACTTTTAGTCATTTGACAGATGCATCTTAGATATGACAGGCAACTTGGGGCCAAGAGTCTGCTGAGGGAAACATAGAGTAGTGGAGCCAGGAATCTTACCCACAACTGTCCAGTTTAAAGATGACCTGTTCTTTCACTGATCCACATTAATGAGGATTAATCCATACTAAATCTGTTAACATAAAATGAACAGACCTCATCTGCTGTATGTTGCCGAGTTATAACATAATTGTGCAATTGTCCTGCCTAAACCTGTTCACACAGCCACACAACACATAGGCGTTTGGATTCATTAGGTTTATTCATTCATTAATTTACGAAACATCATGTGACCAAAAAATACTGGACAACAACAAACACACTGATGTAAAACTTTGTCATTTAAAATGCATGACGTTGCTGAGGACCTGCCCCTTCAGCTTGTTATTCTGCCCTGATAGGTGATGTGTAAGAATAAACATTATCATAAGTCAATAAACTATGATGCAGTGACGGGACTGAACTCAGTAAAGAGATGAACCAGAGCAAAGTCATGAGGGTATTTTTAGACAACAAGTTGCTCTTGCTAATGTTTTACTGCTGCTTATTCTCTGCTGTGTCCTCCTCTCTTTATTCCTCCTCTTGTCAGTTTCTGAGACAGTTTATTCTCAATGGAATGCACAAAACTGGAGATGTGATTCTAGGTGGGATTTTTGCAATCAACTTATTCTCTGCTGATCCTGACCTGACTTTTACGTCAGAGCCACAGCTGCCTCCCTGCTATGGGTGAGTCTGACAGGGAAACAGTGAAGTAAAACGTATTTATCTGATTACATTATGTCTGACATTTTTGAAGCATTGAACGTTTGATTGAGGGTGTTGATGATATTATCTTCAGTATCTTTAGTCATGAAATATGGAGCTTTGCACTTTTTTTTAACACTTATATTTCTATCAGTTTTGATATCACAGGATTCAGACAGACGCAGACCATGGCCTTTGCTATTGATGAAATCAACAGAAACTCAAACCTGCTGCCTAATGTGACTCTGGGATACAGTCTGTATGATAACTGCTTTCAACTACGAATTGGATTTCCTGCAGCACTGACCTTAGTCGGTGGTAAAGAAGAGCAAGTTTCATTAGAGAACTGTTTAGGAACTCCTCCAGTCCTAGGGATTGTGGGAGATACTACCTCTTCAAATTCTATAGCCATTTCTGCAGTCTTAGGTTTGTACAGAATGCCTCTGGTAAGTATTACAGTCCTTCACCTCAATCATTACTGTGATAAAATGTTTGCAAAGTAAATTTAAATATAATTTCATTCATCTTAAATGCATTCATTTAACAGTTGACCATTCAATCTTTTAAGAAAAAAGAAAACACTTTGCATAGAATATGTGGTCTGCTCTCTTTGCAGGTGAGTTATTTTGCCTCATGTTCCTGCCTCAGTGACAGACAAAAGTTTCCATCTTTCTTTAGGACGATCCCAAGTGATGCTTTTCAGGTGAAAATCTATCTACAAAAAGAGTGTGTCACCAGTCATGTTATATGTCTCATTGACAGAGTTGTGTAGTGTCAGACAGTGATTATGAGTCTTTGATGAATCTGTTTAGCAGGATTTCTAGTAAAGATGATTCCAGCCTGTGCACTAATCCCTCTGCTCTGTGTCCACATAGGTGAATGCTATGATTCAAATTCTAAAACACTTTGGTTGGACTTGGGCAGGTCTGATCATTAGTGATGATGATTATGGAGTCCACGCTGCCCGATCCTTTCACTCTGAACTGGGTCCAGCTGGTGGAGGTTGTCTGGCTTACACAGAGATTCTGCCTCAGGGTGATGACCCTGCTGAACTCAGGAGAATAGTGGATGTGATGAGGAAATCTACAGCTCGAGTGGTGATTGTGTTTGCAAATAATTTCCCCACGTTTAATCTCATGAAAGAGGTCAGTCATTAAAGAGATATTATGAACATTTAATCTCTGGAAAACTCTAATCTCTGGAAACGATTTCATTACTAATGTCTCAACTGTATGTCGTTAAAGCTGTTGTTAGAAGGGTTTTATAGTAAGCGTGTTTGCCAGGACCATTACTTATTATAATTCAATATTCAGGTGGTGAGGCAGAATGTGACAGGCCTGCAGTGGATTGCCAGTGAAATCTGGTCATCAGCTGATATGCTCCAAACTCCCTACTTCACCCCGTACCTGGGTGGAACACTGGGCATCTCCATCCGTCGAGGAGAAATACCAGGACTCATGGATTTCCTGTTACAGATACGTCCTGATCACAACAACACTGATGGAAACAGCATGGTGAGACTATCCCACTGACAGATGGGGTGAGTGAGTGGGTTTAGTATTTGTGGGTATTATATACTGGCTTTAATACACACAATAATTATCTTTCAGGTGAATCAGTTTTGGGAACACACATTTCAGTGTAGATTTGCACCACCTCCAGCAGGTTGGGTGGAAGCTGGAGGAGAATTATGCACTGGACAGGAAGTTATAGAGAATGTGGAGACTGAGTTCTTTGATGTTTCAAACCTCAGACCAGAGTATAATGTGTATAAGGCTGTGTACGCTCTGGCGTATGCTCTTGATGACATGCTGCAGTGTGAGCCAGGGAGAGGACCTTTCAGCAACAACACCTGTGCTCATTTACAAAGACTGGAGCCATGGCAGGTGAGATATCAGTTTACACTCAGCTGTTAATTTAATTTGATTCTATGTATTTCTTTTAGAGTTGAAGTGTTAGTGTAAAAATATTTTATTTGGTTCAAGTTAAATTGACAAAATAGAAGTTATTTCACTCCTGTTTTACTTTCATTCCTCTGCACTGACAACAGCTGAGGGCAGAGGTTTTAAGTCAACATGCACATGTTATGTGAGGAAAGTGTGAATCTGTTGTTTAGCCGAGGCAAACATCGACTGCAGTAACTGTCATTGTCTTTCTTGTTTTCTTTTTATGTCTGATTTTACTTTCCAAAGCTTGTTAATTACTTGGACAAAGTCAATTTCACCACAACATTTGGTGATCAAGTGTCATTTGATGAGAATGGTGATACCATACCAATATATGACATTGTAAATTGGGTGTGGCTCCCTAATGGAAGAACTAAAGTTCAGACAGTGGGTGAGGTCAAGAGTTCAGCCTTCAAAGGTGAAGAACTCATACTGGATGAAGACAAAATCTTCTGGAACTTTGAATCCAAACAGGTAACTTCTTGGTTTTGTCCCCCCCCCCCCCCCCGTTATTATCTCTTTGCCACACTCACTGGTCTAGGTTCATAATTTTTTACAGAGGACACAGGTTTGCTATGGTCCAGCTAACGTGAATGTTGTCATCCACCCATGTGCTTTATGATACTGGCAAAGCCTTCATGCACATGTGCATGCACCTCCACCTTTTTTGACTGTATGAAAGTCATGTCTCTTCTATATGCCAGTCATTTCTATGACCTTGGTTATCCTTGAGCCAAACAACATTACAAGCTTTGGTGTGCGACATCTCTGTCCATTTTTGTCAAGTCTGAATAACGGCAATGTATTCTCCCTTCCACCTCTTCCACAATAATTGCAATACACTGAGTCTGCTTCGAATATTTTTTGCGGACCTCAACATTTCCCAAACATGCTGATGGAGGATTAGACTTTTGATTCTTGAGGCTTTCTCTTTAACGTAGTTGGTCAATGTAGCATCAGTATGTACAGTGCTCAACTCATTGCAAATACCAACAAATTGGTGCTCCTGTCTGAATGTGACCCAGCACAACTAAACCAGCAACAAGTCGGTGCAGTGCAAAATGAGTTAACAAAGAAAATAGATTTTTTTTTCTCCTCTGGACCTGTTGTTGATAACCATTGTTCAAACTACTACAATAGCTTCTGTCCTTTGGGCTAACATACTGTATAGATGTCACTGACAGCTAGACCGGGAGGGGCTTGGGTTATTTAAATGTGATGATAATGTCTCTTGGCGCCCAGTAGGTGTAAATCTCCCAGGCTAATATTCTCCCTAAAGCAGTTAGAGGAGTGTGTTGTGTAAGATTTTCAAGGGAAGCTGAGAAATCACAATTAAAGAATTTGTAAATTACTCAAAATGCCCCTCGGCTAACTTGTTCCTGGTTTTTCCATGGCTGGGCACAAATGCGGAGATGCGGATTGATTGTAAGAAAATATAGAGAGCAAATGGGATGAGATGACATGTGGTCGAAATTCTCCTTAACCAGGACTTTGTTTGGCCATGAGCAGATGTACAACCACTGCTGAGTACAAGCATGTTCAGTACATTGACACTCATTGGTTTGCGAGCTGTTTCCAGGCAAGATTCACCCACTATGATCCACACAAGGTCCAGCTTCTTCATGTAGTTAAGTATCACCATCCACAAGGCTGAACAGACATGCAACAGAAAATCCATAGTAACTTTCTCTGTGGACATGGAAATAAGAAACGTATGCCAGGGCCCTCATAAGATACAATAACAGACTGATGTTTCTCCACACAGCCTCCTCTGTCAGTGTGCAGTGAGAGTTGTCCTCCAGGTACCCGCATGTCCAGAAAGAAGGGGGAACCTGAGTGTTGTTTTGACTGTGTCCCTTGTTCTGAGGGAAAGATCAGCAATACAACTGGTGAGTGTAAACTTTTAATACCACAGTTCAGAGATGTTGCATAAATATGTATCTCATCACCCTCTTTTCTCAGACTCCATGGAGTGCACCAGTTGTCCAGAAGATTTCTGGACCAGCCCCCAGCGTGACCACTGTGTTCCTAAGAAAACAGAGTTCCTCTCCTACGATGAGCCTCTGGGTATCTACTTCACAACCACCTCACTGTTGGGCACATGTATCTGTGTTGTTGTTCTGGGCATCTTCATCCATCATCACAGCACACCTATAGTTCGTGCCAACAATTCAGAACTTAGTTTTCTTCTCTTAGTGTCACTTAAGTTCTGTTTCCTCTGCTCGTTGCTCTTCATTGGACGACCCAGATTATGGACTTGTCAACTAAGACATGCAGCATTTGGCATCAGCTTTGTGCTTTGTGTCTCATGTATCCTGGTGAAAACCATGGTGGTTCTGGCTGTGTTCAGGGCCTCCAAACCAGGAGGTGGGTCCAGTCTGAAGTGGTTTCGTGTTGTGCAGCAGAGATGGACAGTTCTGGTTCTGACTTCTGTTCAAGCAGCAATCTGCACTATCTGGCTTGTCTCTGCTTCACCAGTGCCTCATAAAAACACCCAGTATCACAGTGACAAGATAGTTTATGAGTGTGCAGTTGGGTCCAAAGTTGGTTTTGGAGTTTTACTTGGTTATATTGGTTCACTGGCTGTCCTCAGTTTTTTGTTAGCTTTTCTAGCAAGGAATCTTCCAGACAGTTTCAATGAGGCCAAATTCATCAATTTCAGCATGCTTATCTTCTGTACAGTGTGGGTGGCCTTTGTCCCTGCTTACATCAACTCTCCAGGCAAATATGCAGATGCAGTGGAGGTATTTGCCATCCTAGCCTCCAGTTTTGGCCTCTTGGTGGCGCTGTTTGGACCAAAATGTTATGTAATCTTGTTGAGACCAGAGAGAAACACAAAGAAAGCCATCATGGGTCGAGGCACCAAAAAGTAAAACTGTGAACACTGCTGTTTCTTTATCTGTCGTCTGTATTTTAGACTTGTAACTACAAGATCACAATACAGGGAATAAAGATTTTTGATTAAAAAAAACAAAAAAAAAACTTAATGTTGGGAGGTAATTCCATTTTACAATCAATTACTTCTAGTAGTACCACAGCTATCTATTTGTTATTATTTTGATTTAAAGCGGAGGTAGACCGGAAACTCCAATTAACTGATTTTGGGTGTGTATCTGCATCTTCCTAATTTTTTCCTAATTTATGAAGACATAGAGTTTCATAACAGTTCAGCCAGCCTGCAGAGAATTGTTTTCCTGAGCTCTCCCAAGCGGATCACAAAAAGAGCTTGCTAGTGACAATCTCAATCTAAAGGAGGGAGCAGTGTCAACTATCCATGATGGATTTATTGATGACAGGGATAGTATTTGAAACGTTAATTAAAGTCAAGCGGAGGCAGATCTGTAGGTGTTTTGTTGATTAGTTAGTGTTTTAGTTTATGTTTTAAGTCACGTTTTTAGTTCATGTCATGTTTTGGTGTTGGTTTAGGTTCACTTCCCCTTTTATTTTGGTAAACGCTCACACTTCCTGTCGCGCTGGCACTGCATCCACTTTGACACACCTTCCCTTAATTCCCTCATGCACTGTGTGAAAGAAATTTCTCTGGAGTCATCGGTGTTGAGTAAATCAAGTCTTTACTGCATGCATAAAGGAGAGAACCTGTCACTAAGATGGTCTAAATGTTCTCTCACTTTCCTTCAGAGAGCTCAAACATATATACAGTCACATCAAAGCATCTTACAAACACCATAAAACATCCAAGTTACAACAAGACAAAACACTTTGTTTATGACCGACAGATATCCTGTGCACCTCATGCCGACCCCTACTTTTACGATCCCATCATTTGTTCACAGCTTGACTGTTGGTTAATTGTTATCTTTGAACATACAGAAAACCTTACACTAAAAAACTCCCTCATGGGAACAGGAAAACAATTTATTTCCCACAACTGCACCTGGTGATCCTCAGTAATCACACACACCTGCCCTTGATGCGCGGCTCTTTTAACATCTGCTTTGGCTCCATTTAAATTTAAAGAACCCGAATTAAAGTCACACATAGATAAAAAAAATAGACCACATCATGATCAAAGAGAGGCAGATTTCGCGATTTTAGCAACATTGACATTGAGTCTGTATATCTCTTGTCCAGACAGGACATCATCTGCCCCCGACTTTCGAGTCAGAAACCTGGCTGACCTAAGGAACAGGTTTAAGTCGGGGAAATAATCCTCCACAACCGTCTTCTGCCCCTTGGTCTGCTCTAAAAACGTTTTTATTTGAGTGGCAGTGTAAAGACTTGGTGCCTCCTGTGACAGCACGAAGTCACCGTCTTTGTCCTGACTGAGCTTCACTTCTCTCCTGCTCATTTTAACGTTGCTGCCCTCAGATCTAGTGCTTTTTCTCTCTTGACTGACTTTTAATTCTTCATCACTGAACATCTCTTCATCAATGATATCGGTCAGATCATTGTCTACATCATTCGTGCTGACCCCAACACCGTGCTCCTCACCTGTCTCAGTCATCTCAAAACGTGTGAGGGGGGGATTCCCTGGGTCTCTCACCTCCGGGTATACTCCCTCCCACGACCGAAGAGGCCCCAGACCAGCAGCTGATGAAGCCCCACCAGCAGAGTCCCCCAACCGCGGGAGCTGCAGCGGATCCCCACCCGCGATGTCCTCAGACCGGGCCGGCAGCGACGGGTCCTCGCCAACAGCAGCCCCGGCCCTGGCCGCCAGCAGTGGCTCCCTGCTAACAGCAGCCTTGGACCTGCCCGCCAGCAGCGTCTCCCCGCCGCCAGCAGCCCCGGCCGCCAGCAGCGTCTCCCCCCCGCCAGCAGCCCCGGCCACTAGCAGCGGCTCCCCGCCACCAGCAGCCCCGCCGGCCAGCAGCCCCGCCGGCCAGCAGCCCCGCCGGCCAGCAGCGGCTCCCCGCTGACAGCAGCCCCGGTTCCGGTCCCGGCCGCTGGCGCCGGCTCCAGGCCGACAGCAGCCTTGGATCGAGATGCTTGCAGTGGATCTCCATCATCGGCGGCTCCCCGCCGCGGACAGCAGCAGCAGCAGCCACCTGCTGTTTTGCCTCATTCCTCCCTGGACAGGATCAGATGAGGTACCCTCCCCTCCACAGCCAAAACATTTCATATTTTCTTATGTTGCATACACCATATACGAAAATCCTTCAACTTTTAAAGAAAAAGACAGGTTCAGATCACGGGTGGGGTCTTTCAGAATGATGTAGACTTGTCTCCGGTGACTGATGACATTTTTTAGTTTTGCGGATTTACAGCCCAATGACACCGGAGACACGGTCTGACCATACCTTGATTCAGTTTCTAAAGTGTGCTTGCTGCTGGAGGGTGATGACGCTCCTGTGATTAGAAGTCCAGAACATAGCAAAAAGGATTAAAGATGAACTTATTCACTTTAGTATTTTGGAGATTTAAGTTATAAATATTGAAAAACAGTTTTGTTTAATAGAAATGGCTCCTTTTATAATTTATTGAATTAATTGTCTTTGGCTTCTACAAATACAATTAGGGGCTGGTATGTAGGAGCCAAATTGAGTATATGTTAACGATGAGTGCTGGGATGACAGGTGGGTCTCGACGAATTACTCCACTGGAGAACCTGTGAGCCTAACTTGTCAGGAACAAATAGGTCATTAGGCGAGCCATTTCCTGGGTGGGGTTCGTCCTGTTAGGCGCATCGGACCAATGCCTCAATAGGCCAGGAAGCAGCCACCAGTGTTATATCCACAAATATACGGACACGGCTGTGTGCTCACGGTACTTTATTCTCAACATGCACAACATAACAAGCCACGCGTCTCAGCCCAATGAGACTCACTACATTACAGCTGTAAACCCTATGTTACATTTACCCCCCCCCCCCCCCTTAATAAGAACACACTTAACATTACATTGGCCTGGATATGGCCAACCTGACTGGATAACCCAGGTAGACCCAGTCTAACACTGCAAGTGAAGGGCCCTTCACCCAATGCTTCCTGTCAAAACGCTGCTTCATGGTTAGTTGCCGCTATGCCACACAGTGAAGGTCGTAGGCCACTAGTAGGAAGCGTTGGTGCTGAGGGACGCCATGAAGTTCGCCGCAGATGTCCACCTGGATGTGGGTCCACGGTGCTGGCGGCCATGGCAGTTGCTGCAGAGGCAGAGGTGGGGGAAGGCCTGTCTTACCACTGGTGAGGCAAGCTGTACAGTCCTTCACCATTGTCTCCACGTCCCTGTCGATGCCCGGCCACCAGACCAAGCCCCTGCAGCGTTGTTTGACTGTCACAACGCCCAGGTGACCTTCATGCATCATGGCCAGGACACGTGCCCTCAAGGCACTTGGGACCACCGTGCACAGACCCCTTGCCATGCAGACGTCGTTCCAGCAGGAGAGATCGTCCTTGATGCAGTGAAAGGGCGCTAGTTCATCTGAAAATTTCCCCGGCCAGCCCTCTCGGATGAAAGTGCGGAGTTGCTTGAGGTCAGAATCCTGTGCAGACTCGTCTTGGAGCTCCTGTAGGGAAACCTCCTTGGAGGGGGCCTGGATCTGCCACAATGTTGTCATGAAGGTCAAGCTTGGAGAAGACCGTGGATCCATGGAACTGAGCAGACAGCTCCTCCATTGTAGGCAGTGGATATTTATCGGGGATCACTGCTCTGTTCACCTGACCGAGGTCGACATAGGGGCGAAGGCCGCCCGACTTCTTCCTTGCCACCACCAGGTTGGAGATTCAGGGTGAATCGTCGATCCGCTCGATAATGCCGGCATCCAACAGCTTCTGCAGCTCAGCTGTGACACCGTCACGTTGGGCGAGGGGTAGCCGACGTAGAGGCTGGATAACAGGGGACACTGCTGGGTTAATAAGTGGCTGATGATTGAAGGCTGTGAGGCAGCCCAGGCCAGCGAAAAGCGACGGTCAGCGCTGTTGCCAGGATGGGTCGGCGCCAGTATGGTAGCGCCTGTGTTGTCTGTGATGGAGAAACCTAAGGCGCAGAACAGATCAAACCCAAGGAGCTTTGGCACCATGACGGGACACCTGGAACGTGAATGCGGGCAGGGACAGCAATTATATTTAATTGCTACATTTAGCTGTGAGGACTGTTATATATTTACCTTTTTTTTTTTTGTGAACAGATGCTGTGGGCCAAAGCGCGTCCCAATCCCTGGTGGTGGTGTTTTCCTCACGAACCCCCTTTGTGCTTGTGTGTGTGTATGCGGTGCCACGGGTGTTTTGGTTAGTAATCCCTCCTTTTATTTGATTTAGGTCTGCCATGATGAGCCCCAGCCCTGTTCACCCCCTCCTCTCGGCCCCATGTTGATTTGATGCATTATATGTAAAATAAAAAAAATATTTTTAAACTTTTCTAAAACAACGTCTCTGCCCAGTGGTGTTTCGAATCTGTAGAAAACTCTGTAATGGTAAAGGTACCTAATTATTCCTCTTGAAACATTTGAACTATCTCCTGGGGCGAAACTCCCCAGTTGGCGTTGTTGGTACAACACACCCCACCGCCTTCATCTCGTCACAGGAGGATGGGTTCTGGGTCCAAGTCCGACTTCTCCTGGTCAGTTTGGCAAGAGAGGGCATCTGTCTGGATGTTGCAAGAGCCCAAACTATAGGTGAGGGTTAATCAACATACGGGAGACAGACTTAGAAGATGAATGGCAACAAAGGTGAGGAAGCCAGGGAATGTCCAGGAAAGCCACAGTAAATACAAAGCCCAGCCTTAAGCCGGCATTGATGCTCTGCTGGGGTGAAACGGTTCTGTCCCACCTGCATGGACTCAACAGGAGCAGCTGAGCGAGATGAGTGTGTCGTGGATCCGGAAGAGGTATATGGGTTGGGCGAATCCACAGATGATGGACAGGGAGAGGAGGTTTGTGATGCACATCATCATTTTGACTACCAGTCAAATAAAAAGCTACTTAAATTACAAGAAAAAGCCGCAGAACCACCTGTAGTGAATGACCAGAGAAGCCTGGATATCAGGCAGCTCAGATAGCTCGTACCTGCATGGAACGTTGGAAATCGCTATTCTTCGAGGAAAATGTCCTGACCGACATCACAACACCACTGATGGAAACAGCATGGTGTGAAATAAATGTTTCTTATCTACATGTGTGTCGTAAAGCACATAGCAAATACAGAATCATATGTGTGTAAACACCTGAATATGACAGCTATAATTTCAAGGTCAAAGGCCTCATGAAACATGAGAGTGAGAAAGGAAATGTTCGGCACTACTAGCCAATGTGTTATCTTTTGTTTTTCATCTTATTGTGTCATTTGTTTTTGCTACTGATGGATCATAACTACTTGACATCAAACTAGTTCCCTTGGTATTGTTGTGAGTGAGAGACAGAAATGACATACTGTGAGATATGTTTTAGGCCCTGCCTTCATTTCCTCTGCACTGATGGGTGGCATGCAAAAATAAACAACACTGCAAATACATAAAATATGGTGACATTGTGATACTCTTGCACTGAGACAGGGATGAACCCGACCAAAGTCATGAGGACAAACAACAAAAACAACAACTTGCTTTTGCTAATGTTGTTCTGCTTTTCCTCTGCTGTGTCCTCCTCTCTTTATTTCTCCTCTTGTCAGTTGCAGGAACAGTTTCATCTAAATGGGATGAACAAATCTGGAGATGTGATACTTGGTGGGATTTTCAGATTCCACTTCTTTCCTGCTGATGCTGACCTGTCTTTTACCTCAGAGCCACAACAGCCTACCTGCTATGGGTGAGTCTGTGAGGGAAAGGGAAACAAGAGATTTTCATTATTATTGTTGTTGTTGTTTCATTTCTAGTGACCTTATTGAAGCATTAAGTTTCACTGTGGGTGTTGATGATGACATCATTATTTACAATAGCTGCAGCCATGAAAGGTATAGCTGTACATAGTAATTGTATAAATTATTTTTAATTCATAAACATTTGCATATCTGTGTTAGTTTTGATGTTATAGGATTCAGAAAGGCTCAGACCATGACCTTTGCTATTGATGAGATCAACAGAAACTCAAATCTGCTGCCTAATGTGACTCTGGGATACAGTCTGTATGATAACTGCATCCAGCTAGGAATTTCATTGCGTGCAGCACTGACCTTAGTCAGTGGTCAAGAAGAGCAAGTTACATTAGAGGAGAACTGTGTAGGAACTCCTCCAGTCCTAGGGATTGTGGGAGATTCTTCCTCCACTCGTACCATTGCCATATCTACAGTCTTAGGTTCGTACAGAGTGCCTCTGGTAAGTTGTTTTGTTTGTTTGTATGTCATCTCACTCATTATTGTGATGTTTTTTAAAATATAATTCAAGTAATTAGTATAAACTGAATGTCATGAAGGTGTGGTTATTGAAGAATCAACCTTCAAATTTCAGCCAACACTTGAATACATGCTCCGTTGTTTTGCAGGTGAGTTATTTTGCCACATGTTCCTGCCTGAGTGATCGACAAAAATTTCCATCTTTCTTTAGGACGATCCCGAGTGATGCTTTTCAGGTGAAAATGCATGAAACAAATCATGTGCAACAACATTCTAGTTATATACATTCTATATATACTGCAGTGGAAATGATTTCTAGTGAAGATGATTCCAGCCTGTGTACTAATCCCTATGCTCTGTGTCCACATAGGTGAATGCTATGATTCAGATTCTAAAACACTTTGGTTGGACTTGGGCAGGTCTTCTCGTCAGTGATAATGATTATGGAGTCCACGCTGCCCGATCCTTTCACTCTGATCTGGGTCCAGCTGGTGGAGGTTGTCTGGCTTACACAGAGATTCTGCCCCGGGCTTACGACCCTGCTGAACTAAGGAGAATAGTGGATGTGATGAGGAAATCTACAGCTCGAGTGGTGATTGCGTTTGCAAGTCAGAGTCGCATGCTCAACCTCATGAAAGAGGTAGGTGTTAAAATGATACATCCTTTGAATGTTATTTTTACAAAACCAAGTTAGATTGTGTCAAATTAATGTAGGGACCTCTGAGTTGACACAGGTTCTACCAGGTGTATTTTAGAGTTACAATGTTGATGCCTCACTCTGCTTGTGTGAGATAAGCATCATTTTAAGAACCAACATTTGGATAACAGGTTTGCCAAATTCTTCTGGGTGAAATCTTTGTTTCTCTGTTGGTATCTCTGCCTGGATTTGTGTAGTTTGGCTGCATTGTTTTACAAGAGTACCTGATGAGACAAAATATGGCAGACCCCTGCACCTTTGTGTTAAAATGTAGTCTTCATGACCCAAGCTCGCATAAGCAATATTAATTTGCTACTTTTGAGCATTTGGAGTAGATTAATGGTTTGATGTCTTATACACAGACCAACTTCTGGCTTTGAGGTGTGGAGGTACAGACCCCAGCAACTTTGTCTACAGTGAGGTTCTTCTGTTTTTGTGTGTTGTATGGAAACTATCCATCCATCCTCTACCACTTTATCCTCCACAATAGTCATGGAAGTGCTGGTGCCTATCACAGCTGAGTTTTTTTAATGCAATATACAGGTGGTGAGGCAGAATGTGACAGGCCTGCATTGGATGGCCAGTGAAGGCTGGACATCAAGCACTTCACTTCAGACTCCTCACCTCATGCCGTACCTGGGTGGAACTCTGGGCTTCGCAATTCGTCGAGGAGAAATACCAGGACTCAGAGACTTCCTGTTACAAATACGTCCTGATCTACATCACAACAATACATATGGAAACAGCCTGGTGAGAATGAAATGTTTCAATCTGACATGGGACTAGGGTTGCCACCTTTCAGAAATGAAAATAAGGGACGCCCCACCGCGGCTCCTCGGGGCCATGACCACCACAGAGCCGACTAATCTAGGACATCTAGGCACGTGTGTTGTAAGGGTGTCGGAGGTTTTTCTAGTAAAATTTCACTATGGAGAGTACATGGCGACGGAGCGGAGGCGGGTTGGTGTGGAGCATTTGAAAATTTGAGGTAAAAATGGGGCATTCTGAGGCTTTTTGAAGGACCATTATGGTGACTCATGAAGTAAGGCCAAGTAACTCAAAACATTACAGAACTCTGTATTACAGAAAACATCTACTTTGGGAAGCAGATGAGGGAACACATGAAAAAGAAATGTCTTTATTGGCAAGAGCAACATAACTAGGGATGCACCGAAAATCAGGGGAAAAATAAATAAATAAATAACTTTCATTTCAGGTGAATCAGTTTTGGGAACACACATTTCAGTGTAGATTTGCACCACCTCCAGCAGGTTGGGTGGAAGCTGGAGGAAAATTATGCACTGGACAGGAAGTTATAGAGAATGTGGAGACTGATTTATTGGATGTTTCAGACCTCAGGCCAGAGTATAATGTGTATAAGGCTGTGTACGCTCTGGCGTATGCTCTTGATGACATGCTGCAGTGTGAGCCAGGGAGAGGACCTTTCAGCAATCACACCTGTGCTCATTTACAAAGACTGAAGCCATGGCAGGTGAGATATCACGTTACACTCAACTCTTGATTTCTTATAGAGTTCAATGAAATTGTCAATAACTCAATAATATTGTTGATTTTTTTACCCAACTGATGATTTTTTATTTTTATTTGACAGTGATAAGTATTGTATTAAAACTATTATGAGTACTTCTTTCTATTACAATTGTTTCAGTTCTGTTGTTAGAACCATTAAGTATGCAGTGATATCTTTGAATATTGTCACTTGAAATGGTTCTTTGACATCTGAAGTTCTTCTGAAGTCAATAAATGGGGAGGGTCAAAAACGTATCCTGTTGATGACACTAACAATGTTGACCTTTCACCTATAGGGGAATCTGCTCATCTGAGAGCAGTGTTTAGATTGTGTTGTAACGCTAACCCTTCAAAAGGAAATTATTTTTTCCTGCCTTTTCTTCCCTAAATCTATCATCCAAAGCTTCTACATTACTTGGAAAAAGTAAACTTCACCACAACATTTGGTGATCAAGTGTCATTTGATGAAAATGGTGATGCCTTACCTATATATGATATCATGAACTGGGTGTGGCTCCCTGATGGAAGAACTAATGTTCAGAGAGTGGGTGAGGTTAAGAGGTCAGCCTTCAAAGGTGAAGAACTCACACTGGATGAAGATAAAATCTTCTGGAACTTTGAATCCAAACAGGTTATTTCTTACTTGTATAGAGGACCATCTCTTTCCCTTAATCATTATAGATGAGTCTAACAGACACTGATATTCCTCCACACAGCCTCCTCGGTCTGTGTGCAGTGAGAGTTGTCCTCCAGGTACCCGCATGGCCAGAAAGAAGGGGGAACCTGAGTGTTGTTTTGACTGTGTCCTTTGTTCTGAGGGAAAGATCAGCAATGCAACTGGTGAGTGTAAACCTTTAAACACCACAGTTCAGAGATGTTGTATAAACATGTATCTCATCACCCTCTTTGCTCAGACTCCATGGAGTGCACCAGTTGTCCAGAAGATTTCTGGTCCAGCCCCCAGCGTGACCACTGTGTTCCTAAGAAAACAGAGTTCCTCTCCTACCATGAGCCTCTGGGTATCTGCTTGACAACCATCTCACTGTTGGGCACATGTATCTGTGTTGTTGTACTGGGCATCTTCATCCATCATCACAGCACACCTATAGTTCGTGCCAACAATTCAGAACTCAGTTTTCTTCTCTTGGTGTCGCTGAAGTTCTGTTTTCTCTGCTCGTTGCTCTTCATTGGACGACCCAGAAGGTGGACCTGTCAACTAAGACATGCAGCATTTGGCATCAGCTTTGTGCTTTGTGTCTCATGTATCCTAATGAAAACCATGGTGGTTCTGGCTGTGTTCAGGGCCTCTAAACCAGGTGGTGAGTCCAGTATGAAGTGGTTTGGTGCTGTGCAGCAGAGAGGGACAGTTCTGGTTCTGACTTCTGTTCAAGCAGCAATCTGCACTGTCTGGCTTGTCTCTGCTTCACCAGTGCCTCATAAAAACACCCAGTATCACAGTGACAAGATAGTTTATGAGTGTGCAGTTGGATCCACAGTTGGTTTTGCAGTTTTACTTGGTTATATTGGTTTACTGGCTGTCTTCAGTTGTTTGTTAGCTTTTCTAGCAAGGAATCTTCCAGACAGTTTTAATGAGGCCAAACTCATCACTTTCAGCATGTTGATCTTCTGTGCAGTGTGGGTAGCCTTTGTCCCTGCTTACATCAGCTCACCGGGCAAATATGCAGATGCAGTGGAGGTATTTGCCATCCTGGCTTCCAGTTTTGGCCTCTTGATGGCACTGTTTGGACCTAAATGTTATATAATCCTGTTGAGACCAGAGAGAAACACAAAGAAAGCCATAATGGGTCGAGGTACTGAGACTTAAAAACAGCACTGGATGATATCATACAATTATATTCAATAATACAATAATCCAGGTGCATAATAGTGTGTTCATGATTATGATAATGCTATGATATTAAGGAAGAACTTGTGTGAATGTATGTCCTCATGAAATTGGACAGACATACTATATGATACAGGCAGATGGTTTTGTATGACTCCCTTAATAAAGTAATGTATATCATTAATTTCCTGTTTAAGTCAAAGTACACAACATAGAGTTACTAGGTTATAAAACAGAATTTTGAGATGTGAGAATCAGGTTACTGTTAAACAGCAGCAACACATGTCTGTGATAGGGCACGCAGACCCCATCACACCTGTCAGTGATGATTAAGATTTCATAGACAAAGTAACATATTTACTTTCTCAATATTTTTTTAATGGTGACATGATTTTTATGGGTAAATGTAAAGATCTTTATGCTGATCTCAATATCTCCAGTAAATGGGACAACTATGGAAAAGGATACTCAATTCAATATTTCAATTTAATATATTGCTTAGATAATCATTTCACACATTAGTTATCTCACATGCAAGCTCCATAAAAAGATACATTTTGCTTTCCTCTAATCTGCAGACCAAACATAATTCATTCAAACACACTTGCAAGGACCACACCACAATAATGACTGGTTACATTCATGTCTACCATAAACAGTGAAAGGAATAACGGCTTTTTTACTTTTTTCAATAACGAGTAATCTAATTGATTACTCTTGCCATTATTATAATGCCGTTACTGTTACTGCCATAAAATATGTTGCGTTACTATATTGAAGGCAGTTGTTTTACATCAGATCTCTACATGTCAGAGATTTTAACTGTCTGCGATCATGACAGGGCCCTCCGTTCTTCTGACCAGCTCCTGTTAGAGGTCCTAAGGTCAAGACTCAGTGGGGTGATCACTCTTTTTCTGTCGCAGCTCCCAGGCTGTGGAACAGACTGCCCCCTGACCTTCACACCACTACTGACCTTAGTCTTTTTTGAATCAAAGCTGAAGACACGCTTTTTTAGGTTGGCATTTAACTCTGACTTGGGTAGTACTGCTCTTAGGTGTACTTATTCTGCCGTTTTTTTACTTTATGCACTTTTAGAGGGCCTTTGACACCCTGCAGCACTAGTAGCACTTTCTTGTGTTTTCTTGCAGCACTGTAGCACTTTCTTCTGTTTTTATGTATTATTTTATTGCTTTTTGCGTTGTAAAGCACTTTGTGTACCGCCTGGCTATTGTAAAGGGCTATACAAACACATTTTATTTGATTTGCCAATAAGCCAATCAGAGGTGAAGTTGGGCGGGTGCTTAGTCTGCTTACTCACTCAAGGTGCGCAGTAAAAACAGGAATAAGGCTAAGTACCGTAATTTCCGGACTTTAAGCCACTACTTTTTTCACACAGACGAAGTGGTTTAACGTGTTGTTGCCATAACGAGCTAATCCGAGCTGAAGGAGCTAGCGGAGAAGCGTGCAGCGCTCGCCATCCACTCAAAACGAAACGTTTACTCGCGTTAATTAACACGTTTAACTGACAGCACTATGTTATTATGATTATTAATAATAATATTAATAATCATAATTAAAATAATAATAATAATAATAATGATACTACTACTAATTATCCTTATTGCTATTATTATTTAGTGATAACTACATGTCACAATATAGAATAAGAGACATAAGAAAGTACATACAGAAAGTGAAGTTTTATTTACAAAAACCACAAATAACAAACATGCTTTGTGAAAAATCTCTCTTGGCGGCTTCAGGGTCATAAGTTGGAGTAGGGCTTGCAGAGAGTGGCCCATTATGCAGCATTCTGTGGTGGGTTGCTCGGTACTCTGGGTTCCTCTCCAGCCTCTCTTGTAGTACAGAACACAGTTCATGGCTCATGGCTCCTGAAGGATGAAGGCTTAGTTATTTACCCAGCTTCTCCATCAGCTGAGCCAAAAACACAAAACACAGTTTGTCCTCCATCCTCCTCATCAGACATCAGGTCAATTGTGATGCCCCTGCAGAAGTCCATCTCATCCTTGGTTAAAACAGCCCTCCTCGCTTCCAGCAGCTGGAAACACATGTAGTAGAATTAGTGCTGCTCCATGTGTGTATATACACACACGCACATATGTATGTATATGTTTGTCTTATTAACCAGTTAGTTTTGTAAAATGTCACACTTAGTACTTAGTATTAAGGTCAAGAAAAAATATTGTTAAATCATGCACTGATTTCAATCATACACTCTTTCGTCTCTGTCTGCTCCGGGCTGCACCTCTCACTGCTCCTGATTGGTCCGCAAGGTCTGGCTGACTATTCGTATGTAAGTTCTTCTGGAGTGTCTCGTAATATGTCTTACATGCCACTGACAAAAAGAGAGGCAACAGGCATTAATATTTAAATAAATATTCGATTAAAGTTACTTACATATATAGACTCCAGAGTCTACTCCACACATATCGGGGCTTGCAGAGAGAGTTTCCATCAAATGTAAAGTCACAGCGGTATTGTGGAGCGACTCACTAGAGATCTGTGTCTGTCTCTGTCTTTGTTAAGAAGTACAGCCACAGTTTAGTTATTGTCCGGTTTTCCTTGCCTTCCTTTGGTCAACAAAGCTTTGATGACGACTGCTTTGACGACAATCACACTTTGATTTCGCACTGCACATGCTCAATAACTGCTGGAAAGTTCCACACACTCTCTCTCCCCTCCCCCCCTCCCTCTGTGCGTGCATATTAAGTAGCCATGTGTATTCTCTTTCCCCTAAACCATGATGTTAAACAATCATTGTTTTCAGGTCATTTGAGAGTTGTTTTGAGGCTCCCAATTTTGAGTTCCAATAATTAGTGCTAAAAAATCAATAAAATGACAAGGGTGCTTAAATTTACGCACATGCCTAATTTTGTTTCAATAATTCTTGCACACTTTCTGTAATATAAACTTTATTTCACTTCTCAATTATCACTGTGTCTGTCTCCTATATGATATATTTAACTAAAATGTCTTCAAACAACCAATGATTTATAAAGGAAAATCATGGAAATTTACAGGGGTGCCCAAACTTTTGCATACCAATGTATGTCAGAGAGACAATCTGAGAATCGTGTCGTCATAGTCTCAAACTCTATTTGCCTGGTGGCCGCATGAGTTAGAGTCTGGGTGAGGCTGGGCTGCATCAAGTAAGTAAAAAAAAAAGTACAACTGTCCAGTCTTCTCAATCTTTATTAATAACGGTTCAGAACATGAACATTTCTTCAGAACATTGTCTGAGTCTTGACGCAACTCACCTGCAAAACAATACTGTGACTGGGACTGTGGATTAAAAAAAAAGCTCACTTATTTGCATTTTTTTTCCCCAAAATATAAAGCTTGTTTCCTTAATGGTAATACATTTATTACATTTAATTAGAAATATTTAAATGAAATCATACTGATAATGGTGTCACGATCCATTCCACTTTCCACATTTCTGTTTTAGTTTGTATTGTCCTTTGCTTCTCCCTGGTGTTTGCTTTCTCTCTCAGCAGGGGGCGTGGTTGACCCAGTTCTCCAGATGACACCAGAGCTTACTCCACCTGCGCAGCTCCTGCCCAGCTGTTCCTGATCAGCGATCACACGGACTTATAAGGCGGGGCTTCGCACTTCTCTGGTGTCAGATCCATGTTTTCACTCTGCTGGTAAACACGTACACGTACTTACCTAGCTAGAAGAAACCTTGACTCAAACCTGGTAACTTACCTGAACCTTCCTCCCAGGTCTCCACGTCTCCTGCTGCTGAGATTAACATGGACCCTCCTGCGGATTCCACTCTTCCGGGATCGCTTCCTCCTGTTGTGTCTCCAGCTTGCTCGTCTTCTCCTTCCACACGAAGCAGCCGCTTCACCACAGACTCTCTAAAGAACAAACGTTACTCCTCCGCTACATCCCGAGTGAGTTCGTTCCACCTGGAACACAAAACAAACTGTGTTGCCGAGAGAGCTGTTGTGGATCCTGGCTCAGCTGTATTCGTTCACTTAGGCTTACCTTCGTGTTGTCATATCCTGCTTACGCTTGTAACATCTGGTAGTTAAATAAAGATACTTTTACTTACCTGCCTCTGTCCTGTCTGCATTCGGGTCCTCATATTATATTCTCAACGTTTCCTTTTACGTAAATGTAACAAATGGAGCTGAAAGAGACTAAGTACAGGCACTCTGTACAAACCAACTGTCCGTGTAGATGAAGATTCACCCACAAACCATAGGATTGGATTAGTTACTACACAGCTCTCCTCTAATCACGCTGTATCCCAGAGTCTCATTAGGCAGCAGGTTGGACTTTCTGTTGATCTCATCAATAGTAAAGGTCATGGTTTGATGCCAACAGACCAGGTGTGGTGCTTGCTCAAACTCACAGTGATGCAGAGCCTATCGAGTTTCAGCTACTGCGCAACCCAGGAGTTCTGCCCCCTGTTGACAGTCTTCCCGTCCTGACCCCACCTGGACTGACCATGGACAGGCAGACGTATCTTTTTGAAAAAAATCAGGCCTTTCTGTTCTGATGAAGCAAAATACTTCACATGCCCAGCACCAAAGGTTACAGCACAGAAGAGTAAGCAGAAGAGGGTGCGCTTGTGATGTCATCATTTAGCCGCATATCAACTGTGATGGACAGAGTGGGTACAGCCACATTGTGGGGGAGGAACTGGTATTGAAGATGATAATATAGTCCATGGTCTGGAAAATATTGAACTCTCCTTCACACACTTGGATATATTTTATTTGATATTTGAAGTATGGATCTATCTTTCACCTTTCTTGTTTCTCATTTTTATTCAAGTGCTTTTTGTAACAGAAGAATTTCCCTCTGGGGATCAATAAAGTAAATTCTGATGAATTTCTCCCTAAAGCAGTTTGAGGAGTGCCTACATTCAAATGGCCACATCTTCTTCAAAAATGATCAGATGGACATGTGTTTGACATTGCTGTAAAGCTTAGAAATCACGCTTTCGGAACCTGTAAATAACTCCAAATGTCCCAAAGTAGACTTGTGAACGCTTTTGCCATGGCTGGACACATTTGGTGTGGGAGCAGAATGCGGTGTGATGATGGTGCAGTAGGCTCCGTCTAAATTGTTTTTTTTTTTTATGTTAACAGAATAAAGAAAAAGTTAAAGAGAATAATGACTGCTGTTGACCCAGACTATTTTAGTACTGCTAGAGGAATTAAGTACCTATAAGTCAGGTGGAGTGGCAGGCGACAGCAGTTGAAGAGAAGAATGAGTATTGTTGACCCAGACTATTTTAGTACTGCTGGAGGAATTAAGTACCTATAAGTCAGGTGAGTGGCAGGCAACAGTAGCTAAAAGAATGAGTAGCCTGGACTAGACTATTTGGGCACTGCTAGAGGAACCGAGTACCTATAAGTCAGGTCAAGTAGCGGAAAGCGTGAAAATTGATTCAAGAAGAAGAAAAGGAAAATCCTGTGCACAGGTTTATTTAAAGGATAAAAGTGAAATCCCATGCATGGGTTTATTTAACAGAAGAAGTGACACTGCAGATCAGGAACAGCTGGGGGAGGAGTTGCGCAGGTGGAAGCAATCACCGGCCTCATCACGGAAAGTAGGTCAACCACGCCTCCTGCAGGGAGAGGGAGAGAAGGCACACGGAGCAGCAGAAGGAAACAACAACACTGTGGGAATGAGGGAATGTGGCTCGTGACAAATTATGTGCTTTTGGGTTTTTGGATGTTGAAGAGAACGGTATAAAATGATAAGCGTTGTTTGAGTTTTTTATATTAAGCTGCATTTATTATAGCACATGTGATAGGCTCTATGAATTTGTTGAAAAATGGTGAATGAACTGTTTCTAAGAGCTGATTTCTTGTGGTGAACAGGAGAGATGCTCCTGTGGGAGAGTTAAATTTTCTACAGCCTAGATTTATATCATGTCAGAGAGAAGGGGGCTTTCAGATCTAAAAATAAGTTTGTCAAACAATGAAATAATAGTTTGGATTAAAATGTTTATTAAAAAAAGAATGATAATACAATAAAATAAAATTGTGATAGTAATAATAATAAATTAGCACACCAATTACATAAATAGTCTGGATTTTGAAATGAAGAACTGCTAACTATCACAGAAATTATTCAATATTGTTAAACTGGGTTAAAATGGAAGCTGAGCCGCATGATTTGAATCTCTGATAGAGCAGGATTTCTCGTCACTATGGAGACAATGACACGTTGGTGTTGGTCGTGTTGGTTCAGCTGTGGAACTTTTTTTGTGTTTTGCTGTGTAAATGTCCATGATATGGTTAATGTGAGGATTGTTTTTGACGAAGTGTCCCTGATCAAGACACTAAGGGTTAGGATTTACTAAGATTCCAAATAGAGAGCGCTAAATTGCTTGCGCGAGCAGAAAGACTGCGCCTGTTACTGAATTACGTTTTGCGGGTGAACTACTTAGATTGCGGCCGCAAATTGACTACAGGCGCAGAAGTGGTTAAGACCGCCCTATTTAAATGAGGATTTTGCGCTAGTGTTGTCAACATGGAGAAAGAGCAGACTCAACGGAAGCGCAGAATGAAATTTGAAGCCACTGAACAGAAAGTGACGTTCTGCGATGAGCTGATAACTGGGATCGAGGCATATATGACGTCCTTGTTCCCCGGGTCCATAGGACCTTTTTATATTATTATTATTATTATTTTAATCCTGCGTCTGTATTTTGTACAGCTCCATCATTACCTGACGTATCAAACAGAGAAAACTATGGACTATGGATGTTGCGGTAAAAAAAAAAAAAAAGAAGGTGCTGCTCCACTAACAGACCTGACTGACGAATGAAGAAATAATTTTGAGTGTGTGTGTGAGTGTGTCTCTGGGAGTAATGTGAAGAGTGTCTGGAAGAGTATGTGTTTGTGCTGAAAGTTGTCCGAAGTGTGTTGGCAATTGAAATTATGTATGTAAAATGTTTGAATGAAAAGTAGTAAGTTAAATGTGCTGTTTGAGACGTTAAGATGCGTAAATTGGTAATTTACAACTGATTGGATTAAAAGGTAGATTAACAATGGATCACTGTTTAGTGACTCAAGTTTTTGCAAATTTTGTAATTTACCGGTTTCGACCCAGTTATAATAATACGATTATAAATCAATAATTAGAGCCAAAACTGAAATCATCAGTGCAGTCAGCTCCTCTCCTAATCATGTGAGCTTTAGGGGATTCTCATTTTCATTTGTTTTCCTGCACAAAAACAAAACAAACAAAGACGGGCATGTCCAGACATGAGAGGCGAATTCACTCATTTGAGTGGCCATTTGACTTGCATAGTGCACATTAACAATTTGCAGCATGCAAAAATGAGAAGAAGATTTACAGTAAGCCAAGTTCTGGATCAAATTTTTGGTGAAAATGAGGGAGAGGACACAGAGCATGCATAGCGATTCAGATGGGCAGGTTTCTGAGGAGGAAGACAATGTGGAGTATCATCCAGAACACACAGACACATCTGATGAGTCGGATGAGGAGGTCGCTGGTGGTGAAGCTGCTCCTGCTGAAAGATTCAAGTCCAAAAATGGAAAGATCTTTTGGAACTCAGTACCTCATGATGTGCATGGCAGGGCAGCTGCTGCAAATGTCATCAAAATTATCCCTGGGATCACAAGGTTTGCTGCGACCAGAGTCAGTGACATCAAGACATGTTTTGAGCTATTTATGCCATTGTCACTAAAAAGAATCATCATTTCTATGACCAACCTTGAAGGAAAAAAAAGTCCATGGCGACATGATGAAGAATACCTGGATGCTTTCATTGGTGTTGTTCTTCTTGCTGGAGCGTACAGATCCTGCAATGAGGCCACTGATAGTCTATGGGGCGCATCGACAGGCAGAAATATTTTTCCGGGCAACAATGTTACTTCAGACATTTCAAATGATATTGTCACAATCCACACTCTCACATTTCCACAAGTTCCATGTTTTGTTCCCTGCTGCTCCTGGTCTTCTCTCTCTCTTTCTCCTGGACTTGTTCCACACAGGTCATCAAGGCTCCTGCGGCCGAGAAGATACAGAGTTGAGTGGATTCCATCTCCTCCGGAATCACTTCCTCCTCCTGCCTTCTCACCTCATCTCCTCCTCGTCAGCGGAAACCTCCGCCATTGCACACGCCATCTCGTCAGCTGGATTCCTGTTCTCCTCTTTCTCCACCTTGAGTGAGTTCGTTCCTTGGAACCCAAACTGATGCACTATTGCTACTGTGGAATCGCTGACTTTCCCCATTCCCCGCTAGTTGTCACGTTCTCCCTCTTTGACCATACTTACGTGCTCGCTAGCTTGCTGTAACTCAGGCTAAATAAACACTGTTTTTTTACACACTTGCCTTGTCCTGTCTGCATTCGGGTCCTCCATTCAATCATCATCGTTTCCCCTTAGAGGGAATCGTAACAGATATCAAGAGTCCTCAGATTTGACAACCAGGAGACAAAGGAGGTGATGGAGTGCGATGTGACGAGGTTCAGTCAAGGGCCGGTCTGAACCCCACATAGATGCCTTCAGCCTCAGGGAACTCTCTCCATAGCACCACACAGCTGGGCAGTGGCCCACCAAGATTTTGTCCCAGAAAACTAACGGAGTGTGTGTATACATATTGTACATGTACATTTTTTAGTTTAGTTTACTGTTTTTTTTCTGTCACATAATGTAAACATGTCAATAAAGTGTGCTGAGAGTGAATTTGATTTTGTTCAGAAATGTAAATGTGTTTGATATGTAACATTTTAACAATAGTCAAACTACCTTTAGAAATGGAAAATAAGGAATGGAACAAAGTTGCAAAATTTAATTTATATACGTGTACTGTTACAATAAATAAAAATAAATAACCAATCTACTTGCACTGCTGCACCCCTTGGAAACATTTACATCAAAACAAAATACTCTTCTTTTTCAAAGAACAAAACAGTGCTATACTCCCTCAGCACAACATTTATCATACAGGGCTGCAACTCTGCTGAAATGTTTACGTGACGGAAACACGTAACGCTTGTCTAAAGTCTGAACAAGTGTCTTGAATCCTGGGTTGGTCGTGTTGCCTTCAGGAGCAGACACGACAGCGCGAGAGACTTAGCAAACAATTTCCTTTTGCTCGACGTCCATCAATGTGTTTCCAGTTAGCAGATATTGTCCTACATTTCATATTATTGATCCACACACGTCGCACACTTGCAGCTGCACGTAACACAGGTGTTTTTCTAGCAAAGTAGTTGTCTGAGATGATGACGTGACGCCAGGACCGCACTATATTCCGCACTATATTCTTATGGGTGAGTTTTCATATACATAACGTTAGTGTTCAGTCACATACAGAGACGTTTTTTCTTGTTATTGTATTCACTAGCTCTAGCACAAACATGTGCTAAAGTGCTTGAATCATGTGTGAATGACACAGCTTTGTGTGTGAAGTATTGACTGTGATGCTAATGATTTGAGTTGTGAGTTAGGACATTATCAGCTCATTCAGTAACAGACCACACTCCACCACAGAGCCACTTCAATGTATTTCATTAGTGTCTGATTTGATATTAGAAATATGTGTCTGTCTTCGATCCTTCTCTCTTAAGTATATACAGTATAGTATATTTTGTTTTCATGTAACAACAAAAACAGATGATGGAAATGCGTGGTATGGTAGTGGCACCCCTGTAAATGTTCATGATTTTCCTTTATAAATCATACATTTTCTTTGAATAATTCTTGCACACTTTCTGTAAATCATATAAACTTTATTTCACGTCTCAATTATCACTGTGTTTGTCTCCTATATGATATATTTAACTGAAATGTCTTTTTCAAACAACCAATGATTTATAAAGGAAAATCATGAAGATTTACAGGGTTTTGCATACCACTGTATGACTACACAAATGATAACAGAATAATCCTTACTGTTAGTCAGTGCTTCTTAGGGTTTTGGCTGAAGCGCTCCCAAGCAACTGCAGTGCTTGGAATTGACACTTGACTTGTAGCAGAATAAAGATCTCTTTGTTTGGTGAAATATCTGGTGTCACTGAGTCTCATTCTGCATCATCATCTCATCACCTGACAAAAGCACATCCATGTTTGAGAGAACAGGGATCCTTCAGTGGTTTCTATCGCTGGAAAATAAGCCTTAAATATAAGATGGCAAACTACAGGACGAAACTTAGAAACTTGGGGTGCCCTGAACTGAGCATCAATTCCCTCAAGCACAAACCTGCAGATAGATGTCAGCCAGCCTACGATGTCAAAAAACCAAGGAAAGCTGAAGTAAATTTGTGTCCTCCCTATCCTGCTGGAGAGACCCAGGACAGCCTTGAAGGGGAAAGATTGGCGTTGTTATCTGAGGTCAAGAAGAGACATAATGATAAAGTTGTCAAAGAAAAGATGGCTAAGACCTTCGCATACAGAAGGCAGGAGGTCCTCAGAGATAAGCCCATGATCGCAGTGTTCAAGATCAGATGGCCAGGACTGTTCACTGTTGCAGAGGTATGAAATGCTTTTTAAATCAGCTATAGTCAACAATTTTTATTTATTTTTTGCAAATCTTTTGCCAAATCGGATAGTGACGGTGTAGAGCCGTAGAAGGCAGGGGAGAGAGTTGTAATTGCTTCCAGTCACATGGGAATGTTAATAATTTTGTGTAAAATGTAACACAGGAAATGCTGTTACATTACAGCACAGCCTGTTTTTGTTGAAGTTGTCACTTCTGTTTTTAAATTTTAAATGTTTTAATAGGTACCAATAATGTGTTGTTTGTGGGCATTATGTTTTCAGGTGGAAGCAGAATTTGTGAGGATCACTACTGGTCCCCTCGTCTCAAAGTTCCATGCACAGCTTGACCAACACACTGCCCAGCTCATTAAATTGTTCAAGAAGAAAGGAGGCTCTGCAGGGACCAACATCAGCAGGATTTTGGTCCCAATCACACAGGTATGTTTTGCTATCAGTAGTGACCAATATGGAATAATAAATTGATGTTGACTAGTCAGTTTTGACAAGTATACTGACAAGTTAACAGTCAGAATAATATCTGTTTTTCTCTCTTTAGAATAAAACTGTTGAAAAGAGGAGGGAGTGCATCCTTAGGGTGCTCTGTATCTACCTGAACGAAGACCCGGACATCCTCTTCAAGGAATACCTGGTTGGTCATTTTAATAGTTTAGTTTCTACTTGTAATTAATCAATTTAAATCTTAACCTCTGTGGGGGTGTTCCCAAAGCCACTTACGTTGATGGCTCGTTTGGTGCCCTGGGTGTGGCTTCGTTCGTGCTCCATTCTGTTGTAATGACAGCCAACTCTTAAAAAAAAAAAATATATATATATATATGTACATATATAAAGATTAAATAACTCAGGTGACGGATTCATTCTCTAAAATTTTGATGGAATCAATCGGCACTGCTTTATCTTATTTTTATACAAATAGCACTTTTCGACATATCATGCTTTTTTCATTAAAAGGAAACCTGAAAGGCAAAGGTTAATCTTTGGAATTCTACAAAAATCTGTGATTTCATAGATTTGTTGTGTCCTTTGTTTCTCCCCTATGTAAAGGATACTGATACTGCTGCACAGAGGGAACTTGAGCAAATTACCCTCGGCATCTACATCATCAAAGTCGAGGGAGGTGAGGCCACCACACCTCCAGCTGATGTTGGAATAGTAATCGAGGGTGTTGAAGTTCTACATGACCTGGGAGACGTCACCTCTGCATGTGCACTCTTAATGGGTGTAATATATGCACTGAACCTCAGTTATCCTAAGGAACTGAAGACCTTCTTTGAAATACAAAAGCTCTTCCTTCAGCTGGATGCTGGCAGACTCTCAACCAAGTTACAGATGCTCAAGAACAAAACTGTATGGATGAACCAAACATTGAATTGGATGCTGAATGTGAATAAAACATGTCAGTTTGTGTTGCAACCACTACAAGGAGTTCTTAACTAGTTATGGAAGTTTCAATATCTACATATACAAACAAGAACTTCAGCTACAAGATTTGCTATTTCTATTTCTGTGATTTCCCATTCTAATTGGTTGCCACTGGGTTGGGGGCAGGCTAAATCTGACAAAACAATTTACATTAGTCAGAGCAGAAGAGCCTGTTTACATTTTCTCAGGCAAAGTTTGGCAGTAAGTTAGTATGATACCCATAAGTTATCTAGTATGGCAGCAGGTTAGTCTAGTATAGTGCCTTCTTGTCCACAGGAACTGCCAATGAAGGTTCGTTGTGTTGGCTTTAAGTTCTCAGAATGAAAGATGGTCTTGTTGAACTGCATTTGAACAGTATTTTTGGGTGAAGTCTGCAAAATATCCATTCGGTTGTCACCAATTTTGGTGCTGCATGGTCTCTCAATTAACTTCACTAATGTTAGTAGTTTTCCAAAACTTTTCCAAATATTTGTTTATTTTTCTGAAGTGAGAAAAGTGATTTTTTTCCCCCCTCCTCTATTTTCTAACAAATAATAATTTGTAAAAATGTTAATATCAGTTTTTTTCCTTCGACACTGCTAAATTAAAGGTTGACAGCAGCACATGTGTTATAGTTTGACTATTATGCCATTTCAAGGAAAGAGGGAACCACAATCTTGGTTTTGGGACGATGAGTAGATAATGAGTGAAATTTCAATTTTGGGTGAACTATTCCTTTAATACAATTATATTTCAGGGTATTCCCTCCACAATATCAAAATGAAAGTTGACAGCAGCACATGTGTTGTTATGGTTCGATTACTATGCTGTTACAAAAAAATTGAGCACTGGAAGCCTGTTGTATTGTTGGACTGCAAAATGTTTGTTAAGGGTTTTATTTTGACCAAGCGGCAACAAAATGTTAAATGAATACTGGTGAATAAAGGAAATAACAAAAATATGTTGGGTGTACGAAATTCATTTATGTGGAACCTGTTGACTAAAAAAACTAAAATGAGTTCACACTAATTAGTATGAAATAAATTGGATGAAAACCTATTTTAATAAATTGAACTTAAATGTATTATATTAGGACAAATGTAAAATATGTATCCTGTAAATATATTATTTATGTCCATATAACATAACTTAATTTGATTTGCTTAAATAACTCTTGTTGAACTCAAGTAATTTTATCTTGTTGGGTCAATTCACATTGTGTTAAGGTAATACAAATACATAAAGTTAGATCACCTTAATATTTTTGCTTTAAACTAACATCATACATTTACGTGGAACCTGTTGACAAAATAAATTTAATTAAAGTCAATGTGTAGGATACAAACCAGAAAGAAAAAAAAAACACAGAAGGGGGTCATATTTCCCAGAATAAACATATCAATTGTCGTTAGTCAACGTCAACTTATTATTCACTCATTTTATTTTATTCTTTCTAGACTACTTCAGATCCTGTCCTGTAAGAAGAAAATCCTCCAACTTTACCGGGTCATCAAAGAAGTTCTGTTCATGCCCTTTGGAAAACTTTATCGTCGCAGGATAGATTAAGAAGGCGAGGAAAACCGCCTGGCGAGCCTTCTCCATGGAGGCATAGTAGGAATTGCGTTGGACTCTGGTTGCCATACTGTAGTCCGCGGTGAAGCGGACCTCCTTCTCTCCCATGTTCAATGGTGAGTGTCATGCTGCTTAAAGGACAAGGGCTCGATCAGTATGCCTTACCCCGGATTTCCACTGGGGGCGTTACAGCTGCGGAAAGTCAGCGGCGCGGGTCTGCTTTGACCTCTGCCCAGCGTCAATCCCCACCAGGCGCGTTACGGCAGCGGCTAGGTGCTTTGGGAGCCAGCGGTGTTCGCGCGATAATCTTAAATGTTCTTATTTATTTTTATTAGATCTGTTGTATTATATTAGACTCGTTCAGTTTGACAGGTAATCCGGTTTGAAAGCCAACAGTTGGACTGCATTGGGAAAGGGAGATCAGGATGCAGTTACACACAGGCAGCCATTTTGTTGTTTTGACTAAGATGACGATATTTATCTTATGTGAACCGTGACGTTCCTTTATGGAATGGCGGACTCGGACAGGAGATAAAAGCTCTCTGAACACAGCAGTTATCAGGTGATCTAGATCTGAGACATGTATTCTTGCATTACTCAAAAACTACTGGATCCATTAGTGAAATTTTCAAGCAGATATAATTATGGTGGCGGATCAAAAAAAATCTAATGTCTGAAGGATGATTGAAAACAGTAAAAATGAAAACACACATATGCCAAAGTTAATGGAATACAGTCTGAGTTTGTAAATCTATTTGAAAAACGAATTACTTTTAATGTGTTGGACATTACTGTATATATATTTAAAACATGTAAAATAGGTTTAGGATTTAATGTGTGTTCAATTTTGTCTGCTTTTTTGTGACCTGATGTAGGACTTGATTGATAATATTGTGTTTATTTTTCATTGTTTTGTTTATATGGGCTGGGTAATATGGCCAATGTCTTCTCAATAAACATTGTCAAATCAGTTGATAATTAGATAATTGTTGTCAGTGTTTCCCACAGGATTTTAGACTGTGGTGGGGGTGTGTCGCATTTTGAGACCACTGAATGTCATGTAAATTGCTGTATACAAACGTAACAGGTTGGTAACAAACGCATATCAGGAATATTTCAAATTTAATCTTAAAAAAAAATGAAACAAAGTCATAAAACACACATTTGTGCTCTCTCAAGGCACTCTAGTTTAAACCAATGAGACGTGATTGTTTTGCAAAACATACACGTCTTATGGGTTTATATGTATTTTTTATGTCTTTGTGAGCTCTTTCACAATGTGATGGACAATAAAGTGTTTTTTTTAATCTTGAATTTGTCACGATCCACATTCATGGCTTCCTGGTTGTTTGTTGTTGTTCTGCTACTGCTATCTCACGTGATCACATCGTAATCGGTTATCAGTTTATTTTAAACTCACTAATCGGTGATCGGAAATCCTGATTGTATAAAGCAGCGTAAATTGTGTAAATAGCCTAGGCTGTGTTTGATTGTTACTGGGGCCTACAGCTTCTAACCAATGAAACACACTGGAATTCTGAGAATTTATTGTTTTCATATAATATTCATTTTTATAAGCAAATCGAGAGAGAGATAGCACGAACTACAGAGGGCTCAGATAGAGAAATAGCCCGAGTGGCTGAGGGAGAAATAGCGTAAAATAAGTTAAGTATGTTAAAAGCATGTTAGAAGTTGACTGGTGCAATGAGATCAGCAGCAGAGCAAAATGACCAGAAATTACTTACCTCACACTATCTTCAAATGCTGTCCCATCCTGAGGTCGTCAGATATGGATGATATGGTGATACAGTGTCACTGGACTGCGCCAAATGCAGCAAGGAAAGCTCCAGACAACGCAGGTCGTGATCACCTTCGAGCTACAGAGAAGAGTACAGCTGTGGAACGGACTGGCAAATCATATGGTGAAACATTTCTCTTTTATTTGGTCGTATGAGACGATGGCGGATCCAAACTGTTGCAGACAAAATTCTGATCTTCAATTGAAATTGAAGAAACTGTAAGAAGTGTGGTTTACTTCTTTATGTATAGAAAGCAATCAACATATGTACAATATTTTACACATCTAAGTCAAAACGTTCATTGCGAGAAACATGTTGGACCTCAAATTGTGTTTGTGCAAATTATCAAAATGATTGATTTATGTTGAACCACTTTTGTATTACAAATTAAAGTTATCCATCCATCCATCCATCCATTATCTACTGACATATGATATCTGTTAGTCCACAGGACAGAAACTATTGTAGTAGTTTGAACAATGGTTATCAATAACAGGTGTAGGGACCCCAAGGGTTCTATGAAGAGGTCCCAGTGGGTACAACTAAAGTCCGCTAACATACATACCTGGTAAAGAACAAATGACTGTAAAACATAAACATTCACACTTACTGTATATAAGACTTATGTTTGTCCAGGGTCACTGTAACCACACAAAAATATAGTTTTAGCTCTGCACTGCACTCTTCTTACTTAAATACAGTATATATTGTCCTGTTAGGTCTGTGCACTTCCTGTCTCACTAATATAGCAGTCTGATTTATTTAATTAAGCATTACAAAAGCAAAAGTGAGCATTGTACAGCTTACAACGATTGTTCTATTCAATGTGAGACGTAAAAACACATTCATAACTTGTACACATGGACTATTCCACCTGCAGCCACTGCACAGTCAGATCACCAGTATTATTACAAGGCTGCCCAGCTAATATGGTTGGCCTGAATGAGCATCGGAGGCTAGCAACAGTTAGTGGGGGTTTTGGCCACAGTTAACGACCTGAAACACAAACAGCCTCATACCAAGGGTGTGAATAATCTTAATATAACTTTAGATGGTGCTAGTGCAGTTTTTCCTCACCTATAACAAAACAAAAAGTCCAGTCTTACCCTGCGTTCCAGAGCCCATCCAAACAAATGGGATGTGGGACTTATCCTACCTGAATTGGACTAGCTCCTATTTCAAAGCTTTACAGGCAATTGAAGTCGAATGTTATAAAACATAGACAATCGTGACGCTTTCGATTTATGTTTGAAGAGGCATTTTGACTCTCAGCAATTCTGTCTACTTACAAACACAAGCAAGCTGTATATGTAAAAGCGATACATATCCTTATGTAACGTCATGACTTGTCTTTCACCATAGCCCTACATATCTTCATGCTAACAGATAACAACAGCGACATAATTTCATGCCATAACATGAAAAACAAGTTGTGATATTGGGGTGTCTAACACAACTCACGCAGATTCATTTTATAATTTCTACAGCTAAAAATCAAAAGCTGTCTTATGCACTGGGCAGGAAGTTATGGATGAAAGTGGAGACTGATTTATTGGATGTTTCAGACCTCAGACCAGAGTATAATGTGTATACGGCTGTGACAAACCCAGTGATCCAGATGGATCCTGGCATTTAAAGACTTTTTTTATTCTTTGTCATTGTGTATTGTATGTTTGGGGTAACATGTACTGCACATCTGCACGTCCAGGGAGTGGATCCCTCACCTGTGGTTCTCCCTAAGGTTTCTACCCTTTTTCCCTGTTACAAGGGTTTTTTCCCTGGTAGTTTTTCCTTATCCTGGTTGAAGGTCTAAGGACAGAGGATGTTACCAACCCTGTGAAGTCCCGTGAGACGAACTATGTTTTGTAAACTGTGGGCTATACAAATAAAGATTGATTGATTGATGTCAGAGCACAAACCAAGCATGAAGTCAAAGGAATTGTCTGTAGACCTCCGAAACAGGATTGTCTCCAGGCACAAATCTGGGAAGGTTAAAGAAAAATCTTTGCTGCTTAGAAGGTCCCAATGAGCACAGTGGCCTCCATCATCAGTAAGTGGTAGATGTTCAGAACCACCAGGACTCTTCCTCGGGCTGGCTGGCCATCTAAACTGACCAATCGTGGGAGAAGGGCCTTAGTCAGGGAGGTGACCAAGAACCCGATGGTCACTCTGTCAGAGCTCCAGAGTTCCTCTCTGGAGAGAGGAGAACCTACCAGAAGGACAAACCATCTCTGCAGCAATCCACCAACCAGGCCTGTATGGTAGAGTGGCCAGACAGAAGCCACTCCTGTAAAAAGCACACGGCAGCCAGTCTGGAGTTTGCCAAAGGTCACCTGAAGGACTCTCAAATCCTGACTCTCAGCATTATGCTGTGGGGATGTTTTTCAGCGGCAGGAACTGGGAGACTAGTCAGGATAGAGGGAAAGATGAATGCAGCAATGTACAGACACATCCTGGATGAAAAACTGTTCCAGATCGCTCTTGACCTCAGACTGGGGCAACGGTTTATCTTTTGGCAGGACAACAACCCGAAGCACACAGCCAATATATCAAAGGAATGTCCTTGAGTGGCCCAGCCAGAGCCCAGACTTGAATCCAATTGAACATCTCTGGAGAGATCTCAAAATGGCTGTGCACCGATGCTTCCCATCCAACCTGATGGAGCTTGAGAGGTGCTGCAAAGAGGAAAGGGCCAAACTTCCCAAAGATAGGTGTGCCAAGCTTGTGGCATAATTTTCAAAAAGACTCGAGGCTGTAAATGCTGCCAAAGGTGCATTAACAAAGTATTGAGCAAGGGCTGTGAATACTTATGTACATGTAATTTCTCTTTTTTATATATATATAAATATGCAAAAATGATAAACAAAAAAAAAACACTTGGCTGAAAACCAAAATACAGATAAATGATGAAAGAATGAAAGAAACGATTATGCCAATTTTGTATCATTGTTTATAAATCTAATTCTCTAACTAAATCAAAATCTGTCGTTTAAAATACCAAAGGTCAAATAATAATGAATAAAAATGTCTACAGTCAGTTGGGATTTATTTTGGGCCCTGCCCTTACAGCTTCACTTCCTCCTCTGCACTGATGGGTGGCGTTACAAGATAAATCAACATGGGCAGCTGCAAATCAATAAAATGTGTTGATATTGTGATAAGACTTCACTCAGAAAAGGAGATGAGTCAAAGCAAAGTCATGAGGGCATTTTTAGACAGCACTCTCCTCTTCCTAATGTTGTATTTCTGCTTCTCCTCTGCTGTGTCCTCCTCTCTTTATTTCGCCTCTTGTCAGTTAAAGGGACAGTTTCATCTAAATGGGATGCACAAAACTGGAGATGTGATTCTTGGTGGACTTTTTACAGTCAACTTAATTTCAACTGATCCTGACCTGTCTTTTACCTCAGAGCCACAACAGTCTGATTGCTATGGGTGAGTCTGTGAGGGAAACAGCACAAAGCTGATGAATCCCAAGTCTATTGTATGTGTGATTAATGTAAAATACTTACAGTGTGTATATATAGAAATATATACCAATTTAAGTAATGTTACATTTGCCTTCACATTTTGGTATGTTATGTGAACTATTTATATGACTGAATTCATAATATGTAGTTCTGAGACATGTAGCTTTGTATTGTTCCTATTTAATCTTTTTTTTAATGTTATTGTTATTATTATTATTGTGAACCCTTGTGTTATGTTGTTAGTTTTGATGTTATAGGATTCCGACAGGCTCAGGCCATGGTATTTACTATTGATGAAATAAACAGAAAGTCAAACCTGCTGCCTAATGTGACTCTGGGATACAGTCTGTATGATAACTGCCTTCAACTAGTAATTGGAGTTCGTGCAGCACTGACCTTAGTCAGTGGTCAAGAAGAGCAAGTTACATTAAAGGAGAACTGTGTAGGAACTCCTCCAGTCCTAGGGATTGTGGGAGATTCTTACTCGACAACTACTATTGCCATATCCACAGTCTTAGGTTTGTACAGCGTGCCTCTGGTAAGTTGAAATAAATTAAATACATGAACAAAACAATCAACGTTAAATTAATGTTTAGCATGTTGAATGAAAGAAAGTCTGTATTGTTTTGCAGGTGAGTTATTTTGCCACATGTTCCTGCCTCAGTGATCGACAAAAGTTTCCATCTTTCTTTAGGACGATCCCGAGTGATGCTTTTCAGGTGAAAATCTATCTACAAAAAGAAAAGAGTGTGTCACCAGTCATGTAATATGTCTCATTTACAGAGTTGTGTGATGTCAGATATACAACACTTGTGATTATGAGTCTCTGATGAACCTGTTTAACAGGATTTAAAGTAAAGATGATTCCAGCCTGTGCACTAATCCCTCTGCTCTGTGTCCACATAGGTGAATGCTATGATTCAGATTCTAAAACACTTTGGTTGGACTTGGGCAGGTCTTCTCATCAGTGATAATGATTATGGAGTCCACGCTGCCCGATCCTTTTACTCTGATCTGGGTCCAGCTGGTGGAGGTTGTCTGGCTTACACAGAGATTTTGCCCTGGGGTGATGACCCTGCTGAACTAAGGAGAATAGTGGATGTGATGAGGAAATCTACAGCTCGAGTGGTGATTGTGTTTGCAAATAATCTGATAATTCACCTCATGGAAGAGGTCAGTCCTGAAAAAAATATGTAGCAAAAATCATTTAGCCTTTAAAAAAGAAAAAACATTTCTTGAATTCTATTTCACGTCATTTGTTAATGCTGCTGCTAATGTTTAAGAGTAAGATTGTTTTCCAAGACAAATTCAAATGTGACTGTAATTCTGGTACAACTCCAAGTTTGTGTGTGACATCAACTGTGGAAACTAGATTATATTTTACTGGTATGAAAGTATGAATTCAGATACTTGTGATAACACAATGTACAGGTGGTGAGGCAGAATGTGACAGGTCTGCAGTGGATTGCCAGTGAATCCTGGACAACAGTGGAAGTGATACAGACTCCTCACTTCATGCCGTACGTGAGTGGAACCCTGGGCATCGCCATCCGTCGAGGAGAAATACCAGGACTCAGAGACTTCCTGTTACAAATACGTCCTGATCTACATCACAACAACACAGATGAAAACAGCATGGTGAGAATTTCACTCTGATCTGGTATTTTTAGGAAAAAATATACTGTAATCAATTTAAGATCTAAACTTAGAACTACATTTCAGGTGAATCAGTTTTGGGAACACACATTTCAGTGTAGATTTGCACCACCTCCAGCAGGTTGGGTGGAAGCTGGTGGAGAATTATGCACTGGACAGGAAGTTATAGAGAATGTGGAGACTGATTTATTGGATGTTTCAGACCTGAGGCCAGAATATAATGTGTATAAGGCTGTGTACGCTCTGGCGTATGCTCTTGATGACATGCTGCAGTGTGAGCCAGGGAGAGGACCTTTCAGCAACACCTGTGCTCATTTACAAAGACTGGAGCCATGGCAGGTGAGATATCAGTTTCTTTCATATTTCATTTGGAGTGTGAAGTGTTGAGAAATTATAGACCAGATCCTACTTCTGGGATTAGGCAAATTGGACATTCGAAATTGACCATAGGTGTGATTGTGTGACTGGATGGCTGTTTGTCTCTCTTTGGCCTGGACTGGCAACCTGTTCAGGGTGTGACCTGCCTTTAGCTCTATGTCATCTGGGACTGGCACCAGCGCCCCCCATGACCCTCAAGGCCACATTATACTTCTCCGACTGCGTAATGTGTTATCCGACTGCGTAACCACGGAGACCAGATACATGAGACACAAAGCGGAGATCGCTCGGCTTGTCCTGAGGACCAATCGCAGCTCTTGCCGTCTCCGTTGTCGCTTGACGGAGTGATGGACACTTAAAAAATATTTCTTGCAGTCGGAGACGGCGGAGAGGCTCTCCGACAGGCTGTGTCGACTGAGGGCTCAGTTTTGTTCACGAAAACACTTGGATGTAAACCGAAACCGAAACAAAGAGAAATGATGAAAGAAAATGAATGAAGGAAATGATTATGCCAATTTTGTATCATTGTTTTTTTAATCTAATTCTCTCGACTGTGCCTGTGTGTACTTACCTCACTAAAGGCATTGCAATTAAATATAAAGATATATAGATTAATTCATGCTTATTCAAGGAATAAATCAATTAAGAAGACGCTTTAGTGCTGCAATTAATAGAATAACATCTGCTACAGATGCATCAGATGAGCTGATCTCTTTAAATAACTGCTCAAAGCGAGAGAATGTTCTCTGGTGTGAAGTGAATGTCGCTGGGAATTCATAATCAGCTCTGTATGCAGCCAAGATTAGCTTTTGCGCAAAGAGACTTTCCAGCATATAGGTGCTGTTCCATCGTGTACTCACATCTTATTAGAATCTTTTTATTGGTGTTCAAACTGATCTTAGACTAACTCTAAGCTATTTGTCTCAGATGTGGGCCAATTGCGGCCTGCAGGACGATATTTTGTGGCCCCCCACTTGATATCAAAGTTTAATGTAAGTGTAGTCCGCAGTGGCGATAACGAACAAACAGCGCATCCTCAGTGGCTGGGCTGGCCCACCATGCCTGTAGAGCTGCAGTCTCTCCACCCGCAGGTGCCAGGGATAAGATATCAGTCAAGTCAACACTCACTGCAACCAGGATATAGCCGCGTTGTTCAACAGAGTCACTGGCCCATTAGTGGGAAGTTCGAGGATAAGACTGACTGTGGGTTTGCGGTAATATGACAAAGACAGGAGCCAAGTGCAGGCTTTTTAGCCAGCAGGGCGTCCAGGCGTAAATAATAAGAAATTAGACTTTTAGGCAGGTTGCACGAGCCTGTCTATACCCGCTTAGAGTCTGTCCAAAATCAGTTTGGAACACCAATAAAACGATTCCAACAGGATGTGAGTACACTGTGGAACAATACCTATTAAATGCTGGAAAGTCTCTTTGAGCAAAAGTGAAACTTGGCTACAAACAGCGCAGATTATGAACTCCCTGCGACGGAAGTCTCTTCTTTCTCTCTTTGAGCAGTTAACTGAAGAGATCAGCTCATCTGATGCATCTGTTATTCCATTAATTACAGTACTAAAGTGTCTTCTACACAAAGATTGAGACCACAGAGTGAAAACAATGAAAAGTGTGCTCTTGAGAATCTGTCAACACGTTTTACTAAGATCTACTTGGATCTCCTGTATTTCATGGCGACTGTACTCGATCCTCGTCATAAAGATCATTATATATGGGTCATATATGGATGTGGGGATATAACTGTGCATAGAAAAATTATCCATTCTGCGTTGGATACGGAGAGCCCGCTTGGAGCGACGCACAATGCAGGAGAGGGAGAAGAGCACAGTCAGCTGGGGCAGTGTAGAAAAAAAGGCCCGCAACATTTCAATGCACATAGTCCCAGCTATAACAACAAAATTAGATCTAAAAAAATACAAAAAATTATCAATATTACAAAATTGGCATAATAATTAATTTTGGTTTTTCAGATTTTTTCCATTTTGAGTTACTTGCCCTTACTTCATGAGTCACCATAATGGTCCTTAAAAAAGAGTCAGAATGCCCCCTTTTTACCTCAAATTTTCAAAAACTTTGCATGCTCTCGCAAATTTTCGGGGCGGGGCAGTGTATTTTTTAAGAGACTGTTGTCTCTTTAAAAAATCCCAGCTAAAAGCATGGTCAAGTGTCTTGACATGCATCATGACAAATGTTCTGTAGAAATGTTCATGTTCTGAACCGTTATTAATAAAGATTGATAAGACTGTTTTACTTTTTTTTGAGTACTTACTTGATGCTGCCCAGTCTCACCCAGACTCTAACTCATGCGGCCCCGGGGCAAATTGAGTTTGAGACCCCTGCTCTAAGTGGAATATATAAATAAATGATGTTTCTCCCTTTTTCTCTAATCTGGATTTTCATAGATAATGCACTACTTGGAAAAAGTAAATTTCACAACATTTGGTGATCGAGTGTCATTTGATGAAAATGGTGATGCCTTACCTGTATATGACATCATGAACTGGGTGTGGCTCCCTGATGGAAGAACTAAAGTTCAGAAAGTGGGTGATGTTAAGAGGTCAGCCTTCAAAGGTGAAGAACTCACAATGGATGAACACAAAATCTTCTGGAACTTTGAATCCAAACAGGTTATTTATTACATTTTCAGACGACCATCTCTTTCCCTTAATCATTTTAGATGAGTCTAACAGACACTGATGTTTCTCCACACAGCCTCCTCGGTCAGTCTGCAGTGAGAGTTGTCCTCCAGGTACCCGCATGGCCAGAAAGAAGGGGGAACCTGAGTGTTGTTTTGACTGTGTCCCTTGTTCTGAGGGAAAGATCAGCAATACAACTGGTGAGTGTCAACTTTTAAACACCACAGTTCAGAGATGTTGTATAAACATGTATCTCATCACCCTCTTTTCTCAGACTCCATGGAGTGCACCAGTTGTCCAGAAGATTTCTGGTCCAGCCCCCAGCGTGACCACTGTGTTCCTAAGAAAACAGAGTTCCTCTCCTATCATGAGCCTCTGGGTATCTGCTTAACAACCATCTCACTGTTGGGCACATGTATCTGTGCTGTTGTTCTGGGCATCTTCATCCATCATCACAGCACACCTTTAGTTCGTGCCAACAATTCAGAACTCAGTTTTCTTCTCTTGGTGTCGCTGAAGTTCTGTTTCCTCTGCTCGTTGCTCTTCATTGGACGACCCAGATTATGGACTTGTCAACTAAGACATGCAGCATTTGGCATCAGCTTTGTGCTTTGTGTCTCATGTATCCTGGTGAAAACCATGGTGGTTCTGGCTGTGTTCAGGGCCTCCAAACCAGGAGGTGAGTCCAGTCTGAAGTGGTTTGGTGCTCTGCAGCAGAGAGGGACAGTTCTGGTTCTGACTTCTGTTCAAGCAGCAATCTGCATTGTCTGGCTTGTCTCTGCTTCACCAGTGCCTCATAAAAACACAGAGTATCACAGTGACAAGATAGTTTATGAGTGTGCAGTCGGGTCCACAGTTGGTTTTGCAGTTTTACTTGGTTATATTGGTTTACTGGCTGTCCTCAGTTGTTTGTTAGCTTTTCTAGCAAGGAATCTTCCAGACAGTTTCAATGAGGCCAAACTCATCACTTTCAGCATGTTGATCTTCTGTGCAGTGTGGGTGGCCTTTGTCCCTGCTTACATCAGCTCACCAGGCAAATATGCAGATGCAGTGGAGGTATTTGCCATCCTAGCCTCCAGTTTTGGCCTCTTGGTGGCGCTGTTTGGACCCAAATGTTACATAATCCTGTTCAGACCAGAGAGAAACACAAAGAAGGCCATCATGGGTCGTGGCATTGGATCATAGCAACTGCAAGAGACCACATTAGTCAATTCTAGCTAAAATGTACACACACAAATGCAGCTATAATAATGTTTTAATATATATTCTAATATTATGTACATGAAAAAATGATAAATGTAAACTGTATTTAAATGTAAAATAACTTTTTTTAAATTACTTTTCTCTTTTCCAGCATGCTATTAAAGTCTATGTATGATTATGATTCTTTCGATGCCCTCATCAATGTATGGATCATTCAGATGCATCAACTCTCTCTCCTCACCAGCTCCTCAGCATTACATATCAATATATATATATATATGTATATATATACATATATATGTATATATATAGGGTTGGGAGGGTTACTTTAAAAATGTAGTTCGATACAGTTACTAATTACCTGTTAAAAATGTAGTCAGTAACGTAATCTAAGTACCACAATATTAAAGTAAAGTGTATTGCGGTAATCCAAAAGTAACTTGAAGTAATCAAGTTACTTTTGGATTACCGCAATACAAATGCAAATGAAGACAAAGAAAGAAGAAATATCCAACTATAGGGTATTGGCATTTGTACTGTTTCACATGAATGAAGAGAGGGAGTCTGCTACCTGAACCCACACTGGGAGCTGGTTCCACAGGTAAGGAGCTTGGTAAAGTAAAGCTCAGTTGAGATGTTAAGGTAATATACTTTAAAAGCAACAGTGTAAAAGTAGATAGAGCACATGATATTTATACTTCCCTCCTCCAGTAAGAAGCACACCACTGTTTTCAAGGCTGTTGAAGTCCAACTGCTACTGAAGAGTTGTGTTTTCAGTAGGTGCTCTCACAACACAGAGTCCTGCTGCAGGTCGTTCATAAACTCTGAACGAGGCACAGTGCGACGGCCGGGAATCGAACCCGGGTCAACTGCTTGGAAGGCAGCTATGCTTACCACTATACCACCATCGCTTGACACTATCCCAACAGGTAGAGATCTTGGACAGCGAGTCGTATAATTTAATCACGTTACGTTTATGACCACCAGTTTCGAAGCACAACAGTACAACTATGCCACACTGCATCTCAATTGAGTATGACTCTGGAAAGGGTGTAGTCACCTCCCCTTTGCTAGAGACCTGAACAAACATAGCTCAAACTGCCTCTGTACGCAATTGGATTGCGCTACAATCAAACGTATACAGAACATCGTTAAACGTATCAACAGACATGCGTCTTGCAGTTTTCTAGGAGTATTTGCTATCTAATAATGGCGCCTAATGACTTTTGCCCGGCCTGGCTAATGCCAGATCGCATCTCACCCAGGCTAAGCAAAAGCTGATTTGAAAACAGCAGCTCTTCAGCAGACAAACTGTTGGATACAAACTGCTAGACATCGATTCTCTGTCATCATCATGTTAAGCCTGTCTCTAGGTGCAAGGGCTAAAACTAGTTTGTGATTCTTCCCTTAATTAGAAGATTCTGACTTTGGCAAAAATGGGGCAAGACATGTCTGCAGAGTGAAATCGCTGGCAGACTCGACTGGGTTCACCCAGGCTAGCTTGGGCCCCAAGTTCACAATAATCTGGTCTTGGAAGCAAATGAAATATGTCAATGAACTCTCTAGGGTATTGGCATTTGTACTGTTTCACATGAATAAAGAGAGGGAGTCTGCTACCTGAACCCACACTGGGAGCTGGTTCCACAGGTAAGGAGCTTGGTAAAGTAAAGCTCAGTTGAGATGTTAAGGTAATATACTTTAAAAGCAACAGTGTAAAAAATGCAGTGTAAAAGTAGATAGAGTACATAATATTTATACTTCCCTCCTCCAGTAAGAAGCAGACCACTGTTTTCAAGGGGCTGTTGAAGTCCAACTACTACTGAAAAGTTGTGTTTTTAGTAGGTACTCTCACAACACTGGGTCCTGCTGCAGGTCATTCATAAACTCTGAATGAGGCACAGTGCGACGGCCGGGAATCGAACCCTGGTCAACTGCTTGGAAGGCAGCTATGCTTACCACTATACCACCATCGCTTGACACTATGCCAACAGGTAGAGATTTTTTTGACAGCGAGTCGTATAATTTAATCACGTTTCGTTCATGACCACAAGTTACGAAGCACAACAGTACAACTCTGTCACACTGCATCTCAATTGAGTATGACTCTGGAAAGGGTGTAGTCACCTCCCCTTTGCTAGAGACCTGAACAAACATAGCTCAAACTGCCTCTGTACGCAATTGGATTGCGCTACAATCAAACGTATACAGAACATCGTTAAACGTATCAACAGACATGCGTCTTGCAGTTTTCTAGGAGTATTTGCTATCTAATAATGGCGCCTAATGACTTTTGCCCGGCCTGGCTAATGCCAGATCGCATCTCACCCAGGCTAAGCAAAAGCTGATTTGAAAACAGCAGCTCTTCAGCAGACAAACTGTTGGATACAAACTGCTAGACATCGATTCTCTGTCATCATCATGTTAAGCCTGTCTCTAGGTGCAAGGGCTAAAACTAGTTTGTGATTCTTCCCTTAATTAGAAGATTCTGACTTTGGCAAAAATGGGGCAAGACATGTCTGCAGAGTGAAATCGCTGGCAGACTCGACTGGGTTCACCCAGGCTAGCTTGGGCCCCAAGTTCACAATAATCTGGTCTTGGAAGCAAATGAAATATGTCAATGAACTCTCTAGGGTATTGCGATTTGTACTGTTTTACATGAATGAAGAGAGGGAGTCTGCTACCTGAACCCACACTGGGAGCTGGTTCCACAGGTAAGGAGCTTGGTAAAGTAAGGCTCAGTTGAGATGTTAAGGTAATATACTTTAAATGCAACAGTGTAAAAGTAGATAGAGCACATGATATTTATACTTCCCTCCTCCAGTAAGAAGCAGACCACTGTTTTCAAGGCTGTTGAAGTCCAACTGCTACTGAAGAGTTGTGTTTTCAGTAGGTGCTCTCACAACACAGAGTCCTGCTGCAGGTTGTTCATAAACTCTGAACGAGGCACAGTGCGACGGCCGGGAATCGAACCCGGGTCAACTGCTTGGAAGGCAGCTATGCTTACCACTATACCACCATCGCTTGACACTATCCCAACAGGTAGAGATCTTGGACAGCGAGTCGTATAATTTAATCACGTTACGTTTATGACCACCAGTTTCGAAGCACAACAGTACAACTATGCCACACTGCATCTCAATTGAGTATGACTCTGGAAAGGGTGTAGTCACCTCCCCTTTGCTAGAGACCTGAACAAACATAGCTCAAACTGCCTCTGTACGCAATTGGATTGCGCTACAATCAAACGTATACAGAACATCGTTAAACGTATCAACAGACATGCGTCTTGCAGTTTTCTAGGAGTATTTGCTATCTAATAATGGCGCCTAATGACTTTTGCCCGGCCTGGCTAATGCCAGATCGCATCTCACCCAGGCTAAGCAAAAGCTGATTTGAAAACAGCAGCTCTTCAGCAGACAAACTGTTGGATACAAACTGCTAGACATCGATTCTCTGTCATCATCATGTTAAGCCTGTCTCTAGGTGCAAGGGCTAAAACTAGTTTGTGATTCTTCCCTTAATTAGAAGATTCTGACTTTGGCAAAAATGGGGCAAGACATGTCTGCAGAGTGAAATCGCTGGCAGACTCGACTGGGTTCACCCAGGCTAGCTTGGGCCCCAAGTTCACAATAATCTGGTCTTGGAAGCAAATGAAATATGTCAATGAACTCTCTAGGGTATTGGCATTTGTACTGTTTCACATGAATAAAGAGAGGGAGTCTGCTACCTGAACCCACACTGGGAGCTGGTTCCACAGGTAAGGAGCTTGGTAAAGTAAGGCTCAGTTGAGATGTTAAGGTAATATACTTTAAAAGCAACAGTGTAAAAAATGCAGTGTAAAAGTAGATAGAGTACATGATATTTATACTTCCCTCCTCCAGTAAGAAGCAGACCACTGTTTTCAAGGCTGTTGAAGTCCAACTGCTACTGAAAAGTTGTGTTTTTAGTAGGTACTCTCACAACACAGGGTCCTGCTGCAGGTCATTCATAAACTCTGAATGAGGCACAGTGCACGGCCGGAAATCGAACCCGGGTCAACTGCTTGGAAGGCAGCTATGCTTACCACTATACCACCATCGCTTGACACTATGCCAACAGGTAGAGATTTTTTTGACAGCGAGTCGTATAATTTAATCACGTTTCGTTTATGACCACAAGTTACGAAGCACAACAGTACAACTCTGTCACACTGCATCTCAATTGAGTATGACTCTGGAAAGGGTGTAGTCACCTCCCCTTTGCTAGAGACCTGAACAAACATAGCTCAAACTGCCTCTGTACGCAATTGGATTGCTCTACAATCAAACGTATACAGAACATCGTTAAACGTATCAACAGACATGCGTCTTGCAGTTTTCTAGGAGTATTTGCTATCTAATAATGGCGCCTAATGACTTTTGCCCGGCCTGGCTAATGCCAGATCACATCTCACCCAGGCTAAGCAACAGCTGATTTGAAAACAGCAGCTCTTCAGCAGACAAACTGTTGGATACAAACTGCTAGACATCGATTCTCTGTCATCATCATGTTAAGCCTGTCTCTAGGTGCAAGGGCTAAAACCAGTTTGTGATTCTTCCCTTAATTAGAAGATTCTGACGTTGGCAAAAATGGGGCCAGACATGTCTGCAGAGTGAAATCGCTGGCAGACTCGACTGGGTTCACCCAGGCTAGCTTGGGCCCCAAGTTCACAATAATCTGGTCTTGGAAGCAAATGAAATATGTCAATGAACTCTCGAGGGTATTGGCATTTGTACTGTTTCACATGAATGAAGAGAGGGAGTCTGCTACCTGAACCCACACTGGGAGCTGGTTCCACAGGTCAGGAGCTTGGTAAAGTAAAGCTCAGTTGAGATGTTAAGGTAATATACTTTAAAAGCAACAGTGTAAAAATGCAGTGTAAAAGTAGATAGAGTACATGATATATACTTCCCTCCTCCAGTAAGAAGCAGACCACTGTTTTCAAGGCTGTTGAAGTCCAACTGCTACTGAAGAGTTGTGTTTTCAGTAGGTGCTCTCACAACACAGAGTCCTGCTGCAGGTTGTTCATAAACTCTGAACGAGGCACAGTGCGACGGCCGGGAATCGAACCCGGGTCAACTGCTTGGAAGGCAGCTATGCTTACCACTATACCACCATCGCTTGACACTATCCCAACAGGTAGAGATCTTGGACAGCGAGTCGTATAATTTAATCACGTTACGTTTATGACCACCAGTTTCGAAGCACAACAGTACAACTATGCCACACTGCATCTCAATTGAGTATGACTCTGGAAAGGGTGTAGTCACCTCCCCTTTGCTAGAGACCTGAACAAACATAGCTCAAACTGCCTCTGTACGCAATTGGATTGCGCTACAATCAAACGTATACAGAACATCGTTAAACGTATCAACAGACATGCGTCTTGCAGTTTTCTAGGAGTATTTGCTATCTAATAATGGCGCCTAATGACTTTTGCCCGGCCTGGCTAATGCCAGATCGCATCTCACCCAGGCTAAGCAAAAGCTGATTTGAAAACAGCAGCTCTTCAGCAGACAAACTGTTGGATACAAACTGCTAGACATCGATTCTCTGTCATCATCATGTTAAGCCTGTCTCTAGGTGCAAGGGCTAAAACTAGTTTGTGATTCTTCCCTTAATTAGAAGATTCTGACTTTGGCAAAAATGGGGCAAGACATGTCTGCAGAGTGAAATCGCTGGCAGACTCGACTGGGTTCACCCAGGCTAGCTTGGGCCCCAAGTTCACAATAATCTGGTCTTGGAAGCAAATGAAATATGTCAATGAACTCTCTAGGGTATTGGCATTTGTACTGTTTCACATGAATAAAGAGAGGGAGTCTGCTACCTGAACCCACACTGGGAGCTGGTTCCACAGGTAAGGAGCTTGGTAAAGTAAGGCTCAGTTGAGATGTTAAGGTAATATACTTTAAAAGCAACAGTGTAAAAAATGCAGTGTAAAAGTAGATAGAGTACATGATATTTATACTTCCCTCCTCCAGTAAGAAGCAGACCACTGTTTTCAAGGCTGTTGAAGTCCAACTGCTACTGAAAAGTTGTGTTTTTAGTAGGTACTCTCACAACACAGGGTCCTGCTGCAGGTCATTCATAAACTCTGAATGAGGCACAGTGCACGGCCGGAAATCGAACCCGGGTCAACTGCTTGGAAGGCAGCTATGCTTACCACTATACCACCATCGCTTGACACTATGCCAACAGGTAGAGATTTTTTTGACAGCGAGTCGTATAATTTAATCACGTTTCGTTTATGACCACAAGTTACGAAGCACAACAGTACAACTCTGTCACACTGCATCTCAATTGAGTATGACTCTGGAAAGGGTGTAGTCACCTCCCCTTTGCTAGAGACCTGAACAAACATAGCTCAAACTGCCTCTGTACGCAATTGGATTGCTCTACAATCAAACGTATACAGAACATCGTTAAACGTATCAACAGACATGCGTCTTGCAGTTTTCTAGGAGTATTTGCTATCTAATAATGGCGCCTAATGACTTTTGCCCGGCCTGGCTAATGCCAGATCGCATCTCACCCAGGCTAAGCAACAGCTGATTTGAAAACAGCAGCTCTTCAGCAGACAAACTGTTGGATACAAACTGCTAGACATCGATTCTCTGTCATCATCATGTTAAGCCTGTCTCTAGGTGCAAGGGCTAAAACCAGTTTGTGATTCTTCCCTTAATTAGAAGATTCTGACGTTGGCAAAAATGGGGCCAGACATGTCTGCAGAGTGAAATCGCTGGCAGACTCGACTGGGTTCACCCAGGCTAGCTTGGGCCCCAAGTTCACAATAATCTGGTCTTGGAAGCAAATGAAATATGTCAATGAACTCTCGAGGGTATTGGCATTTGTACTGTTTCACATGAATGAAGAGAGGGAGTCTGCTACCTGAACCCACACTGGGAGCTGGTTCCACAGGTCAGGAGCTTGGTAAAGTAAAGCTCAGTTGAGATGTTAAGGTAATATACTTTAAAAGCAACAGTGTAAAAATGCAGTGTAAAAGTAGATAGAGTACATGATATATACTTCCCTCCTCCAGTAAGAAGCAGACCACTGTTTTCAAGGCTGTTGAAGTCCAACTGCTACTGAAGAGTTGTGTTTTCAGTAGGTGCTCTCACAACACAGGGTCCCGCTGCAGGTCGTTCACAAACTCTGAACGAGGCACAGTGCGAAGGCCGGGAATCGAACCCGGGTCAACTGCTTGGAAGGCAGCTATGCTTACCACTATACCACCATCGCTTGACACTATCTCAACAGGTAGAGCTTTTGGACAGCGAGTCGTACAATTTAATCACGTTGCGTTTATGACCACCAGTTACGAAGCACAACAGTACAACTCTGCCACACTGCATCTCAATTGAGTAGGACTCTGGAAAGGGTGTAGTCACCTCCCCTTTGCTAGAGACCTGAACAAACATAGCTCAAACTGCCTCTGTACGCAATTGGATTGCTCTACAATCAAACATATACAGAACATCGTTAAACGTATCAACAGACATGCGTCTTGCAGTTTTCTAGGAGTATTTGCTATCTAATAATGGCGCCTAATGACTTTTGCCCGGCCTGGCTAATGCCAGATCGCATCTCACCCAGGCTAAGCAACAGCTGATTTGAAAACAGCAGCTCTTCAGCAGACAAACTGTTGGATACGAACTGCTAGACATCGATTCTCTGTCATCATCATGTTAAGCCTGTCTCTAGGTGCAAGGGCTAAAACCAGTTTGTGATTCTTCCCTTAATTAGAAGATTCTGACGTTGGCAAAAATGGGGCCAGACATGTCTGCAGAGTGAAATCGCTGGCAGACTCGACTGGGTTCACCCAGGCTAGCTTGGGCCCCAAGTTCACAATAATCTGGTCTTGGAAGCAAATGAAATATGTCAATGAACTCTCTAGGGTATTGGCATTTGTACTGTTTCACATGAATGAAGAGAGGGAGTCTGCTAGCTGAACCCACACTGGGAGCTGGTTCCACAGGTAAGGAGCTTGGTAAAGTAAAGCTCAGTTGAGATGTTAAGGTAATATACTTTAAAAGCAACAGTGTAAAAGTAGATAGAGCACATGATATTTATACTTCCCTCCTCCAGTAAGAAGCAGACCACTGTTTTCAAGGCTGTTGAAGTCCAACTGCTACTGAAGAGTTGTGTTTTCAGGGGGTACTCTCACAACACAGGGTCCTGCTGCAGGTCGTTCATAAACTCTGAACGAGGCACATTGCGAAGGCCGGGAATCGAACCCGGGTCAACTGCTTGGAAGGCAGCTATGCTTACCACTATACTACCATCGCTAGACACTATCCCAACAGGTAGAGATTTTTTTGACAGCGAGTCGTATAATTTAATCACGTTACGTTTATGACCACCAGTTTCGAAGCACAACAGTACAACTATGCCACACTGCATCTCAATTGAGTATGACTCTGGAAAGGGTGTAGTCACCTCCCCTTTGCTAGAGACCTGAACAAACATAGCTCAAACTGCCTCTGTACGCAATTGGATTGCGCTACAATCAAACGTATACAGAACATCGTTAAACGTATCAACAGACATGCGTCTTGCAGTTTTCTAGGAGTATTTGCTATCTAATAATGGCGCCTAATGACTTTTGCCCGGCCTGGCTAATGCCAGATCGCATCTCACCCAGGCTAAGCAACAGCTGATTTGAAAACAGCAGCTCTTCAGCAGACAAACTGTTGGATACAAACTGCTAGACATCGATTCTCTGTCATCATCATGTTAAGCCTGTCTCTAGGTGCAAGGGCTAAAACCAGTTTGTGATTCTTCCCTTAATTAGAAGATTCTGACGTTGGCAAAAATGGGGCCAGACATGTCTGCAGAGTGAAATCGCTGATAGACTCGACTGGGTTCACCCAGGCTAGCTTGGGCCCCAAGTTCACAATAATCTGGTCTTGGAAGCAAATGAAATATGTCAATGAACTCTCTGGGGTATTGGCATTTGTACTGTTTCACATGAATGAAGAGAGGGAGTCTGCTACCTGAACCCACACTGGGAGCTGGTTCCACAGGTAAGGAGCTTGGTAAAGTAAGGCTCAGTTGAGATGTTAAGGTAATATACTTTAAAAGCAACAGTGTAAAAAATGCAGTGTAAAAGTAGATAGAGTACATGATATTTATACTTCCCTCCTCCAGTAAGAAGCAGACCACTGTTTTCAAGGCTGTTGAAGTCCAACTGCTACTGAAAAGTTGTGTTTTCAGTGGGTACTTTCACAACACAGGGTCCTGCTGCAGGGCATTCATAAACTCTGAACGAGGCACAGTGCGAAGGCCGGGAATCGAACCCGGGTCAACTGCTTGGAAGGCAGCTATGCTTACCACTATACCACCATCGCTTGGCACTATCCCAACAGGTAGAGATTTTTTCGACAGCGAGTCGTATAATTTAATCACGTTACGTTTATGACCACCAGTTTCGAAGCACAACAGTACAACTATGCCACACTGCATCTCAATTGAGTATGACTCTGGAAAGGGTGTAGTCACCTCCCCTTTGCTAGAGACCTGAACAAACATAGCTCAAACTGCCTCTGTACACAATTGGATTGCGCTACAATCAAACGTATACAGAACATCGTTAAACGTATCAACAGACATGCGTCTTGCAGTTTTCTAGGAGTATTTGCTATCTAATAATGGCGCCTAATGACTTTTGCCCGGCCTGGCTAATGCCAGATCGCATCTCACCCAGGCTAAGCAACAGATGATTTGAAAACAGCAGCTCTTCAGCAGACAAACTGTTGGATACAAACTGCTAGACATCGATTCTCTGTCATCATCATGTTAAGCCTGTGTCTAGGTGCAAGGGCTAAAACCAGTTTGTGATTCTTCCCTTAATTAGAATATTCTGACGTTGGCAAAAATGGGGCCAGACATGTCTGCAGAGTGAAATCGCTGGCAGACTCGACTGGGTTCACCCAGGCTAGCTTGGGCCCCAAGTTCACAATAATCTGGTCTTGGAAGCAAATGAAATATGTCAATGAACTCTCTGGGGTATTGGCATTTGTACTGTTTCACATGAATGAAGAGAGGGAGTCTGCTACCTGAACCCACGCTGAGAGATGGTTCCACAGTTAAGGAGCTTGGTAAAGTAAGGCTCAGTTGAGATGTTAAGGTAATATACTTTAAAAGGAACAGTGTAAAAAATGCAGTGTAAAAGTAGATAGATCACATGAAATTAATACTTCCCTCCTCCAGTAAGAAGCAGACCACTGTTTTCAAGGCTGTTGAAATCCAACTGCTACTGAAGAGTTGTGTTTTCAGTAGGTGCTCTCACAACACAGGGTCCTGCTGCAGGTCGTTCATAAACTCTGAACGAGGCACAGTGCGATGGCCGGGAATCGAACCCGGGTCAACTGCTTGGAAGGCAGCTATGCTTACCACTATACCACCATCGCTTGACACTATCTCAACAGGTAGAGCTTTTGGACAGCGAGTCGTACAATTTAATCACGTTGCGTTTATGACCACCAGTTACGAAGCACAACAGTACAACTATGCCACACTGCATCTCAATTGAGTATGACTCTGGAAAGGGTGTAGTCACCTCCCCTTTGCTAGAGACCTGAACAAACATAGCTCAAACTGCCTCTGTACGCAATTGGATTGCTCTACAATCAAACGTATACAGAACATCGTTAAACGTATCAACAGACATGCGTCTTGCAGTTTTCTAGGAGTATTTGCTATCTAATAATGGCGCCTAATGACTTTTGCCCGGCCTGGCTAATGCCAGATCGCATCTCACCCAGGCTAAGCAACAGCTGATTTGAAAACAGCAGCTCTTCAGCAGACAAACTGTTGGATACGAACTGCTAGACATCGATTCTCTGTCATCATCATGTTAAGCCTGTCTCTAGGTGCAAGGGCTAAAACCAGTTTGGGATTCTTCCCTTAATTAGAAGATTCTGACGTTGGCAAAAATGGGGCCAGACATGTCTGCAGAGTGAAATCGCTGGCAGACTCGACTGGGTTCACCCAGGCTAGCTTGGGCCCCAAGTTCACAATACTCTGGTCTTGGAAGCAAATGAAATATGTCAATGAACTCTCTAGGGTATTGGCATTTGTACTGTTTCACATGAATGAAGAGAGGGAGTCTGCTACCTGAACCCACACTGGGAGCTGGTTCCACAGGTAAGGAGCTTGGTAAAGTAAGGCTCAGTTGAGATGTTAAGGTAATATACTTTAAAAGCAACAGTGTAAAAAATGCAGTGTAAAAGTAGATAGAGTACATGATATTTATACTTCCCTCCTCCAGTAAGAAGCAGACCACTGTTTTCAAGGCTGTTGAAGTCCAACTGCTACTGAAAAGTTGTGTTTTCAGTGGGTACTTTCACAACACAGGGTCCTGCTGCAGGTCATTCATAAACTCTGAACGAGGCACAGTGCGAAGGCCGGGAATCGAACCCGGGTCAACTGCTTGGAAGGCAGCTATGCTTACCACTATACCACCATCGCTTGGCACTATCCCAACAGGTAGAGATTTTTTCGACAGCGAGTCGTATAATTTAATCACGTTACGTTTATGACCACCAGTTTCGAAGCACAACAGTACAACTATGCCACACTGCATCTCAATTGAGTATGACTCTGGAAAGGGTGTAGTCACCTCCCCTTTGCTAGAGACCTGAACAAACATAGCTCAAACTGCCTCTGTACACAATTGGATTGCGCTACAATCAAACGTATACAGAACATCGTTAAACGTATCAACAGACACGCGTCTTGCAGTTTTCTAGGAGTATTTGCTATCTAATAATGGCGCCTAATGACTTTTGCCCGGCCTGGCTAATGCCAGATCGCATCTCACCCAGGCTAAGCAACAGATGATTTGAAAACAGCAGCTCTTCAGCAGACAAACTGTTGGATACAAACTGCTAGACATCGATTCTCTGTCATCATCATGTTAAGCCTGTGTCTAGGTGCAAGGGCTAAAACCAGTTTGTGATTCTTCCCTTAATTAGAATATTCTGACGTTGGCAAAAATGGGGCCAGACATGTCTGCAGAGTGAAATCGCTGGCAGACTCGACTGGGTTCACCCAGGCTAGCTTGGGCCCCAAGTTCACAATAATCTGGTCTTGGAAGCAAATGAAATATGTCAATGAACTCTCTGGGGTATTGGCATTTGTACTGTTTCACATGAATGAAGAGAGGGAGTCTGCTACCTGAACCCACGCTGAGAGATGGTTCCACAGTTAAGGAGCTTGGTAAAGTAAGGCTCAGTTGAGATGTTAAGGTAATATACTTTAAAAGGAACAGTGTAAAAAATGCAGTGTAAAAGTAGATAGATCACATGAAATTAATACTTCCCTCCTCCAGTAAGAAGCAGACCACTGTTTTCAAGGCTGTTGAAATCCAACTGCTCCTGAAAAGTTGTGTTTTCAGTAGGTACTCTCACAACACAGGGTGCTGCTGCAGGCCGTTCATAAACTCTGAACGAGGCACATTGCGATGGCCGGAAACGAACCCGGGTCAACTGCTTGGAAGGCAGCTATGCTTACCACTATACCACCATCGCTTGACACTATCTCAACAGGTAGAGCTTTTGGACAGCGAGTCGTACAATTTAATCACGTTGCGTTTATGACCACCAGTTTCGAAGCACAACAGTACAACTATGCCACACTGCATCTCAATTGAGTATGACTCTGGAAAGGGTGTAGTCACCTCCCCTTTGCTAGAGACCTGAACAAACATAGCTCAAACTGCCTCTGTACACAATTGGATTGCGCTACAATCAAACGTATACAGAACATCGTTAAACGTATCAACAGACATGCGTCTTGCAGTTTTCTAGGAGTATTTGCTATCTAATAATGGCGCCTAATGACTTTTGCCCGGCCTGGCTAATGCCAGATCGCATCTCACCCAGGCTAAGCAACAGCTGATTTGAAAACAGCAGCTCTTCAGCAGACAAACTGTTGGATACAAACTGCTAGACGTCGATTCTCTGTCATCATCATGTTAAGCCTGTGTCTAGGTGCAAGGGCTAAAACCAGTTTGTGATTCTTCCCTTAATTAGAATATTCTGACGTTGGCAAAAATGGGGCCAGACATGTCTGCAGAGTGAAATCGCTGGCAGACTCGACTGGGTTCACCCAGGCTAGCTTGGGCCCCAAGTTCACAATAATCTGGTCTTGGAAGCAAATGAAATATGTCAATGAACTCTCTGGGGTATTGGCATTTGTACTGTTTCACATGAATGAAGAGAGGGAGTCTGCTACCTGAACCCACGCTGAGAGATGGTTCCACAGTTAAGGAGCTTGGTAAAGTAAGGCTCAGTTGAGATGTTAAGGTAATATACTTTAAAAGGAACAGTGTAAAAAATGCAGTGTAAAAGTAGATAGATCACATGAAATTAATACTTCCCTCCTCCAGTAAGAAGCAGACCACTGTTTTCAAGGCTGTTGAAATCCAACTGCTACTGAAGAGTTGTGTTTTCAGTAGGTGCTCTCACAACACAGGGTCCTGCTGCAGGTCGTTCATAAACTCTGAACGAGGCACAGTGCGATGGCCGGGAATCGAACCCGGGTCAACTGCTTGGAAGGCAGCTATGCTTACCACTATACCACCATCGCTTGACACTATCTCAACAGGTAGAGCTTTTGGACAGCGAGTCGTACAATTTAATCACGTTGCGTTTATGACCACCAGTTACGAAGCACAACAGTACAACTATGCCACACTGCATCTCAATTGAGTATGACTCTGGAAAGGGTGTAGTCACCTCCCCTTTGCTAGAGACCTGAACAAACATAGCTCAAACTGCCTCTGTACGCAATTGGATTGCTCTACAATCAAACGTATACAGAACATCGTTAAACGTATCAACAGACATGCGTCTTGCAGTTTTCTAGGAGTATTTGCTATCTAATAATGGCGCCTAATGACTTTTGCCCGGCCTGGCTAATGCCAGATCGCATCTCACCCAGGCTAAGCAACAGATGATTTGAAAACAGCAGCTCTTCAGCAGACAAACTGTTGGATACGAACTGCTAGACATCGATTCTCTGTCATCATCATGTTAAGCCTGTCTCTAGGTGCAAGGGCTAAAACCAGTTTGTGATTCTTCCCTTAATTAGAAGATTCTGACGTTGGCAAAAATGGGGCCAGACATGTCTGCAGAGTGAAATCGCTGGCAGACTCGACTGGGTTCACCCAGGCTAGCTTGGGCCCCAAGTTCACAATAATCTGGTCTTGGAAGCAAATGAAATATGTCAATGAACTCTCTAGGGTATTGGCATTTGTACTGTTTCACATGAATGAAGAGAGGGAGTCTGCTACCTGAACCCACACTGGGAGCTGGTTCCACAGGTAAGGAGCTTGGTAAAGTAAAGCTCAGTTGAGATGTTAAGGTAATATACTTTAAAAGCAACAGTGTAAAAATGCAGTGTAAAAGTAGATAGAGTACATGATATATACTTCCCTCCTCCAGTAAGAAGCAGACCACTGTTTTCAAGGCTGTTGAAGTCCAACTGCTCCTGAAAAGTTGTGTTTTCAGTAGGTACTCTCACAACACAGGGTGCTGCTGCAGGCCGTTCATAAACTCTGAACGAGGCACATTGCGATGGCCGGGAATCTAACCCGGGTCAACTGCTTGGAAGGCAGCTATGCTTACCACTATACCACCATCGCTTGACACTATCTCAACAGGTAGAGCTTTTGGACAGCGAGTCGTACAATTTAATCACGTTGCGTTTATGACCACCAGTTACGAAGCACAACAGTACAACTATGCCACACTGCATCTCAATTGAGTATGACTCTGGAAAGGGTGTAGTCACCTCCCCTTTGCTAGAGACCTGAACAAACATAGCTCAAACTGCCTCTGTACGCAATTGGATTGCTCTACAATCAAACGTATACAGAACATCGTTAAACGTATCAACAGACATGCGTCTTGCAGTTTTCTAGGAGTATTTGCTATCTAATAATGGCGCCTAATGACTTTTGCCCGGCCTGGCTAATGCCAGATCGCATCTCACCCAGGCTAACCAACAGCTGATTTGAAAACAGCAGCTCTTCAGCAGACAAACTGTTGGATACAAACTGCTAGACATCGATTCTCTGTCATCATCATGTTAAGCCTGTGTCTAGGTGCAAGGGCTAAAACCAGTTTGTGATTCTTCCCTTAATTAGAATATTCTGACGTTGGCAAAAATGGGGCCAGACATGTCTGCAGAGTGAAATCGCTGGCAGACTCGACTGGGTTCACCCAGGCTAGCTTGGGCCCCAAGTTCACAATAATCTGGTCTTGGAAGCAAATGAAATATGTCAATGAACTCTCTGGGGTATTGGCATTTGTACTGTTTCACATGAATGAAGAGAGGGAGTCTGCTACCTGAACCCACGCTGAGAGCTGGTTCCACAGTTAAGGAGCTTGGTAAAGTAAGGCTCAGTTGAGATGTTAAGGTAATATACTTTAAAAGGAACAGTGTAAAAAATGCAGTGTAAAAGTAGATAGATCACATGAAATTAATACTTCCCTCCTCCAGTAAGAAGGAGACAACTGTTTTCAAGGCTGTTGAAGTCCAACTGCTACTGAAGAGTTGTGTTTTCAGTACATGCTCTCACAACACAGGGTCCTGCTGCAGGTCGTTCATAAACTCTGAACGAGGCACAGTGCGATGGCCAGGAATCGAACCCGGGTCAACTGCTTGGAAGGCAGCTATGCTTACCACTATACCACCATCGCTTGACACTATCTCAACAGGTAGAGCTTTTGGACAGCGAGTCGTACAATTCAATCACGTTGCGTTTATGACCACCAGTTACGAAGCACAACAGTACAACTCTGCCACACTGCATCTCAATTGAGTAGGACTCTGGAAAGGGTGTAGTCACCTCCCCTTTGCTAGAGACCTGAACAAACATAGCTCAAACTGCCTCTGTACGCAATTGGATTGCTCTACAATCAAACATATACAGAACATCGTTAAACGTATCAACAGACATGCGTCTTGCAGTTTTCTAGGAGTATTTGCTATCTAATAATGGCGCCTAATGACTTTTGCCCGGCCTGGCTAATGCCAGATCGCATCTCACCCAGGCTAAGCAACAGCTGATTTGAAAACAGCAGCTCTTCAGCAGACAAACTGTTGGATACAAACTGCTAGACATCGATTCTCTGTCATCATCATGTTAAGCCTGTCTCGAGGTGCAAGGGCTAAAACCAGTTTGTGATTCTTCCCTTAATTAGAAGATTCTGACGTTGGCAAAAATGGGGCCAGACATGTCTGCAGAGTGAAATCGCTGGCAGACTCGACTGGGTTCACCCAGGCTAGCTTGGGCCCCAAGTTCACAATAATCTGGTCTTGGAAGCAAATGAAATATGTCAATGAACTCTCTAGGGTATTGGCATTTGTACTGTTTCACATGAATGAAGAGAGGGAGTCTGCTAGCTGAACCCACACTGGGAGCTGGTTCCACAGGTAAGGAGCTTGGTAAAGTAAAGCTCAGTTGAGATGTTAAGGTAATATACTTTAAAAGCAACAGTGTAAAAGTAGATAGAGCACATGATATTTATACTTCCCTCCTCCAGTAAGAAGCAGACCACTGTTTTCAAGGCTGTTGAAGTCCAACTGCTACTGAAGAGTTGTGTTTTCAGGGGGTACTCTCACAACACAGGGTCCTGCTGCAGGTCGTTCATAAACTCTGAACGAGGCACATTGCGAAGGCCGGGAATCGAACCCGGGTCAACTGCTTGGAAGGGCAGCTATGCTTACCACTATACTACCATCGCTAGACACTATCCCAACAGGTAGAGATTTTTTCGACAGCGAGTCGTATAATTTAATCACGTCGCGTTTATGACCACCAGTTTCGAAGCACAACAGTACAACTATGCCACACTGCATCTCAATTGAGTATGACTCTGGAAAGGGTGTAGTCACCTCCCCTTTGCTAGAGACCTGAACAAACATAGCTCAAACTGCCTCTGTACGCAATTGGATTGCGCTACAATCAAACGTATACAGAACATCGTTAAACGTATCAACAGACATGCGTCTTGCAGTTTTCTAGGAGTATTTGCTATCTAATAATGGCGCCTAATGACTTTTGCCCGGCCTGGCTAATGCCAGATCGCATCTCACCCAGGCTAAGCAACAGCTGATTTGAAAACAGCAGCTCTTCAGCAGACAAACTGTTGGATACAAACTGCTAGACATCGATTCTCTGTCATCATCATGTTAAGCCTGTCTCTAGGTGCAAGGGCTAAAACCAGTTTGTGATTCTTCCCTTAATTAGAAGATTCTGACGTTGGCAAAAATGGGGCCAGACATGTCTGCAGAGTGAAATCGCTGGCAGACTCGACTGGGTTCACCCAGGCTAGCTTGGGCCCCAAGTTCACAATAATCTGGTCTTGGAAGCAAATGAAATATGTCAATGAACTCTCTGGGGTATTGGCATTTGTACTGTTTCACATGAATGAAGAGAGGGAGTCTGCTACCTGAACCCACACTGGGAGCTGGTTCCACAGGTAAGGAGCTTGGTAAAGTAAGGCTCAGTTGAGATGTTAAGGTAATATGCTTTAAAAGCAACAGTGTAAAAAATGCAGTGTAAAAGTAGATAGAGCACATGATATTTATACTTCCCTCCTCCAGTAAGAAGCAGACCACTGTTTTCAAGGCTGTTGAAGTCCAACTGCTTCTGAAGAGTTGTGTTTTCAGTAGGTACTCTCACAACACAGGGTCCTGCTGCAGGTCGTTCATAAACTCTGAACGAGGCACATTGCGATGGCCGGGAATCTAACCCGGGTCAACTGCTTGGAAGGCAGCTATGCTTACCACTATACCACCATCGCTTGACACTATCTCAACAGGTAGAGCTTTTGGACAGCGAGTCGTACAATTTAATCACGTTGCGTTTATGACCACCAGTTACGAAGCACAACAGTACAACTATGCCACACTGCATCTCAATTGAGTATGACTCTGGAAAGGGTGTAGTCACCTCCCCTTTGCTAGAGACCTGAACAAACATAGCTCAAACTGCCTCTGTACGCAATTGGATTGCTCTACAATCAAACGTATACAGAACATCGTTAAACGTATCAACAGACATGCGTCTTGCAGTTTTCTAGGAGTATTTGCTATCTAATAATGGCGCCTAATGACTTTTGCCCGGCCTGGCTAATGCCAGATCGCATCTCACCCAGGCTAACCAACAGCTGATTTGAAAACAGCAGCTCTTCAGCAGACAAACTGTTGGATACAAACTGCTAGACATCGATTCTCTGTCATCATCATGTTAAGCCTGTGTCTAGGTGCAAGGGCTAAAACCAGTTTGTGATTCTTCCCTTAATTAGAATATTCTGACGTTGGCAAAAATGGGGCCAGACATGTCTGCAGAGTGAAATCGCTGGCAGACTCGACTGGGTTCACCCAGGCTAGCTTGGGCCCCAAGTTCACAATAATCTGGTCTTGGAAGCAAATGAAATATGTCAATGAACTCTCTGGGGTATTGGCATTTGTACTGTTTCACATGAATGAAGAGAGGGAGTCTGCTACCTGAACCCACGCTGAGAGCTGGTTCCACAGTTAAGGAGCTTGGTAAAGTAAGGCTCAGTTGAGATGTTAAGGTAATATACTTTAAAAGGAACAGTGTAAAAAATGCAGTGTAAAAGTAGATAGATCACATGAAATTAATACTTCCCTCCTCCAGTAAGAAGGAGACAACTGTTTTCAAGGCTGTTGAAGTCCAACTGCTACTGAAGAGTTGTGTTTTCAGTACATGCTCTCACAACACAGGGTCCTGCTGCAGGTCGTTCATAAACTCTGAACGAGGCACAGTGCGATGGCCAGGAATCGAACCCGGGTCAACTGCTTGGAAGGCAGCTATGCTTACCACTATACCACCATCGCTTGACACTATCTCAACAGGTAGAGCTTTTGGACAGCGAGTCGTACAATTCAATCACGTTGCGTTTATGACCACCAGTTACGAAGCACAACAGTACAACTCTGCCACACTGCATCTCAATTGAGTAGGACTCTGGAAAGGGTGTAGTCACCTCCCCTTTGCTAGAGACCTGAACAAACATAGCTCAAACTGCCTCTGTACGCAATTGGATTGCTCTACAATCAAACATATACAGAACATCGTTAAACGTATCAACAGACATGCGTCTTGCAGTTTTCTAGGAGTATTTGCTATCTAATAATGGCGCCTAATGACTTTTGCCCGGCCTGGCTAATGCCAGATCGCATCTCACCCAGGCTAAGCAACAGCTGATTTGAAAACAGCAGCTCTTCAGCAGACAAACTGTTGGATACGAACTGCTAGACATCGATTCTCTGTCATCATCATGTTAAGCCTGTCTCGAGGTGCAAGGGCTAAAACCAGTTTGTGATTCTTCCCTTAATTAGAAGATTCTGACGTTGGCAAAAATGGGGCCAGACATGTCTGCAGAGTGAAATCGCTGGCAGACTCGACTGGGTTCACCCAGGCTAGCTTGGGCCCCAAGTTCACAATAATCTGGTCTTGGAAGCAAATGAAATATGTCAATGAACTCTCTAGGGTATTGGCATTTGTACTGTTTCACATGAATGAAGAGAGGGAGTCTGCTAGCTGAACCCACACTGGGAGCTGGTTCCACAGGTAAGGAGCTTGGTAAAGTAAAGCTCAGTTGAGATGTTAAGGTAATATACTTTAAAAGCAACAGTGTAAAAGTAGATAGAGCACATGATATTTATACTTCCCTCCTCCAGTAAGAAGCAGACCACTGTTTTCAAGGCTGTTGAAGTCCAACTGCTACTGAAGAGTTGTGTTTTCAGGGGGTACTCTCACAACACAGGGTCCTGCTGCAGGTCGTTCATAAACTCTGAACGAGGCACATTGCGAAGGCCGGGAATCGAACCCGGGTCAACTGCTTGGAAGGGCAGCTATGCTTACCACTATACTACCATCGCTAGACACTATCCCAACAGGTAGAGATTTTTTCGACAGCGAGTCGTATAATTTAATCACGTCGCGTTTATGACCACCAGTTTCGAAGCACAACAGTACAACTATGCCACACTGCATCTCAATTGAGTATGACTCTGGAAAGGGTGTAGTCACCTCCCCTTTGCTAGAGACCTGAACAAACATAGCTCAAACTGCCTCTGTACGCAATTGGATTGCGCTACAATCAAACGTATACAGAACATCGTTAAACGTATCAACAGACATGCGTCTTGCAGTTTTCTAGGAGTATTTGCTATCTAATAATGGCGCCTAATGACTTTTGCCCGGCCTGGCTAATGCCAGATCGCATCTCACCCAGGCTAAGCAACAGCTGATTTGAAAACAGCAGCTCTTCAGCAGACAAACTGTTGGATACAAACTGCTAGACATCGATTCTCTGTCATCATCATGTTAAGCCTGTCTCTAGGTGCAAGGGCTAAAACCAGTTTGTGATTCTTCCCTTAATTAGAAGATTCTGACGTTGGCAAAAATGGGGCCAGACATGTCTGCAGAGTGAAATCGCTGGCAGACTCGACTGGGTTCACCCAGGCTAGCTTGGGCCCCAAGTTCACAATAATCTGGTCTTGGAAGCAAATGAAATATGTCAATGAACTCTCTGGGGTATTGGCATTTGTACTGTTTCACATGAATGAAGAGAGGGAGTCTGCTACCTGAACCCACACTGGGAGCTGGTTCCACAGGTAAGGAGCTTGGTAAAGTAAGGCTCAGTTGAGATGTTAAGGTAATATGCTTTAAAAGCAACAGTGTAAAAAATGCAGTGTAAAAGTAGATAGAGCACATGATATTTATACTTCCCTCCTCCAGTAAGAAGCAGACCACTGTTTTCAAGGCTGTTGAAGTCCAACTGCTTCTGAAGAGTTGTGTTTTCAGTAGGTACTCTCACAACACAGGGTCCTGCTGCAGGTCGTTCATAAACTCTGAACGAGGCACAGTGCGAAGGCCGGGAATCGAACCCGGGTCAACTGCTTGGAAGGCAGCTATGCTTACCACTATACCACCATCGCTTGACACTATCCCAACAGGTAGAGATTTTTTCGACAGCGAGTCGTATAATTTAATCACGTTACGTTTATGACCACCAGTTTCGAAGCACAACAGTACAACTATGCCACACTGCATCTCAATTGAGTAGGACTCTGGAAAGGGTGTAGTCACCTCCCCTTTGCTAGAGACCTGAACAAACATAGCTCAAACTGCCTCTGCACACAATTGGATTGCGCTACAATCAAACGTATACAGAACATCGTTAAACGTATCAACAGACATGCGTCTTGCAGTTTTCTAGGAGTATTTGCTATCTAATAATGGCGCCTAATGACTTTTGCCCGGCCTGGCTAATGCCAGATTGCATCTCACCCAGGCTAAGCAACAGATGATTTGAAAACAGCAGCTCTTCAGCAGACAAACTGTTGGATACAAACTGCTAGACATCGATTCTCTGTCATCATCATGTTAAGCCTGTCTCTAGGTGCAAGGGCTAAAACCAGTTTGTGATTCTTCCCTTAATTAGAAGATTCTGACTTTGGCAAAAATGGGGCAAGACACGTCTGCAGAGTGAAATCGCTGGCAGACTCGACTGGGTTCACCCAGGCTAGCTTGGGCCCCAAGTTCACAATAATCTGGTCTTGGAAGCAAATGAAATATGTCAATGAACTCTCTAGGGTATTGGCATTTGTACTGTTTCACATGAATGAAGAGAGGGAGTCTGCTACCTGAACCCACACTGGGAGCTGGTTCCACAGGTAAGGAGCTTGGTAAAGTAAGGCTCAGTTGAGATGTTAAGGTAATATACTTTAAAAGCAACAGTGTAAAAAATGCAGTGTAAAAGTAGATAGAGTACATGATATTTATACTTCCCTCCTCCAGTAAGAAGCAGACCACTGTTTTCAAGGCTGTTGAAGTCCAACTGCTACTGAAAAGTTGTGTTTTTAGTAGGTACTCTCACAACACATGGTCCTGCTGCAGGTCATTCATAAACTCTGAATGAGGCACAGTGCGATGGCCGGGAATCGAACCCGGGTCAACTGCTTGGAAGGCAGCTATGCTTACCACTATACCACCATCGCTTGACACTATCCCAACAGGTAGAGATTTTTTTGACAGCGAGTCGTATAATTTAATCACGTCGCGTTTATGACCACCAGTTTTCGAAGCACAACAGTACAACTATGCCACACTGCATCTCAATTGAGTATGACTCTGGAAAGGGTGTAGTCACCTCCCCTTTGCCAGAGACCTGAACAAACATAGCTCAAACTGCATCTGTAAGCAATTGGATTGCGCTACAATCAAACGTATACAGAACATCGTAAAACGTATCAACAGATATGCGTCTTGCAGTTTTCTAGGAGTATTTGCTATCTAATAATGGCGCCTAATGACTTTTGCCCGGCCTGGCTAATGCCAGATTGCATCTCACCCAGGCTAAGCAACAGATGATTTGAAAACAGCAGCTCTTCAGCAGACAAACTGTTGGATACAAACTGCTAGACATCGATTCTCTGTCATCATCATGTTAAGCCTGTCTCTAGGTGCAAGGGCTAAAACCAGTTTGTGATTCTTCCCTTAATTAGAAGATTCTGACTTTGGCAAAAATGGGGCAAGACACGTCTGCAGAGTGAAATCGCTGGCAGACTCGACTGGGTTCACCCAGGCTAGCTTGGGCCCCAAGTTCACAATAATCTGGTCTTGGAAGCAAATGAAATATGTCAATGAACTCTCTAGGGTATTGGCATTTGTACTGTTTCACATGAATGAAGAGAGGGAGTCTGCTACCTGAACCCACACTGGGAGCTGGTTCCACAGGTAAGGAGCTTGGTAAAGTAAGGCTCAGTTGAGATGTTAAGGTAATATACTTTAAAAGCAACAGTGTAAAAAATGCAGTGTAAAAGTAGATAGAGTACATGATATTTATACTTCCCTCCTCCAGTAAGAAGCAGACCACTGTTTTCAAGGCTGTTGAAGTCCAACTGCTACTGAAAAGTTGTGTTTTTAGTAGGTACTCTCACAACACATGGTCCTGCTGCAGGTCATTCATAAACTCTGAATGAGGCACAGTGCGATGGCCGGGAATCGAACCCGGGTCAACTGCTTGGAAGGCAGCTATGCTTACCACTATACCACCATCGCTTGACACTATCCCAACAGGTAGAGATTTTTTTGACAGCGAGTCGTATAATTTAATCACGTCGCGTTTATGACCACCAGTTTTCGAAGCACAACAGTACAACTATGCCACACTGCATCTCAATTGAGTATGACTCTGGAAAGGGTGTAGTCACCTCCCCTTTGCCAGAGACCTGAACAAACATAGCTCAAACTGCATCTGTAAGCAATTGGATTGCGCTACAATCAAACGTATACAGAACATCGTAAAACGTATCAACAGATATGCGTCTTGCAGTTTTCTAGGAGTATTTGCTATCTAATAATGGCGCCTAATGACTTTTGCCCGGCCTGGCTAATGCCAGATTGCATCTCACCCAGGCTAAGCAACAGATGATTTGAAAACAGCAGCTCTTCAGCAGACAAACTGTTGGATACAAACTGCTAGACATCGATTCTCTGTCATCATCATGTTAAGCCTGTCTCTAGGTGCAAGGGCTAAAACCAGTTTGTGATTCTTCCCTTAATTAGAAGATTCTGACTTTGGCAAAAATGGGGCAAGACACGTCTGCAGAGTGAAATCGCTGGCAGACTCGACTGGGTTCACCCAGGCTAGCTTGGGCCCCAAGTTCACAATAATCTGGTCTTGGAAGCAAATGAAATATGTCAATGAACTCTCTAGGGTATTGGCATTTGTACTGTTTCACATGAATGAAGAGAGGGAGTCTGCTACCTGAACCCACACTGGGAGCTGGTTCCACAGGTAAGGAGCTTGGTAAAGTAAGGCTCAGTTGAGATGTTAAGGTAATATACTTTAAAAGCAACAGTGTAAAAAAAGCAGTGTAAAAGTAGATAGAGTACATGATATTTATACTTCCCTCCTCCAGTAAGAAGCAGACCACTGTTTTCAAGGCTGTTGAAGTCCAACTGCTACTGAAAAGTTGTGTTTTCAGTAGGTACTCTCACAACACAGGGTCCTGCTGCAGGTCATTCATAAACTCTGAATGAGGCACAGTGCGATGGCCGGGAATTGAACCCGGGTCAACTGCTTGGAAGGCAGCTATGCTTACCACTATACCACCATCGCTTGACACTAACCCAACAGGTAGAGATTTTTTAGACAGCGAGTCGTATAATTTAATCACGTTACGTTTATGACCACCAGTTTCGAAGCACAACAGTACAACTATGCCACACTGCATCTCAATTGAGTATGACTCTGGAAAGGGTGTAGTCACCTCCCCTTTGCCAGAGACCTGAACAAACATAGCTCAAACTGCATCTGTAAGCAATTGGATTGCGCTACAATCAAACGTATACAGAACATCGTAAAACGTATCAACAGACATGCGTCTTGCAGTTTTCTAGGAGTATTTGCTATCTAATAATGGCGCCTAATGACTTTTGCCCGGCCTGGCTAATGCCAGATTGCATCTCACCCAGGCTAAGCAACAGATGATTTGAAAACAGCAGCTCTTCAGCAGACAAACTGTTGGATACAAACTGCTAGACATCGATTCTCTGTCATCATCATGTTAAGCCTGTCTCTAGGTGCAAGGGCTAAAACCAGTTTGTGATTCTTCCCTTAATTAGAAGATTCTGACTTTGGCAAAAATGGGGCAAGACACGTCTGCAGAGTGAAATCGCTGGCAGACTCGACTGGGTTCACCCAGGCTAGCTTGGGCCCCAAGTTCACAATAATCTGGTCTTGGAAGCAAATGAAATATGTCAATGAACTCTCTAGGGTATTGGCATTTGTACTGTTTCACATGAATGAAGAGAGGGAGTCTGCTACCTGAACCCACACTGGGAGCTGGTTCCACAGGTAAGGAGCTTGGTAAAGTAAGGCTCAGTTGAGATGTTAAGGTAATATACTTTAAAAGCAACAGTGTAAAAAATGCAGTGTAAAAGTAGATAGAGTACATGATATTTATACTTCCCTCCTCCAGTAAGAAGCAGACCACTGTTTTCAAGGCTGTTGAAGTCCAACTGCTACTGAAAAGTTGTGTTTTCAGTAGGTACTCTCACAACACATGGTCCTGCTGCAGGTCATTCATAAACTCTGAATGAGGCACAGTGCGATGGCAGGGAATCGAACCCGGGTCAACTGCTTGGAAGGCAGCTATGCTTACCACTATAACACCATTGCTTGACACTATCCCAACAGGTAGAGATTTTTTTGACAGCGAGTCGTATAATTTAATCACGTCGCGTTTATGACCACCAGTTTTCGAAGCACAACAGTACAACTATGCCACACTGCATCTCAATTGAGTATGACTCTGGAAAGGGTGTAGTCACCTCACCTTTGCCAGAGACCTGAACAAACATAGCTCAAACTGCATCTGTAAGCAATTGGATTGCGCTACAATCAAACGTATACAGAACATCGTAAAACGTATCAACAGATATGCGTCTTGCAGTTTTCTAGGAGTATTTGCTATCTAATAATGGCGCCTAATGACTTTTGCCCGGCCTGGCTAATGCCAGATTGCATCTCACCCAGGCTAAGCAACAGATGATTTGAAAACAGCAGCTCTTCAGCAGACAAACTGTTGGATACAAACTGCTAGACATCGATTCTCTGTCATCATCATGTTAAGCCTGTCTCTAGGTGCAAGGGCTAAAACCAGTTTGTGATTCTTCCCTTAATTAGAAGATTCTGACTTTGGCAAAAATGGGGCAAGACACGTCTGCAGAGTGAAATCGCTGGCAGACTCGACTGGGTTCACCCAGGCTAGCTTGGGCCCCAAGTTCACAATAATCTGGTCTTGGAAGCAAATGAAATATGTCAATGAACTCTCTAGGGTATTGGCATTTGTACTGTTTCACATGAATGAAGAGAGGGAGTCTGCTACCTGAACCCACACTGGGAGCTGGTTCCACAGGTAAGGAGCTTGGTAAAGTAAGGCTCAGTTGAGATGTTAAGGTAATATACTTTAAAAGCAACAGTGTAAAAAATGCAGTGTAAAAGTAGATAGAGTACATGATATTTATACTTCCCTCCTCCAGTAAGAAGCAGACCACTGTTTTCAAGGCTGTTGAAGAACAACTGCTACTGAAAAGTTGTGTTTTCAGTAGGTACTCTCACAACACAGGGTCCTGCTGCAGGTCATTCATAAACTCTGAATGAGGCACAGTGCGATGGCCGGGAATTGAACCCGGGTCAACTGCTTGGAAGGCAGCTATGCTTACCACTATACCACCATCGCTTGACACTAACCCAACAGGTAGAGATTTTTTAGACAGCGAGTCGTATAATTTAATCACGTTACGTTTATGACCACCAGTTTCGAAGCACAACAGTACAACTATGCCACACTGCATCTCAATTGAGTATGACTCTGGAAAGGGTGTAGTCACCTCCCCTTTGCTAGAGACCTGAACAAACATAGCTCAAACTGCCTCTGTACGCAATTGGATTGCGCTACAATCAAACGTATACAGAACATCGTTAAACGTATCAACAGACATGCGTCTTGCAGTTTTCTAGGAGTATTTGCTATCTAATAATGGCGCCTAATGACTTTTGCCCGGCCTGGCTAATGCCAGATCGCATCTCACCCAGGCTAAGCAACAGCTGATTTGAAAACAGCAGCTCTTCAGCAGACAAACTGTTGGATACAAACTGCTAGACATCGATTCTCTGTCATCATCATGTTAAGCCTGTCTCTAGGTGCAAGGGCTAAAACCAGTTTGTGATTCTTCCCTTAATTAGAAGATTCTGACGTTGGCAAAAATGGGGCAAGACACGTCTGCAGAGTGAAATCGCTGGCAGACTCGACTGGGTTCACCCAGGCTAGCTTGGGCCCCAAGTTCACAATAATCTGGTCTTGGAAGCAAATTAAATATGTCAATGAACTCTCTAGGGTATTGGCATTTGTACTGTTTCACATGAATGAAGAGAGGGAGTCTGCTACCTGAACCCACACTGGGAGCTGGTTCCACAGGTAAGGAGCTTGGTAAAGTAAGGCTCAGTTGAGATGTTAAGGTAATATACTTTAAAAGCAACAGTGTAAAAAATGCAGTGTAAAAGTAGATAGAGTACATGATATTTATACTTCCCTCCTCCAGTAAGAAGCAGACCACTGTTTTCAAGGCTGTTGAAGTCCAACTGCTACTGAAAAGTTGTGTTTTCAGTAGGTACTCTCACAACACAGGGTCCTGCTGCAGGTCGTTCATAAACTCTGCACGGGCACAGTGCGATGGCCGGGAATCGAACCCGGGTCAACTGCTTGGAAGGCAGCTATGCTTACCACTATACCACCATCGCTTGACACTATCCCAACAGGTAGAGATTCTTTCGACAGCGAGTCGTATAATTTAATCACGTTACGTTTATGACCACCAGTTTCGAAGCACAACAGTACAACTATGCCACACTGCATCTCAATTGAGTATGACTCTGGAAAGGGTGTAGTCACCTCCCCTTTGCCAGAGACCTGAACAAACATAGCTCAAACTGCATCTGTAAGCAATTGGATTGCGCTACAATCAAACGTATACAGAACATCGTAAAACGTATCAACAGACATGCGTCTTTCAGTTTTCTAGGAGTATTTGCTATCTAATAATGGCGCCTAATGACTTTTGCCCGGCCTGGCTAATGCCAGATTGCATCTCACCCAGGCTAAGCAACAGATGATTTGAAAACAGCAGCTCTTCAGCAGACAAACTGTTGGATACAAACTGCTAGACATCGATTCTCTGTCATCATCATGTTAAGCCTGTCTCTAGGTGCAAGGGCTAAAACCAGTTTGTGATTCTTCCCTTAATTAGAAGATTCTGACTTTGGCAAAAATGGGGCAAGACACGTCTGCAGAGTGAAATCGCTGGCAGACTCGACTGGGTTCACCCAGGCTAGCTTGGGCCCCAAGTTCACAATAATCTGGTCTTGGAAGTAAATGAAATATGTCAATGAACTCTCTAGGGTATTGGCATTTGTACTGTTTCACATGAATGAAGAGAGGGAGTCTGCTACCTGAACCCACACTGGGAGCTGGTTCCACAGGTAAGGAGCTTGGTAAAGTAAGGCTCAGTTGAGATGTTAAGGTAATATACTTTAAAAGCAACAGTGTAAAAAATGCAGTGTAAAAGTAGATAGAGTACATGATATTTATACTTCCCTCCTCCAGTAAGAAGCAGACCACTGTTTTCAAGGCTGTTGAAGTCCAACTGCTACTTAAAAGTTGTGTTTTTAGTAGGTACTCTCACAACACATGGTCCTGCTGCAGGTCATTCATAAACTCTGAATGAGGCACAGTGCGATGGCCGGGAATCGAACCCGGGTCAAGTGCTTGGAAGGCAGCTATGCTTACCACTATACCACCATCGCTTGACACTATCCCAACAGGTAGAGATTTTTTTGACAGCGAGTCGTATAATTTAATCACGTCGCGTTTATGACCACCAGTTTTCGAAGCACAACAGTACAACTATGCCACACTGCATCTCAATTGAGTATGACTCTGGAAAGGGTGTAGTCACCTCCCCTTTGCCAGAGACCTGAACAAACATAGCTCAAACTGCATCTGTAAGCAATTGGATTGCGCTACAATCAAACGTATACAGAACATCGTAAAACGTATCAACAGATATGCGTCTTGCAGTTTTCTAGGAGTATTTGCTATCTAATAATGGCGCCTAATGACTTTTGCCCGGCCTGGCTAATGCCAGATTGCATCTCACCCAGGCTAAGCAACAGATGATTTGAAAACAGCAGCTCTTCAGCAGACAAACTGTTGGATACAAACTGCTAGACATCGATTCTCTGTCATCATCATGTTAAGCCTGTCTCGAGGTGCAAGGGCTAAAACCAGTTTGTGATTCTTCCCTTAATTAGAAGATTCTGACTTTGGCAAAAATGGGGCAAGACACGTCTGCAGAGTGAAATCGCTGGCAGACTCGACTGGGTTCACCCAGGCTAGCTTGGGCCCCAAGTTCACAATAATCTGGTCTTGGAAGCAAATGAAATATGTCAATGAACTCTCTAGGGTATTGGCATTTGTACTGTTTCACATGAATGAAGAGAGGGAGTCTGCTACCTGAACCCACACTGGGAGCTGGTTCCACAGGTAAGGAGCTTGGTAAAGTAAGGCTCAGTTGAGATGTTAAGGTAATATACTTTAAAAGCAACAGTGTAAAAAATGCAGTGTAAAAGTAGATAGAGTACATGATATTTATACTTCCCTCCTCCAGTAAGAAGCAGACCACTGTTTTCAAGGCTGTTGAAGTCCAACTGCTACTGAAAAGTTGTGTTTTCAGTAGGTACTTTCACAACACAGGGTCCTGCTGCAGGTCATTCATAAACTCTGAATGAGGCACAGTGCGATGGCCAGGAATTGAACCCGGGTCAACTGCTTGGAAGGCAGCTATGCTTACCACTATACCACCATCGCTTGACACTAACCCAACAGGTAGAGATTTTTTAGACAGCGAGTCGTATAATTTAATCACGTTACGTTTATGACCACCAGTTTCGAAGCACAACAGTACAACTATGCCACACTGCATCTCAATTGAGTATGACTCTGGAAAGGGTGTAGTCACCTCCCCTTTGCCAGAGACCTGAACAAACATAGCTCAAACTGCATCTGTAAGCAATTGGATTGCGCTACAATCAAACGTATACAGAACATCGTAAAACGTATCAACAGACATGCGTCTTGCAGTTTTCTAGGAGTATTTGCTATCTAATAATGGCGCCTAATGACTTTTGCCCGGCCTGGCTAATGCCAGATTGCATCTCACCCAGGCTAAGCAACAGATGATTTGAAAACAGCAGCTCTTCAGCAGACAAACTGTTGGATACAAACTGCTAGACATCGATTCTCTGTCATCATCATGTTAAGCCTGTCTCTAGGTGCAAGGGCTAAAACCAGTTTGTGATTCTTCCCTTAATTAGAAGATTCTGACTTTGGCAAAAATGGGGCAAGACACGTCTGCAGAGTGAAATCGCTGGCAGACTCGACTGGGTTCACCCAGGCTAGCTTGGGCCCCAAGTTCACAATAATCTGGTCTTGGAAGCAAATGAAATATGTCAATGAACTCTCTAGGGTATTGGCATTTGTACTGTTTCACATGAATGAAGAGAGGGAGTCTGCTACCTGAACCCACACTGGGAGCTGGTTCCACAGGTAAGGAGCTTGGTAAAGTAAGGCTCAGTTGAGATGTTAAGGTAATATACTTTAAAAGCAACAGTGTAAAAAATGCAGTGTAAAAGTAGATAGAGTACATGATATTTATACTTCCCTCCTCCAGTAAGAAGCAGACCACTGTTTTCAAGGCTGTTGAAGTCCAACTGCTACTGAAAAGTTGTGTTTTTAGTAGGTACTCTCACAACACATGGTCCTGCTGCAGGTCATTCATAAACTCTGAATGAGGCACAGTGCGATGGCAGGGAATCGAACCCGGGTCAACTGCTTGGAAGGCAGCTATGCTTACCACTATAACGAAAGTTACGTATGTAACTACGGTTCTATGAATCCTGGATGACCGCCAGAGGCGGTGCTTTAGCACTGGATGTCTCCATCTTGCGCATGCGCAGGTCGAGTGTTTATACCAACAAAGTCACCCATGACCCCTGATGACGCCGGCTAGCCTATATCTTCCGGTGACATCAGAGGATCTGTTCCTGCAGAATCTTCTCGCGAAACCACGAGGATTCCGAGTGACAGAACGCTCTGGCGGTCATCCAGGATTCATAGAACCGTAGTTACATACGTAACTTTCGTTCTATTTCATCCTTACTGACCGCCAGAGGCGGTGCTTTAGCACTGGATGACCATAACAACAAAGTCACGAGGAATGCCAGTACGTACCTCAGTGAGAGTAAAGGTAGAGGCGGCACATTCACCCTATAGAATCTGGAGAGGGTAGCTGGTGATGCCCACCAGGGGCACGCCGCGCAGAGCCGCCCATGATGTAGTGACAGCCCTAGTAGAGTGGCACCTCCCCCGGATGGCAGGGGATAACCACCGTGTTTGTACACCTGAGTGATGATGTCCATAATTCTGTGTGAGAGTCACTGTTCGGAGGGAGCACGGCCTTATTAGTACGCCGTAGTAGAGAAACAGCTGTTCTGACCGTCTCAAGCTCGCGGTCGAAGTTATATAGACTCTTAAGGTCTGGACAGGGCACGGCTGTCATGACCTTTCCTCCCCTGCTGGGAGGATAAACTGTGCCAGGATTAAGGTTTGACGATGACAGAACCTGAGGAGGAAAAGCCCGTATTTGGCCACAGAGTGACCCCTGAGCCATCTGAGTCTGAGTTCGACCTCAGATATGAGTCCCTCACAGAGAGAGCATGTAGCTCCTCAGCACTCCTTACTAAGTGATGGTGAGGAGGAAGGCAGTCTTCAACTCAAGGGGGGGGGGCAGCACCGGGGCAGACCCCAAGCCAGAATTCTCTGTACCCTTGGTAGTTGTAGCCTTGAGGCTTTCCTTTAAGGAAAAGGACACGAGTCTGTGGCACTCCACGGTGTTGTCATCAACTTGAGTGTGTCGAGAGGAAAAGCCCGCCACATAAGCCCTCCCGTCCGCCATTCGGGAGTGGCTGTAGGAACTACAGAATTGTTGTAGTTGTATAGTAGACGGGGCCCTCGCCCCCGTCGGAACACCAGGCAGACAGTTTACACCTGTTCACATACTGCATTTGGGTAGAAAGCTCCATAGTTTTCAGTGTGGTACATTGGGCTGTGTCTGAACACTCTGCCCGGAGGTCGTGCCCTGCAGTGGCCGACCCAGAGCTGGAGGCAATGAGGGTCAGGATGCCAGACCTGGCCCCCTAACTGAGACAGGAGATCCAACCTGTCGGGGAGACGCCGCGATGAGCTGCAGCAGAGCCTGTGCAGCAGAGGAAAACATGTCATCCCTGGCCAGAAAAGGGGGCCACCAGTAGCAGGTTGTGGCCCTGCTGGAGGACCCTCTGCAGTGTTTGAGGAATCAGCGGCTCTGTGGGAAGGCATAGATAAGAGCTTCTGGGCGATCGTGTGCGAGAGCATCCTCGCGGCTGAGAAGGGCTGGCCTTCTCTGTCAAGGAGAACCAGAGGGGGGCAGTGGGTCGACGACTCCTCTGTGGCAAAGAGATCCCCCTCTGCCCTGCCGAAAAAACATCCCAGATATTAAATACCACCTCTACATCAGAGTGTGTGCAATTATGTCAGAGAGAGACGGTTGAGACATTGTCTGACCGTACTAGCACATGCCTCTACTGAAGGAACTGAAGAAAAAGCTGCAGTGCCATGTGCACTGCCTGTAGCTGTTAGGGATACATCTGTGTGACAGTCTCCCGAAGGGATGTAATGGCGCCCATGGGCGTGCCCTGAAGAAGAAACCATCTCACCCTCCGTGGGGCCAGAGCAGGCCGAGGAGGCAGGAGGCCAAGGAGGCAGCGTTGTGATGCCTAAGCTTCCTGTGCTGGTGCCACTTGGCATACAAGTGGAAAACTGTTCGGCCACCTCTGAAGGGGGCGTAGTGGCAGCGGGCCTAAGGGAGCCACAGTGGCAGCAGCTGTTAGCTTGCCTAAGAGGCGCATATACTGGGTGTAGCGCAAGCAGCGGCCCTTCTGAAGAGGAGAAGGAGGATGAGGATGTAGTCCACACGCCGAAGTGATGGACAGGCCCTCATGGCAACAGCATCCGGAGTCACCCCCCTAGAAAAGTGTACTCTGAGGGGGAACCAGGCAGCTCATTGTGAAAATCACTCTGAGGATGTTCATGCCCCGCGACTGCAGGGGGGAGAGGGCTGCTGCCACACACCTGGCCAGCACCAGTGGTGAAGGGAGAGGCCGAACGGGAGCAGTGAGCACCCTGGACTGATAATGGCGGCCCTGAGAGCAGGCTGCAGAAAATGCCTGGTGCTATGGGGACGTGAAAGTACGCGTCCTTCAAGAATAAGAGGTAAACCATTCCCCTGTAAAAGCCAGTACGCAGAACCACTGCATTACTGAGCATGTGGAACTTCGTGAACTTCAGGAACCTGTTGTCCCCTCAAGTTGAGTGATAGGGCGGAGTCCATCGTCTTTCTTTTCCATGAGAAAGTAAGTTGAGTAGAACCCCATGGTGACAGGGTTTTTTTCTGCCGGGTCGCGTATAATGGTCATTTGACCAGGCTGTAGGTTGGGGGTGTCGGAACTGAAATTTGTACCTGTGGGGTTAAGGTGGAATCACCTAAGGGCCTGTGGTTAAAACAGTCCAGTAGCTGAGCTGCTGCTGGAAAAAGAAGCCGATAATCAGCCACTGAATCTCCCCTGAGCTAGCCACTGGCGGCGAGTCAAAACAGTGGGGGAGCTGGGCTGGTTCACGCCTGAAGAGGCACTGGCGGGAGCCGGCTGAGCCTGTGGGGCCATGCGAATGGTGGCACCCATGAAGTTATACCCGCCACTGCTGGCTGGGGAGCGGGAGCTCACCCCAAGGGTGTGTGAGGCAGCACCTTGGGGAACCACATTGGCCCCATTGTTGGTGAACTCGGTGGCTGAAGCCGCCACGGAGAGTACATCTTCCTCCGGTTCGACCGTGGCAGCGGGGAAGCGGAAAAACCTGCGTCCACTGCACCAATCCCAGAACTGGACGGCTATGAAGAGGGTCTTCATCTAGTTTAACTCCTCAGTCAGCTGGTCCCCCCTGGAGGCCAGTTTAGACTCCTCGACCCTCTTCCCAGAGGGGGCGCCCACAGCCTCTGCAGCCGAGGTCGATTAGGCTGTGCTGGTGGCAGTCGCTGGGCTGGGGTCAGCTGGTCCGGTTCCGGAACATGACCCAGCAGGTGTTCCTCAGCCAGTCTGGCAACCCGCACTGCCCTGGGCATGAAGCTGCAGTTCATGCACGGATCCTCCGACAGCCCCTCCCTCAGGTGTTCGAGGCCAAGGCACGGAGGGCACCTATCATGACCGTCCTCCGGCTGCAGGGAGGCCATACAGGTCGCACAGGAGTGGTCACCAAGCATGGTGCCAGTCGGCGGCTGTAGAGTGGGAGAAGCAACAGATGCTGGGAGAGGGAGCGAGAACACTGCCTTCACCAACAGGTGTCGCACGGCCGTAGTTAGGGTAAGTGGTTCTTCACACTTACTATGAGGCCAACGGCGTCCGCCTATGCTGGGAGCGGGAGCGAGAACACTGCCATCACCAGCAAAGGTCAGCTTGCTGCGCCAGTACAGACTGTCACCACCAAGCAGACACAGCTCGATGTGGCTGTTACTGACGGTAAGTAGTATACACCTGTGATGGGAGAGGGAGCGAGCACACTGCCTTCACCAACAGGTGTCGCACAGCCGAATACAGTTAGGATTAGTGGTTCTTCACACTAACTATGAGGGCACCAGCATCCGCCTATGCTGGGAGCGGGAGCGAGAACACTGCCTTCACCGGCAAAGGCCAGCTTGCTGCGCCAATACAGACTGTCGCCACCGAGCAGACGCAGCTCGAGATGTGGCTGTTACTGACGTTTAGTAGCATACACCTGTGATGGAAGAGGGAGCGAGCGCACTGCCTTCACCAACAGGTGTCGCACAGACAAGTACAGTTAGCCTTAGTGGGCTCTTCACACTTCTGCTAACTGGAGGGCAACAGCACCTGCCTATGCTGGGAGTGGGAGCGAGAGCACTGCCTTCACCAGCAAAAGGTTGGCTTGCTGCGCCAAATACAACCATCCCGCCTAGCAACACAGCTCAAGATATGGCTGTTACTAGAGGTAGTAGTATACACCTGCGATGGGAAAGGGAGCGAACACACTGCCTTCACAATCAGGTATCCAATGCAGTTAGCCTTAGTGGAACACGTCTGCTTACTACAGGGGACTAGAATGAAGAGTACAGCCAACGGTGTATCATCATCATCAACACAGTAAAAACCCAAAGCAAAAGCAGTACTCACTGTACAGTTACTCCCAGATAACTGTAGTACAGATGTCAGGAGAGGGAGCGAATACACTGGTTTCACTGACATATGTATAATGTACCGATTACACATACGCAAGGTCAAGCAAGCAGTGCTGACACTAGCGCCTGTAACTAAAATCACAAATGTCGGGAGAGAGAGCGCACACGCTGTCTTCACCGACACAGGAGAGTAAAAAAGAGAGACAGTACACACCGTACAGTTACTCATAGATACAGCAGAAGTACAAAGTTGGAAGAGGGAGCGAGTACGCTGGCTTCACAAACATACAACCACCACGAAAGGTGGGCCGGGTACAACCAGCTGTGTACCGATTACACAGCCTCTAGGTCAAGCTTCTACGGATATAGCAGAAATACAGATGTCAGGAGGGAGTGAGTACGCTGGCTTCACCGACATATGAAGCTACAACTGGAGGTGGGTACGAGCAGCGGTGTAGCGATTATGCAGACGCTAGGTCAAGCTAGCAATGTTGACCGCCAGCGCAACAACCCAATGTCGGGAGAGAGAGCGGACACGCTGTCTTTACCAACACATGAAATGAAAAAACAAAGCGAGAAACGGTACACACTGTACAGTTACTCACGGATAACAGTAGTACAGATGTCAGGAGAGGGAGCGAGTACACTGGCTTCACTGACATGTATAATGTACAGATTATGCAGACACTAGATTAAGTAGCAGTGCTGACACTAGTGCCTGTAATTAAATCACAAATGTCGAAGAGAGAGCACACACGCTGTCTGCACCGACACATGACAGTAAAAAAGGAGAGAGGCAGTACACGTTGTACTGTTACTCATAGATACAGCATAAGTAGGGTGTCGGGGCTTCACCGACATACAACTACAACGAAAGGCGGGTACGACCAATTGTGTAGCGATTACACAGACTCTGTGTCTTAAAGCAATGCTGTCTTCATACATGGAAAAGTACAGATAAAAAACGGTACAAGTTGTACAATTACTCACAGATATAGTAGTACAGATGCACTTTCTTCACCAACATATGACCGCAACAAAGCGGGTACTATCAGCTGTGTACCGATTATACAGACGCTAGGTCGAGCAGGCAATGCTAACCGCTAGCGCCCGTAATTAACACACGGAAATGTCGGGAGAGAGCGCACAACGCCTTCACCGACTAATTTTACAGAGAAGACATATTCTCAAAGGAGGCGAAAGACGCCTGGTATACTCAGCCAGTTGTAGCGTTGGCTGATCCAACTTCTATTACGGGGTGTTCACGGCGAACCGCGACGAACCTCCCGTCTCCGCTCGTCGCAGCCCTTGGAGGGCGAGCAGCTCGCAGCTCCGACAGATTGTCACAAGGCTACCAGCGACGGAGCGGCAATGAACGCTTTAATTCAGCTAGAGTTCGCTGACATGCGTCTACCTGCAAAGCGAGAAGATGAAAAGGAACAGATCCTCTGATGTCACCGGAAGATATAGGCTAGCCGGCGTCATCAGGGGTCATGGGTGACTTTGTTGGTATAAACACTCGACCTGCGCATGCGCAAGATGGAGACATCCAGTGCTAAAGCACCGCCTCTGGCGGTCAGTAAGGATGAAATAGAACACCATTGCTTGACACTATCCCAACAGGTAGAGATTTTTTTGACAGCGAGTCGTATAATTTAATCACGTCGCGTTTATGACCACCAGTTTTCGAAGCACAACAGTACAACTATGCCACACTGCATCTCAATTGAGTATGACTCTGGAAAGGGTGTAGTCACCTCCCCTTTGCTAGAGACCTGAACAAACATAGCTCAAACTGCCTCTGTACGCAATTGGATTGCGCTACAATCAAACGTATACAGAACATCGTTAAACGTATCAACAGACATGCGTCTTGCAGTTTTCTAGGAGTATTTGCTATCTAATAATGGCGCCTAATGACTTTTGCCCGGCCTGGCTAATGCCAGATCGCATCTCACCCAGGCTAAGCAACAGCTGATTTGAAAACAGCAGCTCTTCAGCAGACAAACTGTTGGATACAAACTGCTAGACATCGATTCTCTGTCATCATCATGTTAAGCCTGTCTCTAGGTGCAAGGGCTAAAACCAGTTTGTGATTCTTCCCTTAATTAGAAGATTCTGACGTTGGCAAAAATGGGGCAAGACACGTCTGCAGAGTGAAATCGCTGGCAGACTCGACTGGGTTCACCCAGGCTAGCTTGGGCCCCAAGTTCACAATAATCTGGTCTTGGAAGCAAATTAAATATGTCAATGAACTCTCTAGGGTATTGGCATTTGTACTGTTTCACATGAATGAAGAGAGGGAGTCTGCTACCTGAACCCACACTGGGAGCTGGTTCCACAGGTAAGGAGCTTGGTAAAGTAAGGCTCAGTTGAGATGTTAAGGTAATATACTTTAAAAGCAACAGTGTAAAAAATGCAGTGTAAAAGTAGATAGAGTACATGATATTTATACTTCCCTCCTCCAGTAAGAAGCAGACCACTGTTTTCAAGGCTGTTGAAGTCCAACTGCTACTGAAAAGTTGTGTTTTCAGTAGGTACTCTCACAACACAGGGTCCTGCTGCAGGTCGTTCATAAACTCTGAATGAGGCACAGTGCGATGGCCGGGAATCGAACCCGGGTCAACTGCTTGGAAGGCAGCTATGCTTACCACTATACCACCATCGCTTGACACTAACCCAACAGGTAGAGATTCTTTCGACAGCGAGTCGTATAATTTAATCACGTTACGTTTATGACCACCAGTTTCGAAGCACAACAGTACAACTATGCCACACTGCATCTCAATTGAGTATGACTCTGGAAAGGGTGTAGTCACCTCCCCTTTGCCAGAGACCTGAACAAACATAGCTCAAACTGCATCTGTAAGCAATTGGATTGCGCTACAATCAAACGTATACAGAACATCGTAAAACGTATCAACAGACATGCGTCTTGCAGTTTTCTAGGAGTATTTGCTATCTAATAATGGCGCCTAATGACTTTTGCCCGGCCTGGCTAATGCCAGATTGCATCTCACCCAGGCTAAGCAACAGATGATTTGAAAACAGCAGCTCTTCAGCAGACAAACTGTTGGATACAAACTGCTAGACATCGATTCTCTGTCATCATCATGTTAAGCCTGTCTCTAGGTGCAAGGGCTAAAACCAGTTTGTGATTCTTCCCTTAATTAGAAGATTCTGACTTTGGCAAAAATGGGGCAAGACACGTCTGCAGAGTGAAATCGCTGGCAGACTCGACTGGGTTCACCCAGTCTAGCTTGGGCCCCAAGTTCACAATAATCTGGTCTTGGAAGCAAATGAAATATGTCAATGAACTCTCTAGGGTATTGGCATTTGTACTGTTTCACATGAATGAAGAGAGGGAGTCTGCTACCTGAACCCACACTGGGAGCTGGTTCCACAGGTAAGGAGCTTGGTAAAGTAAGGCTCAGTTGAGATATTAAGGTAATATACTTTAAAAGCAACAGTGTAAAAAATGCAGTGTAAAAGTAGATAGAGTACATGATATTTATACTTCCCTCCTCCAGTAAGAAGCAGACCACTGTTTTCAAGGCTGTTGAAGTCCAACTGCTACTGAAAGGTTGTGTTTTTAGTAGGTACTCTCACAACACATGGTCCTGCTGCAGGTCATTCATAAACTCTGAATGAGGCACAGTGCGACGGCCGGAAATCGAACCCGGGTCAACTGCTTGGAAGGCAGCTATGCTTACCACTATACCACCATCGCTTGACACTAACCCAAAAGGTAGAGATTTTTTTGACAGCGAGTCGTATAATTTAATCACGTCGCGTTTATGACCACCAGTTTTCGAAGCACAACAGTACAACTATGCCACACTGCATCTCAATTGAGTATGACTCTGGAAAGGGTGTAGTCACCTCCCCTTTGCCAGAGACCTGAACAAACATAGCTCAAACTGCATCTGTAAGCAATTGGATTGCGCTACAATCAAACGTATACAGAACATCGTAAAACGTATCAACAGACATGCGTCTTGCAGTTTTCTAGGAGTATTTGCTATCTAATAATGGCGCCTAATGACTTTTGCCCGGCCTGGCTAATGCCAGATCGCATCTCACCCAGGCTAAGCAACAGATGATTTGAAAACAGCAGCTCTTCAGCAGACAAACTGTTGGATACAAACTGCTAGACATCGATTCTCTGTCATCATCATGTTAAGCCTGTCTCTAGGTGCAAGGGCTAAAACCAGTTTGTGATTCTTCCCTTAATTAGAAGATTCTGACTTTGGCAAAAATGGGGCAAGACACGTCTGCAGAGTGAAATCGCTGGCAGACTCGACTGGGTTCACCCAGGCTAGCTTGGGCCCCAAGTTCACAATAATCTGGTCTTGGAAGCAAATGAAATATGTCAATGAACTCTCTAGGGTATTGGCATTTGTACTGTTTCACATGAATGAAGAGAGGGAGTCTGCTACCTGAACCCACACTGGGAGCTGGTTCCACAGGTAAGGAGCTTGGTAAAGTAAGGCTCAGTTGAGATGTTAAGGTAATATACTTTAAAAGCAACAGTGTAAAAAATGCAGTGTAAAAGTAGATAGAGTACATGATATTTATACTTCCCTCCTCCAGTAAGAAGCAGACCACTGTTTTCAAGGCTGTTGAAGTCCAACTGCTACTGAAAAGTTGTGTTTTCAGTAGGTACTCTCACAACACAGGGTCCTGCTGCAGGTCGTTCATAAACTCTGCACGAGGCACAGTGCGATGGCCGGGAATCGAACCCGGGTCAACTGCTTGGAAGGCAGCTATGCTTACCACTATACCACCATCGCTTGACACTAACCCAACAGGTAGAGATTTTTTAGACAGCGAGTCGTATAATTTAATCACGTTACGTTTATGACCACCAGTTTCGAAGCACAACAGTACAACTATGCCACACTGCATCTCAATTGAGTATGACTCTGGAAAGGGTGTAGTCACCTCCCCTTTGCTAGAGACCTGAACAAACATAGCTCAAACTGCCTCTGTACGCAATTGGATTGCGCTACAATCAAACGTATACAGAACATCATTAAACGTATCAACAGACATGCGTCTTGCAGTTTTCTAGGAGTATTTGCTATCTAATAATGGCGCCTAATGACTTTTGCCCGGCCTGGCTAATGCCAGATCGCATCTCACCCAGGCTAAGCAACAGCTGATTTGAAAACAGCAGCTCTTCAGCAGACAAACTGTTGGATACAAACTGCTAGACATCGATTCTCTGTCATCATCATGTTAAGCCTGTCTCTAGGTGCAAGGGCTAAAACCAGTTTGTGATTCTTCCCTTAATTAGAAGATTCTGACGTTGGCAAAAATGGGGCAAGACATGTCTGCAGAGTGAAATCGCTGGCAGACTCGACTGGGTTCACCCAGGCTAGCTTGGGCCCCAAGTTCACAATAATCTGGTCTTGGAAGCAAATGAAATATGTCAATGAACTCTCTAGGGTATTGGCATTTGTACTGTTTCACATGAATGAAGAGAGGGAGTCTGCTACCTGAACCCACACTGGGAGCTGGTTCCACAGGTAAGGAGCTTGGTAAAGTAAGGCTCAGTTGAGATGTTAAGGTAATATACTTTAAAAGCAACAGTGTAAAAAATGCAGTGTAAAAGTAGATAGAGTACATGATATTTATACTTCCCTCCTCCAGTAAGAAGCAGACCACTGTTTTCAAGGCTGTTGAAGTCCAACTGCTACTGAAAAGTTGTGTTTTCAGTAGGTACTCTCACAACACAGGGTCCTGTTGCAGGTCGTCCATAAACTCTGAACGAGGCACAGTGCGATGGCCGGGAATCGAACCCGGGTGAACTGCTTGGAAGGCAGCTATGCTTACCACTATACCACCATCGCTTGACACTATCCCAACAGGTAGAGATTTTTTAGACAGCGAGTCGTATAATTTAATCACGTTACGTTTATGACCACCAGTTTCGAAGCACAACAGTACAACTATGCCACACTGCATCTCAATTGAGTATGACTCTGGAAAGGGTGTAGTCACCTCCCCTTTGCCAGAGACCTGAACAAACATAGCTCAAACTGCATCTGTAAGCAATTGGATTGCGCTACAATCAAACGTATACAGAACATCGTAAAACGTATCAACAGACATGCGTCTTGCAGTTTTCTAGGAGTATTTGCTATCTAATAATGGCGCCTAATGACTTTTGCCCGGCCTGGCTAATGCCAGATCGCATCTCACCCAGGCTAAGCAACAGATGATTTGAAAACAGCAGCTCTTCAGCAGACAAACTGTTGGATACAAACTGCTAGACATCGATTCTCTGTCATCATCATGTTAAGCCTGTCTCTAGGTGCAAGGGCTAAAACCAGTTTGTGATTCTTCCCTTAATTAGAAGATTCTGACTTTGGCAAAAATGGGGCAAGACACGTCTGCAGAGTGAAATCGCTGGCAGACTCGACTGGGTTCACCCAGGCTAGCTTGGGCCCCAAGTTCACAATAATCTGGTCTTGGAAGCAAATGAAATATGTCAATGAACTCTCTAGGGTATTGGCATTTGTACTGTTTCACATGAATGAAGAGAGGGAGTCTGCTACCTGAACCCACACTGGGAGCTGGTTCCACAGGTAAGGAGCTTGGTAAAGTAAGGCTCAGTTGAGATGTTAAGGTAATATACTTTAAAAGCAACAGTGTAAAAAATGCAGTGTAAAAGTAGATAGAGTACATGATATTTATACTTCCCTCCTCCAGTAAGAAGCAGACCACTGTTTTCAAGGCTGTTGAAGTCCAACTGCTACTGAAAAGTTGTGTTTTCAGTAGGTACTCTCACAACACAGGGTCCTGCTGCAGGTCGTTCATAAACTCTGCACGAGGCACAGTGCGATGGCCGGGAATCGAACCCGGGTCAACTGCTTGGAAGGCAGCTATGCTTACCACTATACCACCATCGCTTGACACTAACCCAACAGGTAGAGATTTTTTAGACAGCGAGTCGTATAATTTAATCACGTTACGTTTATGACCACCAGTTTCGAAGCACAACAGTACAACTATGCCACACTGCATCTCAATTGAGTATGACTCTGGAAAGGGTGTAGTCACCTCCCCTTTGCTAGAGACCTGAACAAACATAGCTCAAACTGCCTCTGTACGCAATTGGATTGCGCTACAATCAAACGTATACAGAACATCGTTAAACGTATCAACAGACATGCGTCTTGCAGTTTTCTAGGAGTATTTGCTATCTAATAATGGCGCCTAATGACTTTTGCCCGGCCTGGCTAATGCCAGATCGCATCTCACCCAGGCTAAGCAACAGCTGATTTGAAAACAGCAGCTCTTCAGCAGACAAACTGTTGGATACAAACTGCTAGACATCGATTCTCTGTCATCATCATGTTAAGCCTGTCTCTAGGTGCAAGGGCTAAAACCAGTTTGTGATTCTTCCCTTAATTAGAAGATTCTGACGTTGGCAAAAATGGGGCAAGACATGTCTGCAGAGTGAAATCGCTGGCAGACTCGACTGGGTTCACCCAGGCTAGCTTGGGCCCCAAGTTCACAATAATCTGGTCTTGGAAGCAAATGAAATATGTCAATGAACTCTCTAGGGTATTGGCATTTGTACTGTTTCACATGAATGAAGAGAGGGAGTCTGCTACCTGAACCCACACTGGGAGCTGGTTCCACAGGTAAGGAGCTTGGTAAAGTAAGGCTCAGTTGAGATGTTAAGGTAATATACTTTAAAAGCAACAGTGTAAAAAATGCAGTGTAAAAGTAGATAGAGTACATGATATTTATACTTCCCTCCTCCAGTAAGAAGCAGACCACTGTTTTCAAGGCTGTTGAAGTCCAACTGCTACTGAAAAGTTGTGTTTTCAGTAGGTACTCTCACAACACAGGGTCCTGTTGCAGGTCGTCCATAAACTCTGAACGAGGCACAGTGCGATGGCCGGGAATCGAACCCGGGTGAACTGCTTGGAAGGCAGCTATGCTTACCACTATACCACCATCGCTTGACACTATCCCAACAGGTAGAGATTTTTTAGACAGCGAGTCGTAAAATTTAATCACGTTACGTTTATGACCACCAGTTTTGAAGCACAACAGTACAACTATGCCACACTGCATCTCAATTGAGTATGACTCTGGAAAGGGTGTAGTCACCTCCCCTTTGCTAGAGACCTGAACAAACATAGCTCAAACTGCCTCTGTACGCAATTGGATTGCGCTACAATCAAACGTATACAGAACATCGTTAAACGTATCAACAGACATGCGTCTTGCAGTTTTCTAGGAGTATTTGCTATCTAATAATGGCGCCTATTGACTTTTGCCCGGCCTGGCTAATGCCAGATCGCATCTCACCCAGGCTAAGCAACAGCTGATTTGAAAACAGCAGCTCTTCAGCAGACAAACTGTTGGATACAAACTGCTAGACATCGATTCTCTGTCATCATCATGTTAAGCCTGTCTCTAGGTGCAAGGGCTAAAACCAGTTTGTGATTCTTCCCTTAATTAGAAGATTCTGACGTTGGCAAAAATGGGGCAAGACATGTCTGCAGAGTGAAATCGCTGGCAGCCTCGACTGGGTTCACCCAGGCTAGCTTGGGCCCCAAGTTCACAATAATCTGGTCTTGGAAGCAAATGAAATATGTCAATGAATTCTCTAGGGTATTGGCATTTGTACTGTTTCACATGAATGAAGAGAGGGAGTCTGCTACCTGAACCCACACTGGGAGCTGGTTCCACAGGTAAGGAGCTTGGTAAAGTAAAGCTCAGTTGAGATGTTAAGGTAATATACTTTAAAAGCAACAGTGTAAAAAATGCAGTGTAAAAGTAGATAGAGTACATGATATTTATACTTCCCTCCTCCAGTAAGAAGCAGACCACTGTTTTCAAGGCTGTTGAAGTCCAACTGCTCCTGAAAAGTTGTGTTTTCAGTAGGTGCTTTCACAACACAGGGTCCTGCTGCAGGTCGTTCATAAACTCTGAACGAGGCACAGTGCGATGGCCGGGAATCGAACCCGGGTCAACTGCTTGGAAGGCAGCTATGCTTACCACTATACCACCATCGCTTGACACTATCCCAACAGGTAGAGGTTTTGGACAGCGAGTCGTATAATTTAATCACGTTACGTTTATGACCACCAGTTTCGAAGCACAACAGTACAACTATGCCACACTGCATCTCAATTGAGTAGGACTCTGGAAAGGGTGTAGTCACCTCCCCCTTGCTAGAGACCTGAACAAACATAGCTCAAACTGCCTCTGTGCGCAATTGGATTGCGCTACAATCAAACGTATACAGAACATCGTAAAACGTATCAACAGACATGCGTCTTGCAGTTTTCTAGGAGTATTTGCTATCTAATAATGGCGCCTAATGACTTTTGCCCGGCCTGGCTAATGCCAGATTGCATCTCACCCAGGCTAAGCAACAGCTGATTTGAAAACAGCAGCTCTTCAGCAGACAAACTGTTGGATACAAACTGCTAGACATCGATTCTCTGTCATCATCATGTTAAGCCTGTCTCTAGGTGCAAGGGCTAAAACCAGTTTGTGATTCTTCCCTTAATTAGAAGATTCTGACGTTGGCAAAAATGGGGCCATACATGTCTGCAGAGTGAAATCGCTGGCAGACTCGACTGGGTTCACCCAGGCTAGCTTGGGCCCCAAGTTCACAATAATCTGGTCTTGGAAGCAAATGAAATATGTCAATGAACTCTCTAGGGTATTGGCATTTGTACTGTTTCACATGAATGAAGAGAGGGAGTCTGCTACCTGAACCCACACTGGGAGCTGGTTCCACAGGTAAGGAGCTTGGTAAAGTAAAGCTCAGTTGAGATGTTAAGGTAATATACTTTAAAAGCAACAGTGTAAAAAATGCAGTGTAAAAGTAGATAGAGTACATGATATTTATACTTCCCTCCTCCAGTAAGAAGCAGACCACTGTTTTCAAGGCTGTTGAAGTCCAACTGCTCCTGAAAAGTTGTGTTTTCAGTAGGTGCTTTCACAACACAGGGTCCTGCTGCAGGTCGTTCATAAACTCTGAACGAGGCACAGTGCGATGGCCGGGAATCGAACCCGGGTCAACTGCTTGGAAGGCAGCTATGCTTACCACTATACCACCATCGCTTGACACTATCCCAACAGGTAGAGGTTTTGGACAGCGAGTCGTATAATTTAATCACGTTACGTTTATGACCACCAGTTTCGAAGCACAACAGTACAACTATGCCACACTGCATCTCAATTGAGTAGGACTCTGGAAAGGGTGTAGTCACCTCCCCCTTGCTAGAGACCTGAACAAACATAGCTCAAACTGCCTCTGTGCGCAATTGGATTGCGCTACAATCAAACGTATACAGAACATCGTAAAACGTATCAACAGACATGCGTCTTGCAGTTTTCTAGGAGTATTTGCTATCTAATAATGGCGCCTAATGACTTTTGCCCGGCCTGGCTAATGCCAGATTGCATCTCACCCAGGCTAAGCAACAGCTGATTTGAAAACAGCAGCTCTTCAGCAGACAAACTGTTGGATACAAACTGCTAGACATCGATTCTCTGTCATCATCATGTTAAGCCTGTCTCTAGGTGCAAGGGCTAAAACCAGTTTGTGATTCTTCCCTTAATTAGAAGATTCTGACGTTGGCAAAAATGGGGCCATACATGTCTGCAGAGTGAAATCGCTGGCAGACTCGACTGGGTTCACCCAGGCTAGCTTGGGCCCCAAGTTCACAATAATCTGGTCTTGGAAGCAAATGAAATATGTCAATGAACTCTCTAGGGTATTGGCATTTGTACTGTTTCACATGAATGAAGAGAGGGAGTCTGCTACCTGAACCCACACTGGGAGCTGGTTCCACAGGTAAGGAGCTTGGTAAAGTAAAGCTCAGTTGAGATGTTAAGGTAATATACTTTAAAAGCAACAGTGTAAAAAATGCAGTGTAAAAGTAGATAGAGTACATGATATTTATACTTCCCTCCTCCAGTAAGAAGCAGACCACTGTTTTCAAGGCTGTTGAAGTCCAACTGCTCCTGAAAAGTTGTGTTTTCAGTAGGTGCTTTCACAACACAGGGTCCTGCTGCAGGTCGTTCATAAACTCTGAACGAGGCACAGTGCGATGGCCGGGAATCGAACCCGGGTCAACTGCTTGGAAGGCAGCTATGCTTACCACTATACCACCATCGCTTGACACTATCCCAACAGGTAGAGGTTTTGGACAGCGAGTCGTATAATTTAATCACGTTACGTTTATGACCACCAGTTTCGAAGCACAACAGTACAACTATGCCACACTGCATCTCAATTGAGTAGGACTCTGGAAAGGGTGTAGTCACCTCCCCCTTGCTAGAGACCTGAACAAACATAGCTCAAACTGCCTCTGTGCGCAATTGGATTGCGCTACAATCAAACGTATACAGAACATCGTAAAACGTATCAACAGACATGCGTCTTGCAGTTTTCTAGGAGTATTTGCTATCTAATAATGGCGCCTAATGACTTTTGCCCGGCCTGGCTAATGCCAGATTGCATCTCACCCAGGCTAAGCAACAGCTGATTTGAAAACAGCAGCTCTTCAGCAGACAAACTGTTGGATACAAACTGCTAGACATCGATTCTCTGTCATCATCATGTTAAGCCTGTCTCTAGGTGCAAGGGCTAAAACCAGTTTGTGATTCTTCCCTTAATTAGAAGATTCTGACGTTGGCAAAAATGGGGCCATACATGTCTGCAGAGTGAAATCGCTGGCAGACTCGACTGGGTTCACCCAGGCTAGCTTGGGCCCCAAGTTCACAATAATCTGGTCTTGGAAGCAAATGAAATATGTCAATGAACTCTCTAGGGTATTGGCATTTGTACTGTTTCACATGAATGAAGAGAGGGAGTCTGCTACCTGAACCCACACTGGGAGCTGGTTCCACAGGTAAGGAGCTTGGTAAAGTAAAGCTCAGTTGAGATGTTAAGGTAATATACTTTAAAAGCAACAGTGTAAAAAATGCAGTGTAAAAGTAGATAGAGTACATGATATTTATACTTCCCTCCTCCAGTAAGAAGCAGACCACTGTTTTCAAGGCTGTTGAAGTCCAACTGCTCCTGAAAAGTTGTGTTTTCAGTAGGTGCTTTCACAACACAGGGTCCTGCTGCAGGTCGTTCATAAACTCTGAACGAGGCACAGTGCGATGGCCGGGAATCGAACCCGGGTCAACTGCTTGGAAGGCAGCTATGCTTACCACTATACCACCATCGCTTGACACTATCCCAACAGGTAGAGGTTTTGGACAGCGAGTCGTATAATTTAATCACGTTACGTTTATGACCACCAGTTTCGAAGCACAACAGTACAACTATGCCACACTGCATCTCAATTGAGTAGGACTCTGGAAAGGGTGTAGTCACCTCCCCCTTGCTAGAGACCTGAACAAACATAGCTCAAACTGCCTCTGTGCGCAATTGGATTGCGCTACAATCAAACGTATACAGAACATCGTAAAACGTATCAACAGACATGCGTCTTGCAGTTTTCTAGGAGTATTTGCTATCTAATAATGGCGCCTAATGACTTTTGCCCGGCCTGGCTAATGCCAGATTGCATCTCACCCAGGCTAAGCAACAGCTGATTTGAAAACAGCAGCTCTTCAGCAGACAAACTGTTGGATACAAACTGCTAGACATCGATTCTCTGTCATCATCATGTTAAGCCTGTCTCTAGGTGCAAGGGCTAAAACCAGTTTGTGATTCTTCCCTTAATTAGAAGATTCTGACGTTGGCAAAAATGGGGCCATACATGTCTGCAGAGTGAAATCGCTGGCAGACTCGACTGGGTTCACCCAGGCTAGCTTGGGCCCCAAGTTCACAATAATCTGGTCTTGGAAGCAAATGAAATATGTCAATGAACTCTCTAGGGTATTGGCATTTGTACTGTTTCACATGAATGAAGAGAGGGAGTCTGCTACCTGAACCCACACTGGGAGCTGGTTCCACAGGTAAGGAGCTTGGTAAAGTAAAGCTCAGTTGAGATGTTAAGGTAATATACTTTAAAAGCAACAGTGTAAAAAATGCAGTGTAAAAGTAGATAGAGTACATGATATTTATACTTCCCTCCTCCAGTAAGAAGCAGACCACTGTTTTCAAGGCTGTTGAAGTCCAACTGCTCCTGAAAAGCTGTGTTTTCAGTAGGTGCTTTCACAACACAGGGTCCTGCTGCAGATCGTTCATAAACTCTGAACGAGGCACAGTGCGATGGCCGGGAATCGAACCCGGGTCAACTGCTTGGAAGGCAGCTATGCTTACCACTATACCACCATCGCTTGACACTATCCCAACAGGTAGAGGTTTTGGACAGCGAGTCGTATAATTTAATCACGTTACGTTTATGACCACCAGTTTCGAAGCACAACAGTACAACTATGCCACACTGCATCTCAATTGAGTAGGACTCTGGAAAGGGTGTAGTCACCTCCCCCTTGCTAGAGACCTGAACAAACATAGCTCAAACTGCCTCTGTGCGCAATTGGATTGCGCTACAATCAAACGTATACAGAACATCGTAAAACGTATCAACAGACATGCGTCTTGCAGTTTTCTAGGAGTATTTGCTATCTAATAATGGCGCCTAATGACTTTTGCCCGGCCTGGCTAATGCCAGATTGCATCTCACCCAGGCTAAGCAACAGCTGATTTGAAAACAGCAGCTCTTCAGCAGACAAACTGTTGGATACAAACTGCTAGACATCGATTCTCTGTCATCATCATGTTAAGCCTGTCTCTAGGTGCAAGGGCTAAAACCAGTTTGTGATTCTTCCCTTAATTAGAAGATTCTGACGTTGGCAAAAATGGGGCCATACATGTCTGCAGAGTGAAATCGCTGGCAGACTCGACTGGGTTCACCCAGGCTAGCTTGGGCCCCAAGTTCACAATAATCTGGTCTTGGAAGCAAATGAAATATGTCAATGAACTCTCTAGGGTATTGGCATTTGTACTGTTTCACATGAATGAAGAGAGGGAGTCTGCTACCTGAACCCACACTGGGAGCTGGTTCCACAGGTAAGGAGCTTGGTAAAGTAAAGCTCAGTTGAGATGTTAAGGTAATATACTTTAAAAGCAACAGTGTAAAAAATGCAGTGTAAAAGTAGATAGAGTACATGATATTTATACTTCCCTCCTCCAGTAAGAAGCAGACCACTGTTTTCAAGGCTGTTGAAGTCCAACTGCTCCTGAAAAGTTGTGTTTTCAGTAGGTGCTTTCACAACACAGGGTCCTGCTGCAGGTCGTTCATAAACTCTGAACGAGGCACAGTGCGATGGCCGGGAATCGAACCCGGGTCAACTGCTTGGAAGGCAGCTATGCTTACCACTATACCACCATCGCTTGACACTATCCCAACAGGTAGAGGTTTTGGACAGCGAGTCGTATAATTTAATCACGTTACGTTTATGACCACCAGTTTCGAAGCACAACAGTACAACTATGCCACACTGCATCTCAATTGAGTAGGACTCTGGAAAGGGTGTAGTCACCTCCCCCTTGCTAGAGACCTGAACAAACATAGCTCAAACTGCCTCTGTGCGCAATTGGATTGCGCTACAATCAAACGTATACAGAACATCGTAAAACGTATCAACAGACATGCGTCTTGCAGTTTTCTAGGAGTATTTGCTATCTAATAATGGCGCCTAATGACTTTTGCCCGGCCTGGCTAATGCCAGATTGCATCTCACCCAGGCTAAGCAACAGCTGATTTGAAAACAGCAGCTCTTCAGCAGACAAACTGTTGGATACAAACTGCTAGACATCGATTCTCTGTCATCATCATGTTAAGCCTGTCTCTAGGTGCAAGGGCTAAAACCAGTTTGTGATTCTTCCCTTAATTAGAAGATTCTGACGTTGGCAAAAATGGGGCCATACATGTCTGCAGAGTGAAATCGCTGGCAGACTCGACTGGGTTCACCCAGGCTAGCTTGGGCCCCAAGTTCACAATAATCTGGTCTTGGAAGCAAATGAAATATGTCAATGAACTCTCTAGGGTATTGGCATTTGTACTGTTTCACATGAATGAAGAGAGGGAGTCTGCTACCTGAACCCACACTGGGAGCTGGTTCCACAGGTAAGGAGCTTGGTAAAGTAAAGCTCAGTTGAGATGTTAAGGTAATATACTTTAAAAGCAACAGTGTAAAAAATGCAGTGTAAAAGTAGATAGAGTACATGATATTTATACTTCCCTCCTCCAGTAAGAAGCAGACCACTGTTTTCAAGGCTGTTGAAGTCCAACTGCTCCTGAAAAGTTGTGTTTTCAGTAGGTGCTTTCACAACACAGGGTCCTGCTGCAGGTCGTTCATAAACTCTGAACGAGGCACAGTGCGATGGCCGGGAATCGAACCCGGGTCAACTGCTTGGAAGGCAGCTATGCTTACCACTATACCACCATCGCTTGACACTATCCCAACAGGTAGAGGTTTTGGACAGCGAGTCGTATAATTTAATCACGTTACGTTTATGACCACCAGTTTCGAAGCACAACAGTACAACTATGCCACACTGCATCTCAATTGAGTAGGACTCTGGAAAGGGTGTAGTCACCTCCCCCTTGCTAGAGACCTGAACAAACATAGCTCAAACTGCCTCTGTGCGCAATTGGATTGCGCTACAATCAAACGTATACAGAACATCGTAAAACGTATCAACAGACATGCGTCTTGCAGTTTTCTAGGAGTATTTGCTATCTAATAATGGCGCCTAATGACTTTTGCCCGGCCTGGCTAATGCCAGATTGCATCTCACCCAGGCTAAGCAACAGCTGATTTGAAAACAGCAGCTCTTCAGCAGACAAACTGTTGGATACAAACTGCTAGACATCGATTCTCTGTCATCATCATGTTAAGCCTGTCTCTAGGTGCAAGGGCTAAAACCAGTTTGTGATTCTTCCCTTAATTAGAAGATTCTGACGTTGGCAAAAATGGGGCCATACATGTCTGCAGAGTGAAATCGCTGGCAGACTCGACTGGGTTCACCCAGGCTAGCTTGGGCCCCAAGTTCACAATAATCTGGTCTTGGAAGCAAATGAAATATGTCAATGAACTCTCTAGGGTATTGGCATTTGTACTGTTTCACATGAATGAAGAGAGGGAGTCTGCTACCTGAACCCACACTGGGAGCTGGTTCCACAGGTAAGGAGCTTGGTAAAGTAAAGCTCAGTTGAGATGTTAAGGTAATATACTTTAAAAGCAACAGTGTAAAAAATGCAGTGTAAAAGTAGATAGAGTACATGATATTTATACTTCCCTCCTCCAGTAAGAAGCAGACCACTGTTTTCAAGGCTGTTGAAGTCCAACTGCTCCTGAAAAGTTGTGTTTTCAGTAGGTGCTTTCACAACACAGGGTCCTGCTGCAGGTCGTTCATAAACTCTGAACGAGGCACAGTGCGATGGCCGGGAATCGAACCCGGGTCAACTGCTTGGAAGGCAGCTATGCTTACCACTATACCACCATCGCTTGACACTATCCCAACAGGTAGAGGTTTTGGACAGCGAGTCGTATAATTTAATCACGTTACGTTTATGACCACCAGTTTCGAAGCACAACAGTACAACTATGCCACACTGCATCTCAATTGAGTAGGACTCTGGAAAGGGTGTAGTCACCTCCCCCTTGCTAGAGACCTGAACAAACATAGCTCAAACTGCCTCTGTGCGCAATTGGATTGCGCTACAATCAAACGTATACAGAACATCGTAAAACGTATCAACAGACATGCGTCTTGCAGTTTTCTAGGAGTATTTGCTATCTAATAATGGCGCCTAATGACTTTTGCCCGGCCTGGCTAATGCCAGATTGCATCTCACCCAGGCTAAGCAACAGCTGATTTGAAAACAGCAGCTCTTCAGCAGACAAACTGTTGGATACAAACTGCTAGACATCGATTCTCTGTCATCATCATGTTAAGCCTGTCTCTAGGTGCAAGGGCTAAAACCAGTTTGTGATTCTTCCCTTAATTAGAAGATTCTGACGTTGGCAAAAATGGGGCCATACATGTCTGCAGAGTGAAATCGCTGGCAGACTCGACTGGGTTCACCCAGGCTAGCTTGGGCCCCAAGTTCACAATAATCTGGTCTTGGAAGCAAATGAAATATGTCAATGAACTCTCTAGGGTATTGGCATTTGTACTGTTTCACATGAATGAAGAGAGGGAGTCTGCTACCTGAACCCACACTGGGAGCTGGTTCCACAGGTAAGGAGCTTGGTAAAGTAAAGCTCAGTTGAGATGTTAAGGTAATATACTTTAAAAGCAACAGTGTAAAAAATGCAGTGTAAAAGTAGATAGAGTACATGATATTTATACTTCCCTCCTCCAGTAAGAAGCAGACCACTGTTTTCAAGGCTGTTGAAGTCCAACTGCTCCTGAAAAGTTGTGTTTTCAGTAGGTGCTTTCACAACACAGGGTCCTGCTGCAGGTCATTCATAAACTCTGAATGAGGCACAGTGCGATGGCCGGGAATTGAACCCGGGTCAACTGCTTGGAAGGCAGCTATGCTTACCACTATACCACCATCGCTTGACACTATCCCAACAGGTAGAGGTTTTGGACAGCGAGTCGTATAATTTAATCACGTTACGTTTATGACCACCAGTTTCGAAGCACAACAGTACAACTATGCCACACTGCATCTCAATTGAGTAGGACTCTGGAAAGGGTGTAGTCACCTCCCCCTTGCTAGAGACCTGAACAAACATAGCTCAAACTGCCTCTGTGCGCAATTGGATTGCGCTACAATCAAACGTATACAGAACATCGTAAAACGTATCAACAGACATGCGTCTTGCAGTTTTCTAGGAGTATTTGCTATCTAATAATGGCGCCTAATGACTTTTGCCCGGCCTGGCTAATGCCAGATTGCATCTCACCCAGGCTAAGCAACAGCTGATTTGAAAACAGCAGCTCTTCAGCAGACAAACTGTTGGATACAAACTGCTAGACATCGATTCTCTGTCATCATCATGTTAAGCCTGTCTCTAGGTGCAAGGGCTAAAACCAGTTTGTGATTCTTCCCTTAATTAGAAGATTCTGACGTTGGCAAAAATGGGGCCATACATGTCTGCAGAGTGAAATCGCTGGCAGACTCGACTGGGTTCACCCAGGCTAGCTTGGGCCCCAAGTTCACAATAATCTGGTCTTGGAAGCAAATGAAATATGTCAATGAACTCTCTAGGGTATTGGCATTTGTACTGTTTCACATGAATGAAGAGAGGGAGTCTGCTACCTGAACCCACACTGGGAGCTGGTTCCACAGGTAAGGAGCTTGGTAAAGTAAAGCTCAGTTGAGATGTTAAGGTAATATACTTTAAAAGCAACAGTGTAAAAAATGCAGTGTAAAAGTAGATAGAGTACATGATATTTATACTTCCCTCCTCCAGTAAGAAGCAGACCACTGTTTTCAAGGCTGTTGAAGTCCAACTGCTCCTGAAAAGTTGTGTTTTCAGTAGGTGCTTTCACAACACAGGGTCCTGCTGCAGGTCGTTCATAAACTCTGAACGAGGCACAGTGCGATGGCCGGGAATCGAACCCGGGTCAACTGCTTGGAAGGCAGCTATGCTTACCACTATACCACCATCGCTTGACACTATCCCAACAGGTAGAGGTTTTGGACAGCGAGTCGTATAATTTAATCACGTTACGTTTATGACCACCAGTTTCGAAGCACAACAGTACAACTATGCCACACTGCATCTCAATTGAGTAGGACTCTGGAAAGGGTGTAGTCACCTCCCCCTTGCTAGAGACCTGAACAAACATAGCTCAAACTGCCTCTGTACGCAATTGGATTGCGCTACAATCAAACGTATACAGAACATCGTAAAACGTATCAACAGACATGCGTCTTGCAGTTTTCTAGGAGTATTTGCTATCTAATAATGGCGCCTAATGACTTTTGCCCGGCCTGGCTAATGCCAGATTGCATCTCACCCAGGCTAAGCAACAGCTGATTTGAAAACAGCAGCTCTTCAGCAGACAAACTGTTGGATACAAACTGCTAGACATCGATTCTCTGTCATCATCATGTTAAGCCTGTCTCTAGGTGCAAGGGCTAAAACCAGTTTGTGATTCTTCCCTTAATTAGAAGATTCTGACGTTGGCAAAAATGGGGCCATACATGTCTGCAGAGTGAAATCGCTGGCAGACTCGACTGGGTTCACCCAGGCTAGCTTGGGCCCCAAGTTCACAATAATCTGGTCTTGGAAGCAAATGAAATATGTCAATGAACTCTCTAGGGTATTGGCATTTGTACTGTTTCACATGAATGAAGAGAGGGAGTCTGCTACCTGAACCCACACTGGGAGCTGGTTCCACAGGTAAGGAGCTTGGTAAAGTAAAGCTCAGTTGAGATGTTAAGGTAATATACTTTAAAAGCAACAGTGTAAAAAATGCAGTGTAAAAGTAGATAGAGTACATGATATTTATACTTCCCTCCTCCAGTAAGAAGCAGACCACTGTTTTCAAGGCTGTTGAAGTCCAACTGCTCCTGAAAAGTTGTGTTTTCAGTAGGTGCTTTCACAACACAGGGTCCTGCTGCAGGTCGTTCATAAACTCTGAACGAGGCACAGTGCGATGGCCGGGAATCGAACCCGGGTCAACTGCTTGGAAGGCAGCTATGCTTACCACTATACCACCATCGCTTGACACTATCCCAACAGGTAGAGGTTTTGGACAGCGAGTCGTATAATTTAATCACGTTACGTTTATGACCACCAGTTTCGAAGCACAACAGTACAACTATGCCACACTGCATCTCAATTGAGTAGGACTCTGGAAAGGGTGTAGTCACCTCCCCCTTGCTAGAGACCTGAACAAACATAGCTCAAACTGCCTCTGTACGCAATTGGATTGCGCTACAATCAAACGTATACAGAACATCGTAAAACGTATCAACAGACATGCGTCTTGCAGTTTTCTAGGAGTATTTGCTATCTAATAATGGCGCCTAATGACTTTTGCCCGGCCTGGCTAATGCCAGATTGCATCTCACCCAGGCTAAGCAACAGCTGATTTGAAAACAGCAGCTCTTCAGCAGACAAACTGTTGGATACAAACTGCTAGACATCGATTCTCTGTCATCATCATGTTAAGCCTGTCTCTAGGTGCAAGGGCTAAAACCAGTTTGTGATTCTTCCCTTAATTAGAAGATTCTGACGTTGGCAAAAATGGGGCCATACATGTCTGCAGAGTGAAATCGCTGGCAGACTCGACTGGGTTCACCCAGGCTAGCTTGGGCCCCAAGTTCACAATAATCTGGTCTTGGAAGCAAATGAAATATGTCAATGAACTCTCTAGGGTATTGGCATTTGTACTGTTTCACATGAATGAAGAGAGGGAGTCTGCTACCTGAACCCACACTGGGAGCTGGTTCCACAGGTAAGGAGCTTGGTAAAGTAAAGCTCAGTTGAGATGTTAAGGTAATATACTTTAAAAGCAACAGTGTAAAAAATGCAGTGTAAAAGTAGATAGAGTACATGATATTTATACTTCCCTCCTCCAGTAAGAAGCAGACCACTGTTTTCAAGGCTGTTGAAGTCCAACTGCTCCTGAAAAGTTGTGTTTTCAGTAGGTGCTTTCACAACACAGGGTCCTGCTGCAGGTCGTTCATAAACTCTGAACGAGGCACAGTGCGATGGCCGGGAATCGAACCCGGGTCAACTGCTTGGAAGGCAGCTATGCTTACCACTATACCACCATCGCTTGACACTATCCCAACAGGTAGAGGTTTTGGACAGCGAGTCGTATAATTTAATCACGTTACGTTTATGACCACCAGTTTCGAAGCACAACAGTACAACTATGCCACACTGCATCTCAATTGAGTAGGACTCTGGAAAGGGTGTAGTCACCTCCCCCTTGCTAGAGACCTGAACAAACATAGCTCAAACTGCCTCTGTGCGCAATTGGATTGCGCTACAATCAAACGTATACAGAACATCGTAAAACGTATCAACAGACATGCGTCTTGCAGTTTTCTAGGAGTATTTGCTATCTAATAATGGCGCCTAATGACTTTTGCCCGGCCTGGCTAATGCCAGATTGCATCTCACCCAGGCTAAGCAACAGCTGATTTGAAAACAGCAGCTCTTCAGCAGACAAACTGTTGGATACAAACTGCTAGACATCGATTCTCTGTCATCATCATGTTAAGCCTGTCTCTAGGTGCAAGGGCTAAAACCAGTTTGTGATTCTTCCCTTAATTAGAAGATTCTGACGTTGGCAAAAATGGGGCCATACATGTCTGCAGAGTGAAATCGCTGGCAGACTCGACTGGGTTCACCCAGGCTAGCTTGGGCCCCAAGTTCACAATAATCTGGTCTTGGAAGCAAATGAAATATGTCAATGAACTCTCTAGGGTATTGGCATTTGTACTGTTTCACATGAATGAAGAGAGGGAGTCTGCTACCTGAACCCACACTGGGAGCTGGTTCCACAGGTAAGGAGCTTGGTAAAGTAAAGCTCAGTTGAGATGTTAAGGTAATATACTTTAAAAGCAACAGTGTAAAAAATGCAGTGTAAAAGTAGATAGAGTACATGATATTTATACTTCCCTCCTCCAGTAAGAAGCAGACCACTGTTTTCAAGGCTGTTGAAGTCCAACTGCTCCTGAAAAGTTGTGTTTTCAGTAGGTGCTTTCACAACACAGGGTCCTGCTGCAGGTCATTCATAAACTCTGAATGAGGCACAGTGCGATGGCCGGGAATTGAACCCGGGTCAACTGCTTGGAAGGCAGCTATGCTTACCACTATACCACCATCGCTTGACACTATCCCAACAGGTAGAGGTTTTGGACAGCGAGTCGTATAATTTAATCACGTTACGTTTATGACCACCAGTTTCGAAGCACAACAGTACAACTATGCCACACTGCATCTCAATTGAGTAGGACTCTGGAAAGGGTGTAGTCACCTCCCCCTTGCTAGAGACCTGAACAAACATAGCTCAAACTGCCTCTGTGCGCAATTGGATTGCGCTACAATCAAACGTATACAGAACATCGTAAAACGTATCAACAGACATGCGTCTTGCAGTTTTCTAGGAGTATTTGCTATCTAATAATGGCGCCTAATGACTTTTGCCCGGCCTGGCTAATGCCAGATTGCATCTCACCCAGGCTAAGCAACAGCTGATTTGAAAACAGCAGCTCTTCAGCAGACAAACTGTTGGATACAAACTGCTAGACATCGATTCTCTGTCATCATCATGTTAAGCCTGTCTCTAGGTGCAAGGGCTAAAACCAGTTTGTGATTCTTCCCTTAATTAGAAGATTCTGACGTTGGCAAAAATGGGGCCATACATGTCTGCAGAGTGAAATCGCTGGCAGACTCGACTGGGTTCACCCAGGCTAGCTTGGGCCCCAAGTTCACAATAATCTGGTCTTGGAAGCAAATGAAATATGTCAATGAACTCTCTAGGGTATTGGCATTTGTACTGTTTCACATGAATGAAGAGAGGGAGTCTGCTACCTGAACCCACACTGGGAGCTGGTTCCACAGGTAAGGAGCTTGGTAAAGTAAAGCTCAGTTGAGATGTTAAGGTAATATACTTTAAAAGCAACAGTGTAAAAAATGCAGTGTAAAAGTAGATAGAGTACATGATATTTATACTTCCCTCCTCCAGTAAGAAGCAGACCACTGTTTTCAAGGCTGTTGAAGTCCAACTGCTCCTGAAAAGTTGTGTTTTCAGTAGGTGCTTTCACAACACAGGGTCCTGCTGCAGGTCGTTCATAAACTCTGAACGAGGCACAGTGCGATGGCCGGGAATCGAACCCGGGTCAACTGCTTGGAAGGCAGCTATGCTTACCACTATACCACCATCGCTTGACACTATCCCAACAGGTAGAGGTTTTGGACAGCGAGTCGTATAATTTAATCACGTTACGTTTATGACCACCAGTTTCGAAGCACAACAGTACAACTATGCCACACTGCATCTCAATTGAGTAGGACTCTGGAAAGGGTGTAGTCACCTCCCCCTTGCTAGAGACCTGAACAAACATAGCTCAAACTGCCTCTGTACGCAATTGGATTGCGCTACAATCAAACGTATACAGAACATCGTAAAACGTATCAACAGACATGCGTCTTGCAGTTTTCTAGGAGTATTTGCTATCTAATAATGGCGCCTAATGACTTTTGCCCGGCCTGGCTAATGCCAGATTGCATCTCACCCAGGCTAAGCAACAGCTGATTTGAAAACAGCAGCTCTTCAGCAGACAAACTGTTGGATACAAACTGCTAGACATCGATTCTCTGTCATCATCATGTTAAGCCTGTCTCTAGGTGCAAGGGCTAAAACCAGTTTGTGATTCTTCCCTTAATTAGAAGATTCTGACGTTGGCAAAAATGGGGCCATACATGTCTGCAGAGTGAAATCGCTGGCAGACTCGACTGGGTTCACCCAGGCTAGCTTGGGCCCCAAGTTCACAATAATCTGGTCTTGGAAGCAAATGAAATATGTCAATGAACTCTCTAGGGTATTGGCATTTGTACTGTTTCACATGAATGAAGAGAGGGAGTCTGCTACCTGAACCCACACTGGGAGCTGGTTCCACAGGTAAGGAGCTTGGTAAAGTAAAGCTCAGTTGAGATGTTAAGGTAATATACTTTAAAAGCAACAGTGTAAAAAATGCAGTGTAAAAGTAGATAGAGTACATGATATTTATACTTCCCTCCTCCAGTAAGAAGCAGACCACTGTTTTCAAGGCTGTTGAAGTCCAACTGCTCCTGAAAAGTTGTGTTTTCAGTAGGTGCTTTCACAACACAGGGTCCTGCTGCAGGTCGTTCATAAACTCTGAACGAGGCACAGTGCGATGGCCGGGAATCGAACCCGGGTCAACTGCTTGGAAGGCAGCTATGCTTACCACTATACCACCATCGCTTGACACTATCCCAACAGGTAGAGGTTTTGGACAGCGAGTCGTATAATTTAATCACGTTACGTTTATGACCACCAGTTTCGAAGCACAACAGTACAACTATGCCACACTGCATCTCAATTGAGTAGGACTCTGGAAAGGGTGTAGTCACCTCCCCCTTGCTAGAGACCTGAACAAACATAGCTCAAACTGCCTCTGTACGCAATTGGATTGCGCTACAATCAAACGTATACAGAACATCGTAAAACGTATCAACAGACATGCGTCTTGCAGTTTTCTAGGAGTATTTGCTATCTAATAATGGCGCCTAATGACTTTTGCCCGGCCTGGCTAATGCCAGATTGCATCTCACCCAGGCTAAGCAACAGCTGATTTGAAAACAGCAGCTCTTCAGCAGACAAACTGTTGGATACAAACTGCTAGACATCGATTCTCTGTCATCATCATGTTAAGCCTGTCTCTAGGTGCAAGGGCTAAAACCAGTTTGTGATTCTTCCCTTAATTAGAAGATTCTGACGTTGGCAAAAATGGGGCCATACATGTCTGCAGAGTGAAATCGCTGGCAGACTCGACTGGGTTCACCCAGGCTAGCTTGGGCCCCAAGTTCACAATAATCTGGTCTTGGAAGCAAATGAAATATGTCAATGAACTCTCTAGGGTATTGGCATTTGTACTGTTTCACATGAATGAAGAGAGGGAGTCTGCTACCTGAACCCACACTGGGAGCTGGTTCCACAGGTAAGGAGCTTGGTAAAGTAAAGCTCAGTTGAGATGTTAAGGTAATATACTTTAAAAGCAACAGTGTAAAAAATGCAGTGTAAAAGTAGATAGAGTACATGATATTTATACTTCCCTCCTCCAGTAAGAAGCAGACCACTGTTTTCAAGGCTGTTGAAGTCCAACTGCTCCTGAAAAGTTGTGTTTTCAGTAGGTGCTTTCACAACACAGGGTCCTGCTGCAGGTCGTTCATAAACTCTGAACGAGGCACAGTGCGATGGCCGGGAATCGAACCCGGGTCAACTGCTTGGAAGGCAGCTATGCTTACCACTATACCACCATCGCTTGACACTATCCCAACAGGTAGAGGTTTTGGACAGCGAGTCGTATAATTTAATCACGTTACGTTTATGACCACCAGTTTCGAAGCACAACAGTACAACTATGCCACACTGCATCTCAATTGAGTAGGACTCTGGAAAGGGTGTAGTCACCTCCCCCTTGCTAGAGACCTGAACAAACATAGCTCAAACTGCCTCTGTGCGCAATTGGATTGCGCTACAATCAAACGTATACAGAACATCGTAAAACGTATCAACAGACATGCGTCTTGCAGTTTTCTAGGAGTATTTGCTATCTAATAATGGCGCCTAATGACTTTTGCCCGGCCTGGCTAATGCCAGATTGCATCTCACCCAGGCTAAGCAACAGCTGATTTGAAAACAGCAGCTCTTCAGCAGACAAACTGTTGGATACAAACTGCTAGACATCGATTCTCTGTCATCATCATGTTAAGCCTGTCTCTAGGTGCAAGGGCTAAAACCAGTTTGTGATTCTTCCCTTAATTAGAAGATTCTGACGTTGGCAAAAATGGGGCCAGACATGTCTGCAGAGTGAAATCGCTGGCAGACTCGACTGGGTTCACCCAGGCTAGCTTGGGCCCCAAGTTCACAATAATCTGGTCTTGGAAGCAAATGAAATATGTCAATGAACTCTCTAGGGTATTGGCATTTGTACTGTTTCACATGAATGAAGAGAGGGAGTCTGCTACCTGAACCCACACTGGGAGCTGGTTCCACAGGTAAGGAGCTTGGTAAAGTAAAGCTCAGTTGAGATGTTAAGGTAATATACTTTAAAAGCAACAGTGTAAAAAATGCAGTGTAAAAGTAGATAGAGTACATGATATTTATACTTCCCTCCTCCAGTAAGAAGCAGACCACTGTTTTCAAGGCTGTTGAAGTCCAACTGCTCCTGAAAAGTTGTGTTTTCAGTAGGTGCTTTCACAACACAGGGTCCTGCTGCAGGTCGTTCATAAACTCTGAACGAGGCACAGTGCGATGGCCGGGAATCGAACCCGGGTCAACTGCTTGGAAGGCAGCTATGCTTACCACTATACCACCATCGCTTGACACTATCCCAACAGGTAGAGGTTTTGGACAGCGAGTCGTATAATTTAATCACGTTACGTTTATGACCACCAGTTTCGAAGCACAACAGTACAACTATGCCACACTGCATCTCAATTGAGTAGGACTCTGGAAAGGGTGTAGTCACCTCCCCCTTGCTAGAGACCTGAACAAACATAGCTCAAACTGCCTCTGTACGCAATTGGATTGCGCTACAATCAAACGTATACAGAACATCGTAAAACGTATCAACAGACATGCGTCTTGCAGTTTTCTAGGAGTATTTGCTATCTAATAATGGCGCTTAATGACTTTTGCCCGGCCTGGCTAATGCCAGATTGCATCTCACCCAGGCTAAGCAACAGCTGATTTGAAAACAGCAGCTCTTCAGCAGACAAACTGTTGGATACAAACTGCTAGACATCGATTCTCTGTCATCATCATGTTAAGCCTGTCTCTAGGTGCAAGGGCTAAAACCAGTTTGTGATTCTTCCCTTAATTAGAAGATTCTGACGTTGGCAAAAATGGGGCCAGACATGTCTGCAGAGTGAAATCGCTGGCAGACTCGACTGGGTTCACCCAGGCTAGCTTGGGCCCCAAGTTCACAATAATCTGGTCTTGGAAGCAAATGAAATATGTCAATGAACTCTCTAGGGTATTGGCATTTGTACTGTTTCACATGAATGAAGAGAGGGAGTCTGCTACCTGAACCCACACTGGGAGCTGGTTCCACAGGTAAGGAGCTTGGTAAAGTAAAGCTCAGTTGAGATGTTAAGGTAATATACTTTAAAAGCAACAGTGTAAAAAATGCAGTGTAAAAGTAGATAGAGTACATGATATTTATACTTCCCTCCTCCAGTAAGAAGCAGACCACTGTTTTCAAGGCTGTTGAAGTCCAACTGCTCCTGAAAAGTTGTGTTTTCAGTAGGTGCTTTCACAACACAGGGTCCTGCTGCAGGTCATTCATAAACTCTGAACGAGGCACAGTGCGATGGCCGGGAATCGAACCCGGGTCAACTGCTTGGAAGGCAGCTATGCTTACCACTATACCACCATCGCTTGACACTATCCCAACAGGTAGAGGTTTTGGACAGCGAGTCCTATAATTTAATCACGTTACGTTTATGACCACCAGTTTCGAAGCACAACAGTACAACTATGCCACACTGCATCTCAATTGAGTAGGACTCTGGAAAGGGTGTAGTCACCTCCCCCTTGCTAGAGACCTGAACAAACATAGCTCAGACTGCCTCTGTACGCAATTGGATTGCGCTACAATCAAACGTATACAGAACATCGTAAAACGTATCAACAGACATGCGTCTTGCAGTTTTCTAGGAGTATTTGCTATCTAATAATGGCGCTTAATGACTTTTGCCCGGCCTGGCTAATGCCAGATTGCATCTCACCCAGGCTAAGCAACAGCTGATTTGAAAACAGCAGCTCTTCAGCAGACAAACTGTTGGATACAAACTGCTAGACATCGATTCTCTGTCATCATCATGTTAAGCCTGTCTCTAGGTGCAAGGGCTAAAACCAGTTTGTGATTCTTCCCTTAATTAGAAGATTCTGACGTTGGCAAAAATGGGGCCAGACATGTCTGCAGAGTGAAATCGCTGGCAGACTCGACTGGGTTCACCCAGGCTAGCTTGGGCCCCAAGTTCACAATAATCTGGTCTTGGAAGCAAATGAAATATGTCAATGAACTCTCTAGGGTATTGGCATTTGTACTGTTTCACATGAATGAAGAGAGGGAGTCTGCTACCTGAACCCACACTGGGAGCTGGTTCCACAGGTAAGGAGCTTGGTAAAGTAAAGCTCAGTTGAGATGTTAAGGTAATATACTTTAAAAGCAACAGTGTAAAAAATGCAGTGTAAAAGTAGATAGAGTACATGATATTTATACTTCCCTCCTCCAGTAAGAAGCAGACCACTGTTTTCAAGGCTGTTGAAGTCCAACTGCTCCTGAAAAGTTGTGTTTTCAGTAGGTGCTTTCACAACACAGGGTCCTGCTGCAGGTCATTCATAAACTCTGAACGAGGCACAGTGCGATGGCCGGGAATCGAACCCGGGTCAACTGCTTGGAAGGCAGCTATGCTTACCACTATACCACCATCGCTTGACACTATCCCAACAGGTAGAGGTTTTGGACAGCGAGTCGTATAATTTAATCACGTTACGTTTATGACCACCAGTTTCGAAGCACAACAGTACAACTATGCCACACTGCATCTCAATTGAGTAGGACTCTGGAAAGGGTGTAGTCACCTCCCCCTTGCTAGAGACCTGAACAAACATAGCTCAGACTGCCTCTGTACGCAATTGGATTGCGCTACAATCAAACGTATACAGAACATCGTAAAACGTATCAACAGACATGCGTCTTGCAGTTTTCTAGGAGTATTTGCTATCTAATAATGGCGCTTAATGACTTTTGCCCGGCCTGGCTAATGCCAGATTGCATCTCACCCAGGCTAAGCAACAGCTGATTTGAAAACAGCAGCTCTTCAGCAGACAAACTGTTGGATACAAACTGCTAGACATCGATTCTCTGTCATCATCATGTTAAGCCTGTCTCTAGGTGCAAGGGCTAAAACCAGTTTGTGATTCTTCCCTTAATTAGAAGATTCTGACGTTGGCAAAAATGGGGCCATACATGTCTGCAGAGTGAAATCGCTGGCAGACTCGACTGGGTTCACCCAGGCTAGCTTGGGCCCAAAGTTCACAATAATCTGGTCTTGGAAGCAAATGAAATATGTCAATGAACTCTCTAGGGTATTGGCATTTGTACTGTTTCACATGAATGAAGAGAGGGAGTCTGCTACCTGAACCCACACTGGGAGCTGGTTCCACAGGTAAGGAGCTTGGTAAAGTAAAGCTCAGTTGAGATGTTAAGGTAATATACTTTAAAAGCAACAGTGTAAAAAATGCAGTGTAAAAGTAGATAGAGTACATGATATTTATACTTCCCTCCTCCAGTAAGAAGCAGACCACTGTTTTCAAGGCTGTTGAAGTCCAACTGCTCCTGAAAAGTTGTGTTTTCAGTAGGTGCTTTCACAACACAGGGTCCTGCTGCAGGTCGTTCATAAACTCTGAACTAGGCACAGTGCGATGGCCGGGAATCGAACCCGGGTCAACTGCTTGGAAGGCAGCTATGCTTACCACTATACCACCATCGCTTGACACTAGCCCAACAGGTAGAGGTTTTGGACAGCGAGTCGTATAATTTAATCACGTTACGTTTATGACCACCAGTTTCGAAGCACAACAGTACAACTATGCCACACTGCATCTCAATTGAGTAGGACTCTGGAAAGGGTGTAGTCACCTCCCCCTTGCTAGAGACCTGAACAAACATAGCTCAAACTGCCTCTGTACGCAATTGGATTGCGCTACAATCAAACGTATACAGAACATCGTAAAACGTATCAACAGACATGCGTCTTGCAGTTTTCTAGGAGTATTTGCTATCTAATAATGGCGCTTAATGACTTTTGCCCGGCCTGGCTAATGCCAGATTGCATCTCACCCAGGCTAAGCAACAGCTGATTTGAAAACAGCAGCTCTTCAGCAGACAAACTGTTGGATACAAACTGCTAGACATCGATTCTCTGTCATCATCATGTTAAGCCTGTCTCTAGGTGCAAGGGCTAAAACCAGTTTGTGATTCTTCCCTTAATTAGAAGATTCTGACGTTGGCAAAAATGGGGCCAGACATGTCTGCAGAGTGAAATCGCTGGCAGACTCGACTGGGTTCACCCAGGCTAGCTTGGGCCCCAAGTTCACAATAATCTGGTCTTGGAAGCAAATGAAATATGTCAATGAACTCTCTAGGGTATTGGCATTTGTACTGTTTCACATGAATGAAGAGAGGGAGTCTGCTACCTGAACCCACACTGGGAGCTGGTTCCACAGGTAAGGAGCTTGGTAAAGTAAAGCTCAGTTGAGATGTTAAGGTAATATACTTTAAAAGCAACAGTGTAAAAAATGCAGTGTAAAAGTAGATAGAGTACATGATATTTATACTTCCCTCCTCCAGTAAGAAGCAGACCACTGTTTTCAAGGCTGTTGAAGTCCAACTGCTCCTGAAAAGTTGTGTTTTCAGTAGGTGCTTTCACAACACAGGGTCCTGCTGCAGGTCGTTCATAAACTCTGAACTAGGCACAGTGCGATGGCCGGGAATCGAACCCGGGTCAACTGCTTGGAAGGCAGCTATGCTTACCACTATACCACCATCGCTTGACACTATCCCAACAGGTAGAGGTTTTGGACAGCGAGTCGTATAATTTAATCACGTTACGTTTATGACCACCAGTTTCGAAGCACAACAGTACAACTATGCCACACTGCATCTCAATTGAGTAGGACTCTGGAAAGGGTGTAGTCACCTCCCCCTTGCTAGAGACCTGAACAAACATAGCTCAAACTGCCTCTGTACGCAATTGGATTGCGCTACAATCAAACGTATACAGAACATCGTAAAACGTATCAACAGACATGCGTCTTGCAGTTTTCTAGGAGTATTTGCTATCTAATAATGGCGCCTAATGACTTTTGCCCGGCCTGGCTAATGCCAGATTGCATCTCACCCAGGCTAAGCAACAGCTGATTTGAAAACAGCAGCTCTTCAGCAGACAAACTGTTGGATACAAACTGCTAGACATCGATTCTCTGTCATCATCATGTTAAGCCTGTCTCTAGGTGCAAGGGCTAAAACCAGTTTGTGATTCTTCCCTTAATTAGAAGATTCTGACGTTGGCAAAAATGGGGCCATACATGTCTGCAGAGTGAAATCGCTGGCAGACTCGACTGGGTTCACCCAGGCTAGCTTGGGCCCCAAGTTCACAATAATCTGGTCTTGGAAGCAAATGAAATATGTCAATGAACTCTCTAGGGTATTGGCATTTGTACTGTTTCACATGAATGAAGAGAGGGAGTCTGCTACCTGAACCCACACTGGGAGCTGGTTCCACAGGTAAGGAGCTTGGTAAAGTAAAGCTCAGTTGAGATGTTAAGGTAATATACTTTAAAAGCAACAGTGTAAAAAATGCAGTGTAAAAGTAGATAGAGTACATGATATTTATACTTCCCTCCTCCAGTAAGAAGCAGACCACTGTTTTCAAGGCTGTTGAAGTCCAACTGCTCCTGAAAAGTTGTGTTTTCAGTAGGTGCTTTCACAACACAGGGTTCTGCTGCAGGTCGTTCATAAACTCTGAACGAGGCACAGTGCGATGGCCGGGAATCGAACCCAGGTCAACTGCTTGGAAGGCAGCTATGCTTACCACTATACCACCATCGCTTGACACTATCCCAACAGGTAGAGATTTTTTCGACAGCGAGTCGTATAATTTAATCACGTTACGTTTATGACCACCAGTTTCGAAGCACAACAGTACAACTATGCCACACTGCATCTCAATTGAGTAGGACTCTGGAAAGGGTGTAGTCACCTCCCCCTTGCTAGAGACCTGAACAAACATAGCTCAAACTGCCTCTGTACGCAATTGGATTGCGCTACAATCAAACGTATACAGAACATCGTAAAACGTATCAACAGACATGCGTCTTGCAGTTTTCTAGGAGTATTTGCTATCTAATAATGGCGCCTAATGACTTTTGCCCGGCCTGGCTAATGCCAGATTGCATCTCACCCAGGCTAAGCAACAGCTGATTTGAAAACAGCAGCTCTTCAGCAGACAAACTGTTGGATACAAACTGCTAGACATCGATTCTCTGTCATCATCATGTTAAGCCTGTCTCTAGGTGCAAGGGCTAAAACCAGTTTGTGATTCTTCCCTTAATTAGAAGATTCTGACGTTGGCAAAAATGGGGCCATACATGTCTGCAGAGTGAAATCGCTGGCAGACTCGACTGGGTTCACCCAGGCTAGCTTGGGCCCCAAGTTCACAATAATCTGGTCTTGGAAGCAAATGAAATATGTCAATGAACTCTCTAGGGTATTGGCATTTGTACTGTTTCACATGAATGAAGAGAGGGAGTCTGCTACCTGAACCCACACTGGGAGCTGGTTCCACAGGTAAGGAGCTTGGTAAAGTAAAGCTCAGTTGAGATGTTAAGGTAATATACTTTAAAAGCAACAGTGTAAAAAATGCAGTGTAAAAGTAGATAGAGTACATGATATTTATACTTCCCTCCTCCAGTAAGAAGCAGACCACTGTTTTCAAGGCTGTTGAAGTCCAACTGCTCCTGAAAAGTTGTGTTTTCAGTAGGTACTCTCACAACACAGGGTCCTGCTGCAGGCCGTTCATAAAATTTGAACGAGGCACAGCGCGATGGCCGGGAATCGAACCCGGTCAACTGCTTGGAAGGTAGCTATGCTTACCACTATACCACCATCGCTTGACACTATCTCAACAGGTAAAGGTTTTGGACAGCGAGTCGTACAATTTAATCACGTTGCGTTTATGACCACCAGTTTCGAAGCACAACAGTACAACTATGCCACACTGCATCTCAATTGAGTATGACTCTGGAAAGGGTGTAGTCACCTCCCCTTTGCCAGAGACCTGAACAAACATAGCTCAAACTGCCTCTGTACGCAATTGGATTGCGCCACAATCAAACGTATACAGAACATCGTTAAACGTATCAACAGACATGCGTCTTGCAGTTTTCTAGGAGTATTTGCTATCTAATACTGGCGCCTAATGACTTTTGCCCGGCCTGGCTAATGCCAGATCGCATCTCACCCAGGCTAAGCAACAGCTGATTTGAAAACAGCAGCTCTTCAGCAGACAAACTGTTGGATACAAACTGCTAGACATCGATTCTCTGTCATCATCATGTTAAGCCTGTCTCTAGGTGCAAGGGCTAAAACCAGTTTGTGATTCTTCCCTTAATTAGAAGATTCTGACGTTGGCAAAAATGGGGCAAGACATGTCTGCAGAGTGAAATCGCTGGCAGACTCGACTGGGTTCACCCAGGCTAGCTTGGGCCCCAAGTTCACAATAATCTGGTCTTGGAACCAAATGAAATATGTCAATGAACTCTCTAGGGTATTGGCATTTGTACTGTTTCACATGAATGAAGAGAGGGAGTCTGCTACCTGAACCCACACTGGGAGCTGGTTCCACAGGTAAGGAGCTTGGTAAAGTAAGGCTCAGTTGAGATGTTAAGGTAATATACTTTAAAAGCAACAGTGTAAAAAATGCAGTGTAAAAGTAGATAGAGTACATGATATTTATACCTCCCTCCTCCAGTAAGAAGCAGACCACTGTTTTCAAGGCTGTTGAAGTCCAACTGCTACTGAAAAGTTGTGTTTTTAGTAGGTACTCTCACAACACAGGGTCCTGCTGCAGGTCGTTCATAAACTCTGCACGAGGCACAGTGCGATGGCCGGGAATCGAACCAGGGTCAACTGCTTGGAAGGCAGCTATGCTTGAAAGGCAGCTAAGCTTACCACTATACCACCATCGCTTGACACTATCCCACGGGTAGAGATTTTTTTGACAGCGAGTCGTATAATTTAATCACGTTACTTTCATGACCACCAGTTTCGAAGCACAACAGTACAACTATGCCACACTGCATCTCAATTGAGTATGAGTCTGGAAAGGGTGTAGTCACCTCCCCTTTGCTAGAGACCTGAACAAACATAGCTCAAACTGCCTCTGTACGCAATTGGATTGCGCTACAATCAAACGTATACAGAACATCGTTAAACGTATCAACAGACATGCGTCTTGCAGTTTTCTAGGAGTATTTGCTATCTAATAATGGCGCCTAATGACTTTTGCCCGGCCTGGCTAATGCCAGATCGCATCTCACCCAGGCTAAGCAACAGCTGATTTGAAAACAGCAGCTCTTCAGCAGACAAACTGTTGGATACAAACTGCTAGACATCGATTCTCTGTCATCATCATGTTAAGCCTGTCTCTAGGTGCAAGGGCTAAAACCAGTTTGTGATTCTTCCCTTAATTAGAAGATTCTGACGTTGGCAAAAATGGGGCAAGACATGTCTGCAGAGTGAAATCGCTGGCAGACTCGACTGGGTTCACCCAGGCTAGCTTGGGCCCCAAGTTCACAATAATCTGGTCTTGGAAGCAAATGAAATATGTCAATGAACTCTCTAGGGTATTGGCATTTGTACTGAATGAAGAGAGGGAGTCTGCTACCTGAACCCACACTGGGAGCTGGTTCCACAGGTAAGGAGCTTGGTAAAGTAAGGCTCAGTTGAGATGTTAAGGTAATGTACTTTAAAAGCAACAGTGTAAAAGAAGATAGAGCACATGATATTTATACTTCCCTCCTCCAGTAAGAAGCAGACCACTGTTTTCAAGGCTGTTGAAGTCCAACTGCTACTGAAAAATCATGTTTTCAGCAGGTGCTCTCACAACTCAGGGTCCTGCTGCAGGTCATTCATAAACTCTGAACGAGGCACAGTGCGACGGCCTGGAATCGAACCCGGGTCAACTGCTTGGAAGGCAGCTATGCTTACCACTATACCACCATCGCTTGACACTGTTCCAACAGGTAGAGCTTTTCGACAGCGAGTCGTATAATTTAATCACGTTGCGTTTATGACCACCAGTTTCGAAGCACAACAGTACAACTATGCCACACTGCATCTCAATTGAGTATGACTCTGGAAAGGGTGTAGTCACCTCCCCTTTGCTAGAGACCTGAACAAACATAGCTCAAACTGCCTCTGTACGCAATTGGATTGCGCTACAATCAAACGTATACAGAACATCGTTAAACGTATCAACAGACATGCGTCTTGCAGTTTTCTAGGAGTATTTGCTATCTAATAATGGCGCCTAATGACTTTTGCCCGGCCTGGCTAATGCCAGATCGCATCTCACCCAGGCTAAGCAACAGCTGATTTGAAAACAGCAGCTCTTCAGCAGACAAACTGTTGGATACAAACTGCTAGACATCGATTCTCTGTCATCATCATGTTAAGCCTGTCTCTAGGTGCAAGGGCTAAAACCAGTTTGTGATTCTTCCCTTAATTAGAAGATTCTGACGTTGGCAAAAATGGGGCAAGACATGTCTGCAGAGTGAAATCGCTGGCAGCCTCGACTGGGTTCACCCAGGCTAGCTTGGGCCCCAAGTTCACAATAATCTGGTCTTGGAACCAAATGAAATATGTCAATGAACTCTCTAGGGTATTGGCATTTGTACTGTTTCACATGAATGAAGAGAGGGAGTCTGCTACCTGAACCCACACTGGGAGCTGGTTCCACAGGTAAGGAGCTTGGTAAAGTAAGGCTCAGTTGAGATGTTAAGGTAATGTACTTTAAAAGCAACAGTGTAAAAGAAGATAGAGCACATGATATTTATACTTCCCTCCTCCAGTAAGAAGCAGACCACTGTTTTCAAGGCTGTTGAAGTCCAACTGCTACTGAAAAATCATGTTTTCAGCAGGTGCTCTCACAACTCAGGGTCCTGCTGCAGGTCATTCATAAACTCTGAACGAGGCACAGTGCGACGGCCTGGAATCGAACCCGGGTCAACTGCTTGGAAGGCAGCTATGCTTACCACTATACCACCATCGCTTGACACTGTTCCAACAGGTAGAGCTTTTCGACAGCGAGTCGTATAATTTAATCACGTTGCGTTTATGACCACCAGTTTCGAAGCACAACAGTACAACTATGCCACACTGCATCTCAATTGAGTATGACTCTGGAAAGGGTGTAGTCACCTCCCCTTTGCTAGAGACCTGAACAAACATAGCTCAAACTGCCTCTGTACGCAAGTGGATTGCGCTACAATCAAACGTATACAGAACATCATAAAACGTATCAACAGACATGCGTCTTGCAGTTTTCTAGGAGTATTTGCTATCTAATAATGGCGCCTAATGACTTTTGCCCGGCCTGGCTAATGCCAGATCGCATCTCACCCAGGCTAAGCAACAGCTGATTTGAAAACGGCAGCTCTTCAGCAGACAAACTGTTGGATACGAACTGCTAGACATCGATTCTCTGTCATCATCATGTTAAGCCTGTCTCTAGGTGCAAGGGCTAAAACCAGTTTGTGATTCTTCCCTTAATTAGAAGATTCTGACGTTGGCAAAAATGGGGCCAGACATGTCTGCAGAGTGAAATCGCTGGCAGATTCGACTGGGTTCACCCAGGCTAGCTTGGGCCCCAAGTTCACAATAATCTGGTCTTGGAAGCAAATGAAATATGTCAATGAACTCTCTGGGGTATTGGCATTTGTACTGTTTCACATGAATGAAGAGAGGGAGTCTGCTACCTGAACCCACACTGGGAGCTGGTTCCACAGGTAAGGAGCTCGGTAAAGTAAGGCTCAGTTGAGATGTTAAGGTAATATACTTTAAAAGCAACACACATTTTAACCTTTCAAATCTGGCCCTCTTTGCAAAAAGTTTGGACACCCCTGATCTAAAATGTCAATTTAAAACCTGACTGGTTTGTTTGTGATGTCAGGTAATGGCACATTTCCAGTGGGTTTCAGGGTAGGCAGTTGATGATCATTTATTCTTATTTTGACCACAACCCATCATCTGTCAACTCCTACCCTTGTAACGTAGGCTGGTGAAAGTGAAGGTTATGTCCGGCGATGAAATCAATCAATCTATCAATCAATCTTTATTGGTATAGCCCACGGTTTACAACGGGGCTTCACAGGGTTGGTAACATCCTCTGTCCTTAGACCTTCGAAAGCGGTATCTCCGGTTAAGGAGAAGGGCTCTTCAGGCAGCATGTGCGATTTCCAAACAGCATTTTTATCATAATACACATGGCACTATCTCTCATTAAAAAACATCAGGAAATGAACATAGCCTACATGTCAGGCTTTAAATTCATGTTTCCTCAGACATTAACACACATTAAGTGAAGCTACTTAGATGAGGCACTAATCATAAGTTTAATTCTTCAGTCCAGCGAGAGACTTGCTTTACCTTACAGGACACCTGGATGAAAAAATTAAGCAAGCAACCACCATAGGCAACACTTTGCAATAATGGCCTACCTGGAAAATTCGGGCAATTCTGTCTGTGCACGTCATCTATTTTAGATAGATTCTCTTGCTTCCTCTAGAGAGAAAGAATGTTTCTATTTACAGCGAGTTGTAGTCAACAATCACAGTTAAAAGATATCTCTGCAGAGCTCTGAAGTGTCAATTGGGAATTGGGAAGAAAGGGGGGAGGGTAATTTGCGCTCACGACTATCAACTCGAAATTTGCACCGATTTGACGGCAGATTACTGTGGTGCATGGCTGAAAAGTTTGTGGCAAAAATAAACCACTCTCCTTGAAGACAATAACAAATGTGTTTATTTACAGAGAAGTCATACAAAGTATGATAAAACATGGCTATTCTGATAAGGATATATCAAATCATCTCCTGTTTGAATGTGGCTTAACAAAGAGGTTCTCCAGAACAAACATCCTCAGATTTTGTATCCAAAATGGCATAAGAAGAGAGCAGGTGCAGGATTCCGAACTAGAAGTCGAGGTTGGTCATTAACGTATAGCATTTTTATAAACTTTTGCTGCAATCACAGCTGTGTAAAACTCAACCAAAACCCACACTTTGTTGTATGTGGACGTTTGTTATCTCTGCAGAATTTTTGTTTTTTATGTTCGCAAAGTTTTGCTGTCTGGGACGCAGCATCTTTGATTTGACTGAAGATGGCAGTGCATGCTTGTGTGTATGGACCTCTGTGAAGTGTGATGTGCATTTATACAAAGCAATCTGTGGTGGGGCTTTGCATTTCTGCACAAAAAGTGAGTGAGTGAATGAAAACAGTGGCACAACCAGGTTCCTGGGTTCAAGCCCCGTTTGGAACAACTTCAGAACAAGGGCCTTTCTGCAAGGAGTTTGCATGTTCTCCCCGTGTGTGTGTGGGTTTTCTCCGGGTTCTCCGGCTTCCCACAGTCCAAAAACGTGTGATATGGAGATTAGGTGAATTGATCACTCTAAATTGACCGTAAGTGTGAGAGGACTGCTGAGATAGGCACAGCACAGCACTAATGGATGGATGGAAATCAAATAGATATTCATCTCTGGTTGCCTTTATTCCAAGTTTTGTTGTAATTGTAAGGTACTTTTATTTTGTTTTTATTTTACTGTAAATTGAAGCTTGGCATATTAACAGTAAAGTTATAGCTAAAAACTGAAACAACAGAGCTCCATGCATAGGAATTGCTGGAAAAGCTATAGCTGCCACTTGCTGGCGTGATGTAGAAAAGCATGTAATTAATGTCCCTATAAATTTGTAATGAAAAACTCAGTGGTACAAAAATAAGAAAATACATCTTCTAAAATAAACAATCTCTTAAAAAAAATATGTAAATAAAAAACCCTTTTTTGTGAGTATCACACCTACATGTGTTAACCATTTAATTTAGTGTACCTTCTTGGTCTGTGAACAGAAATAACAACAACAAGAAATACAATGACATAAGACCATCAGTCCTGATTTTTATCATTTCGACTGGAGTGCTACACTCCTTTCATTATTTAATTATTTTTTTCAAATTCAGACTGGACCAGCATAAGGAAGAACCATGATGACTGTTACCTGGCCTCAAAAGGAATCCAGGCATCAGAGGGGTGTGTTGGTCGTGTCCTCGGACATATTAACCAGCCATATAATGCAGATTGGTGTAATGTAGGTATTATTAAAATGGCTAATATGTTTTTATTGAGCTGTAGATTGCTGTGACAACACTGAGAACAATAACTGGTTTTGTTTTAATTCCTCAGAGATCAAGGATCTTAAATCCAGTGTCATACAGTGCAGAGTATATGGGTCACAAATAGCACCTTGACCAAAACGATAAATTGCTGATGTTTGGGGTGACCCATGTCCTTGCTGTTGATGGTTTCTCCTGCAAAATTGTCAGCCACTCCACCATGCCAGTAAAAAACAACCTGACCATCTACCAAGAAGTTTACAGGTAATTTTTAGTGTACTGCTCCATATTAGCAAACAGCAAACATTAAACCACTCTTACCCATTAAGTAAAAATAAAACAAATTGGCTGATAGCAGCTGTAGTTTTATCACAAATGATTCTAAAAATTTTTTACTTGTTTTTTAAAATAAACAGTCAGTTAAATATGCTGTACATAACTGGGTAATTGCATTATCGGACCAATGCATTAACTGAAAATTGGCTTTGGCCATGCTTATGTTGCAACAAAACATGAGATCGAGTTGAATCTAACACTTGTGTATCGCTGTTTTGCAGAGATGCTGTCCTACAGTATGGAATATGGGACCGAATCAGGGTAGACCATGGAAAAGAGTTTTACTTTCTTTTTAATGCAGGAGAACTTGGCAGGCTACAAGAATAACACAGAAAGACAGCCTTACATGCAAACATAGTCAACACATGTGAGTTGGTCTATTACGTCTCATTCCCTTAATCACTCAACTGTTAGCTGATAATACTCTTGTCTCTGTCATAATGCAATGTTGCTCACTAATCTTCTCTGGAAACTGTTAACTCTTTCCTTTTTGTCCCCCTTCCTTATTGAACCACTCTCTCACATTGAGGGCTCTGTGAAAACTCACATTCACAAAACCCAAACAACAACATAGATGGGACACTCATCCTGACGCTCATTTTTTTTTCATATATTTTGGAAAATCGAGATCTCAAGTTTCAAAGTCGAGATCTCGTGTTTCCAAAAAAATGATGGACATTTTTATTACTTAAAAAAAAGAAAGAATTTTTTTTCATATTTTTTTGGAAACTCGAGATCGCAACTTTGAAACTTGAGAATTAAAAAAAAAATTGTCTTTCTTTTTTTCTCATGTCACTTCGGGGGCTCCGTAATTTCTGGCTGTTCTTTTAAATTATATTTGAAGTTGAGATTTGGTGGTTCAATAAATACTTAATGAATCAATGAATATCGTGTCTATTAATCGATCAAAATGGCAAACAAAAATAATTGTGACTAATATTTTTGCCATAATGGTCCAGCCCTAGTTTAAACATGTTACAGTGTCATTGAAAAACACGTTTTTTTTTCCTAAAGATCTTTTTAATTCCAGTTTTACATAGATGATCTACACACATAATACACTTTGCATGCTTTCTTATCCTTTATAACCAGACAAAATGTAAATTATTTTATTTGTAATTTTGTATTTTTAATGAATTTTTTCCAAATGGCGCTGTGGAAAAGGCCCACGCAAGCCCACATCTGACACGGAAAATAGCCAATACTGCAGCGTGGCACCTGGGGTGGTGGAACAGTATTGTGCACCCCCCGATTATTAATGGGTATTTCGCACACTGGCAGCACCTAATGTGACATTGCCACCACGCTGCCCAGGGACACCAACAATGGCCCGATGGCCAATCACATTACGGCCTCTCCTTCTCCTTTTGGTGAGATTAAACCCAGCTTCATCCATGCAGATGTATTGATGGGGTCTTTCCATTGCATCCAGTTGAAAAACCCTCTGTAGAAATAGATATAATTTTGTAAGTGATACAGAAAAAGTGATTTAGGCCACTACAGTAAATCACTACTTAGAGTAATCAACATTGAATGTATCTGGATGTATGCCAACCTGTACATACTGGAATCACGTAGACACGCTTTTTCTAACAAACTTAAAAAACATTACTTCCAATTCTATTAATGAATAAATTGACCAAGTTTTATGAAGATAACTTTCTTACTTCATTAATTAAGGTGTTACCAACTCAGTTTTGTTGTACTTTTTCAAAACTCTGCATTTGAAATCTAACTGCATCACAAAGCTGCTCCTTTTAAAAGTTTCTCCAAATGTATACAAGTGCTAATCATACTGTCATCTCACCATCATCGTCATCATCCTCATAGTGACGGTGACCTCCTTCCTCTCTGCCAGTCATGATGATCCATTCTGAAAGCGCAAATGAGGAGGAGCAGGTTTACTGTGAAACTGTGGACATAGCAGGAAAGTGAAGAAATTACCAAACCATTACCATAACCTGAGGTAAAACATTGCACTTGCAGTCCAGTTACACATCATTGGTCACTGCCAGTGCCCCACATGCTCAATCAGCTCACATGGCAGTGCAATGTGCCGCTGCAACCTCAACAAATCGAAGGATGACGAGTGGAAAACTCAATGGAAAACCCCAGCAGCCTTTTATGACCAGGCTGGAACTCAAGCTATGGAAATCAAAACAGCTGCAGATACCTGGCAAAACACTCCGTAAAGGCTAGAATGAAGTTAAAATAAATCCTCTCCTACAAATTTTATTTACAAAAAGAGAAAAGACAGTGCAATCTCTCCTAGATGAAACAAAATCACACGTCGACCTCAAATGTGACTTTTTGGAAGTTTATGACCACAATTAAACCACAGGTGAAAAACATCAGATAAACTGCACATAGTATGGCTGATTATTGTCACTGTGTAATCATCACCTGATGGCTTTGTTTGTTTTTAATTAGTCAATAATATGAACAAGTGTGGGGTTGCCAGGTTGTGGAAAATGGCTGTGTGTGGTTGTGTGACTAATTTAGCCTCTTTATACACTTATAAACTTTATTAATTAAAAGTTACTGTTTTATATGACATTTATAAATATTAATATAATGTTGTCACTGCCTACACAGCGTAGTGACCGAGCACCTCCCCAGGTCAGTCATCCCCACTACCATCACACTGTATAACACTGTCATCACATTGTGGAGCAATAACACTGTTAAATATAGACTGTAATTTGCACTACATCTCACACCTGTCATATCCTGCACATCCAATCCAATCAAATCCAACTTTATTTATAAAGCACTTTAAAGACAACACAGTTGTCCAAAGTGCTGTACACAGTGGTTTAAGAGAGGCCTGCAATGCAAAGTCACCTTTAAGATTCCTCTTAGTCTTAGGGACAACTAAAAATGACCTGAGAGAGCATGAGTGTACATCGCTGAAGCAGGTCTGACAGATACTGTGGGGCTTCAAATAAAATATTTTTAAAATCAACCTGGAAACAAACCGGGAGCCAGTGAAGTGCCAGTAAAACTGGAGTAATGTGCTCTCATTTTATCATAACTTAAAAGCCAACTGTTGTCCAGCAAATGACGTCATGCAGGCTGACAGAATGCATTGTCATTGTGCGAGTTGTGTTAAAAGCATGGATTAAAATTTCAACGTGATGCAGAGAAAGAAATGGTTTGGCCATGAGAATTTGTCTCAGTTGAAAGAAGCTGGACTTTACCATGGAGTTGCTCTGCACATCAAGTTAACATCACTGTAGAGTCACTGTCAACATGAACCTTGGAGGTGTTGCTTTGCCCAAACAACATGACCTCTTGTCTTTGTCTATTTAAGTGCAGAGAATTAGTTGCAGGGCACTATAAGTGAGAGGCACTGGAGACGATTCAATGGCTCCAGCACAGACACAAAAACTTATTTACGTTTAAGTATAAAATCTAAGCCAATCATAAGTACCACCCTGAATTCCCACTCAGTTCTCCAGACGAGACAGGAGAATCTGATGGTACACTAAATGGAAGGCTGATGTTTTGCACCGTGCTCTGCCCGGCGTCAAGCCCCACTGGGTGGCAGCGGTGCCATGGGAAGATCATGCGATAATCCTGAACGGACGCGATGGACAAGACAATAACAACAACACAGCTTCTTTTATTCGCCGACGTGGAAGAACTGTTGATCTGGTGTCATTAATGATTTTATGTTTCTCCACTTCAACAATCAGTCTCTCGTCGTCCATCGTGACTCTCCGAGACCCTCTGATCAATTGACTGTTGACCTGGTAGTTGTGATAGGCTATATGACCTGCCTATTGTGTTTTATTTTGAAAGGGGGACGGAAGTGTTTTACTTTGATTCTGTGACTTGCTGTTTGGTGCGATCTGCTCTGTTGAGCTCGACGCGACAGCAATCTATCGATATCGATGTGGCTTCTGGGACGCCGCTGAGACGTGCCGCAGCACACCTGGTGGAAATGCTCACATTGATTAGGATGGAAGCGATTGTTCCGCTGCCGACAACTCTCTTTGTGGCTACATTCCTGCTCACATAGGAAGTGATTGGTTTAATGTCAACACAAATGGAGGCAACAGCAACATCCAGCTAATAAAATGAGACAACTGCAATAAACAGCTTGGAGTTTGACTGGAAAGTCACACTGTAAACTTAATACACTTCATAATGATACTTGACAGTAGGTTACTCTTATCGTTTTATCGTAAGTTACTTGACAGCTGTGTTACTGTGACCACAATTATCCATTATAGTACTGTCATTTGTATTTTACTGTATTAGAACTGTAGTTACCTGTAACATCACAGTAATTCTACATTTGTTTCTGTGAAATTTTCTTTAATAAGTTGTAAAAAAAACGTTTTTTTTTTTTTCAATCATTTCAAATTTTGCGTTTTTCTTTGTAAATAATGCAATATTTTCCTTTTATTTACTGTCCCTTTCCAGTATTTTCCTGGATAAAAACGTTCCTTTAGTTGCCACACCGATAGCAATTGCACAGTGTAACACTGAATTATCACAGTTATAGTCTGGAAAATGATACATATGTAATTTATTGTGAAATTCAGCCTGTGAAAACCTGTGGACTGCAGTGAGCAGACAATAACAATAAAAAAAATTTTCTGCTTGTAAGTGCACAGCCTCTCCCACTGTCCTACCCAACAAAGTGTAATTTAATAATTAAGTGGTAATTAGCCCCAAGCTGAGGGTTAGGGACCTTCTGGGTTCCCTAGAACACACTTTATGAACCAAATCACTGAAATGCAAGGCACCAATCTCTCACCAGCAAACATAAACATTTGAGACAGGGAAAAGGCAGCAACTCTGTGCGACTTCATGCATTGGAAACAACTGTGAAGACTGAAGAAGATGACTACGGAAGTTTTAGTACCAATTTTTTTTTTCAAAAACAAAAACAAACAAACAGAAAAAGACTATAAGGGTGGCTATTCCTATGAAATGTGTGATAAAACACAAACAGTTAAATATCTAAAATCGGTCCCAACAACAAGCCATTTAGAAAAAACAGAATACCAAACGCTGCATTAAGATCCATTCACTTTTCTCTAAATGTTTTTTAAGGTTAAAATAACCTAAATAGGAGTCATGTCTTACCTGGTGTGAAGCCGAGTCTACCAACATGAAGAAGTTGCAGGGGGATAGTTTATGTTGAAGTAAAGCTCACGATGTTTCTGTTCTGCGAGTACACACCAATCAACTGCTGTCACTGACTGCATGGATGATCAGAGTATTGAGTATTGGATGCTGCCAGTGTGTGTGTGTGTGTGTGTGTGTGTATGTGTGGTAGTATGTACAGTGATCATAGTGGATCCAAACTTCTCTCGCTCTGGACCTTGGACCATTATGGAAGAGTGTCCCAGCCTAAATACTAAGGAGGAGACAGAGGGGAACTAGAGTAAAGTGTGAGCATGGAGAAGAACTTGTAAACCAGCCCTGCCTTCCATTACCATAGGAAGCGGAAGTGGGAATGTTGTGCTATTGAAGTTCATAAATCAAGTGATTTATCAACAATAGGTTGAAAATGCAAGCCACTTAAACTAAAGCTCTGTCCTTCTTATGTCATTTTCTTATTTTATGTTTTCTAATATCTTGACAAATAAAACAATGTCATGCATTGTCAAAATGCTATAACATAGGGTACTGTTACCTGGTCTGAAGAAATGGTTGTTTGTACATTACAAGCGCTGCCTCAGAGTTCAGCGGTATTGTTGGCTTGTCAACAAATGCATGTTAGCGACAGTTCCCGACAGTTGTAGAAAATTATTCCTTTTACTAACTGTAGTGGAACCAGAGATCACTAGCGAACATTGAAACACACAGGTCTTCATTTTTCTTTCCCCTCCACTAATTCTCTTTCTCTTCACTTTATTTTCTACTTTCTAAGGCATAGACCCCCTGCATCAACATGTTCCAATTTCACATTTTAATTGAAGATTTCTTATGGAACCAGATGTTGCAGACAAACCAATATCTCTGCCTCTCTCTCTGAGTCACATCCTTCCCCTCATCACTTGTTCAGGTGTGAGCTGAGGCGCTCGCAGCCGTGAGAGGAGCAGGTGACAAATGAGATTGAATTCCTGTCTTCCCTGCAGTGCATTCTAATAGCTCTGATGTGATGCAGCCGGCACACAGTGAGATGTAGAGGCGCTGAGAGACAAGCACTCTCCATATATGTGCCACATATCTGTTTTTCCATTACATTCTGGTGACGTGCAATCTGGCCAGGCGGGCCACAATCAAGTCACTCTATCACGGGAACTCATCAAGCACTTGATTCACAGCAAGTAAAAACGTGCAAACAGGCTGTTTAGCTTTAGATTTATGTTGCCCATTTGAATTTAAATGGTCATCATTTTCTTAGAATGGATGTGATGTTAAAGCATAAAACCAATGTGTGAATCCATGATGCAAAATCTAAAATGATAAATTGAATGTTGGGAAATTGTATACACTGGTTACTTCCTCTACACTACTTATAATCTCTTCTCTACAATCTAACATTTTGGAGTGTTTATTGGCAAACATTTAATTCATTCCTGATAAGTATGTTTCCTGAGTGTTTAAATGCTTCAAAAATACATGAGGTGGAGGAGGCCATCTTGTGCCACCATGTTTGTACAGCAGCCCAAACATTAAAATGTAAAACCAGCCAGAGCATTGGTTTTTGAGGCACAGCCTTACTATGCAAACACAGGACACTTAAGCTTTGGTAAAAAACTTTTAAACAATGAATTGGCCAAAACAAGTACTGTTATTGGATCTAAGAAATGTATGATATACTTTTGCATTTTCAGTGATCGTGAATTTGACCTCTGCATTTACCCTATATTCTTATTATATACCAGTAGTGAACACACACAAACCAGGCACAGGAGCAGTGGGCAGCATTTATCTTCATCCAGGGAGCACCTCCTGCATCAACATGTTCCAATTTCACATTTTAATTGAAGATTTCTTATGAAACCAGATGTTGCAGACAAACCAGTAAACGAAGGAAGCTCTCTGCCTCTCTCTCTGGGTCACATCCTTCCCCTCATCACATGTTCAGGTGTGAGGCACTTGCATACAAAGCTGTGAGGAATTCAAGAAGATGCTGAAGTACTGTTTGTTCACTTATACGCTCACATTTAGAGGAACATCTGCACAATGCTCAAGAACAGTGCAGGTTATTAGTGTGATGAGGAAGCATAGGTTGGACACTCAGGGCGGAAAGGCTCTGGACAGCAAGTGAAAAGTGAACCAGCTTATTCATAGTGTGACCCTTAGATACTTTGCGCAGCCCTATGATGGTAGCTTAGTGGCAGGGCAACTTCAAGGTTGTGGGTTCGATTCCTGTTTCTACTCATCTACTTGTCAATGTGTCCTTGGGCAAGACACTTAACCTTGAAGGCTGTGCTGGCAGTGTGTGAATGGGTATCAAAGATGTTGTTGTATGTTGTAGAAAACGCGCTGTATGGAAGTGTGAGTCAATGGTTGTGGATAGATGAATGGAAAATCGAATAGAAAAGCTTTATATAAAAGCAAACATTTACCATGTCCACATGACATTCCTTTAAGCCGTGTTTCCACCGAGTGGTTTAGTATAGTATGCATTTTCCTTTGTGCGTCCATTAAGAATAATAGCCAAAATAACTGAAACCGTTGGCGTACCAGAATAAAATGGTACATTTTGGTCGAGACCAGCTCCGCCCACAACAATCAGCTGGTTTGGCGAAAGAAAAATGTAACCGCCTTGCAACCGGTGTTTCTTCAACATTCACTGTCTCTTCTCATTAGGATTGGGTATTGTTTAGATTTTATGCCATACCTGTGCCAAATGGATACTGATGTAAAGGGGGCAGAGCTTACATGGTGCTTGTATAGGTGTCTTTAATGCATTTTCTAAATTTTAGAAAATGCATTAAAGGCACTGATTTAGAGCAGTATATGTAAAATAAAATTCCCCAACTAATTCTAATATATAATATATTACAATGCTGTATTGAAATTGAACAAAATGTAACACTTTAAATATATGGATCCAGGGTTTTATAAGATGCATGTACACTTGGTACTCTCTTGGAGACTTCTTCTTCTTCTACGCTAGTTAATGGCAGCTTGCACCTTGACATTGCATTACTGCCATCTTCTGGAAAAAGAAAACTCCTATACTACCCAATCCTATCATATCCTTTCCATTTTTACTCAAACTTTGAAAGGTTGATTTCACAAAAATACTCATTTAATAACTAATTTAAAGTTTTAAAGGTTCCTTCACAGGCCAAAAACTCATGAACAAAACAACAGTGACTCAACAGTGAATACGCAATAGGACATAATAAAATTAAACACATAGTGCTACTTATTCAGTGAATCCACCTAGGGGCATTAAAACTCATCACGTTATATAAGCCAATATCATCACGGAGCCTGAGGATTAATTCCTGAGCGCGTATTAGATGGTTCTAATCATCTGTGTTGCATTTTCAGGGTCATGTGGGATGACTTCTGTGATGTATGTGTATATATGACTCCTACCACTAGGTGGAGTATGTTACCAGTGTTGTGGTGTGGTGTGGTTAACCTGAAAAGGTATATGGAGGAAGTAAATAGAAGTTGACGCAACCCAGACGTGGCTCCGTGTGATTCCATCAATAAACAAGTTTATACTTTATTACAATTTCTACCTGATACCAGGTGGATCAGATGGTGTGCTCATAGTGAGGGGGCAGTTCACACACCAGGGGGAGGAAGAGAGAAAGGGAGGGGTCGGTGTGTAAAAAGCCCGACTGTCAGTGTTTGGTGCGCTGTTGTTCTCCAGAGCGCAGAGCGCACGGTCGGTGCGTAAAAACAGTTCAGCCACAAAATGTGCGCACTGCCCCTTTTCACGTGCCCACAGGCGCTGCTGCTTCGTTAATCCGTGAAAAGAATCCCGCTGTAGAGAGAGAGCATCTATTTTTAAACACCCACCCCAACATAACACCCAGAAGATATGGACAACTCCAGCGTCTGTAACGGGACCACCACCGCCACCGTCCCCGTTAACAACTGCAGCGACGACTTCAACCAGTTCGTGCAGCCGGTGTGGCAGATCACACTGTGGGCTGCGGTTTACTGCAGCATAGTGGCGGTTTCCGTGGTCGGGAACACGGTGGTGATCTGGATTATCCTGGCGCACAAGCGCATGAGGACCGTCACCAATTACTTTCTGGTAAATAAGCCACTCCACCGTGTCTTCACTGTGTGTTCTGTTTACAGATTTCTGTTGTTTCCGCTTCTTTTTCAATGTTAGGTAAGAACCTTTTGAGGCTATTACTGCTGGAAGAGGGAAATTAATATATTTGATTTAACCTTCGACCACTGTCACATGGATTATAAAACAACCGTTTGGATTTTTGAGAAATTAAACGCTCCTCATGCACGTGCGTCATGGATGCGTTAGGAGGTAAACTGGTTTGCTGAGCTGGGAAAAAAATTCAAGAACAATAATAATATATAATTGAGATAATAATCTGATTAATGTATTACTTTAATTATTATATATAATCTATCTATCTATCTATCTATCTATCTATCTATCTATCTATCTATCTATCTCACAAATATCAAATATATAAAACCACTTCCTCAACTTTCAATCAATAACAACATTTAATTTCAAACTATCTGTCATTTATTTGGCATTTTTGACCTGTTTAGAAACAACATCCTAATTGGCAATACTGTCTGTGAATGAATGTAATATTTTTCAAACTTATGGCATTAACTCATCAACTCCTGCTATAACAACCACAAGACGTGCACAACTATACTGTTTGGGGAAAAAAGCTCCATATCCCTTCTTTGGCATGTGTGCCGATCCATTACTTTAATTTATTTCTTCAGTCATTCATTCAGAGTGTTGATACTTTTATTAATTTCTGTATAGGGAAATTCCTCTCTGTATTTTAGCCTATCATCTAGGAGGAAACCTTCCTTGAATTATTGCCATATGGTGATCTTAAATTCCCTCCCTCCTGTAAGCATTTATTCACACAGTCTTACCTCGTTTGTGGAGTTCTCTTGTCTGGACAAAGTGGTATGGGATACTGGAAACATTTCTCCTGGATTTACAATCACAGTCTGAGAGACTCCTGTCACTGCAAACACTCTAGATCACAAACATATAATACAAAATACATTACAGAAATGTAAAGTGACAAATTATTAAAAAGATGGAAATCCAAATAAATGTCAAGTAACAGCAGACAGTGATTCATATTGATTTCATGTAAATTACAAGACAAATGTTGCATGTTGGTCTTTGAAATGTCATTTCAAAAGTGTTGTATTTTTTATTTATTAAGTTGTAAGTTGGACCTTGTTATCATTCTGTGGGGACAGACACCACCTACTACTTATCTCAGTGAATTAAATCACAATATTCATCTTACGACAGTTGATGGAAACACAACGATACAAATGCTCCCTTTCTTTGCAGAATCTTTGAAAAGTTGGTGACAAAGTGCAAAAATCGTTGAATCATGTTTCACCTTTCATCCTAGTTAATCCACATTTTTCGGATTGTAAAGTCTTTTTAACTGATCTACACTTCTGCATGTTTTGGCTTGATTCTTTGTGTCGGACGTATTGCTGTGTGGTTGTACTCTGACCAATCAGCAGTCTGATGACGTCACGCATAGTAGGTACTAAAAAAAGTACCAGAACCGAGTCGTCGAGTGAGTGGAAATGTGCCATATAATTCTGTCTAAACCAGCTTACATTCAAATGGCCACATCTTCAAACATGATCAGTTTTCCATGTGTTAGACAGTGGAAACCTTTGAATTTACACTTTCAGTGTCTTTCAATCAATAAAAAACTTTGACTTCAATCAAAGAATAAAAGTGTTTGAATGCAAAACATGCATTTGAACACTGTTTTTCTTTGACTGAAAATTTAATGATTAAGACACAAATGTCCTACCCACAATATGTCCCAAACATAAAATAAAAAGATTACTTCAATCAAAAAAACATTTTCAATCCAAAAAAAGTGTTCTAATGCAATTTTTTGAGACTCAAATATTTAGATTTTTTTGAGTGTCAAATATATTTTTGCATTCAAACACTTTCTTTTCTTTGATTGAAAATATATATTTTTTTATTGAAGTGAAGGTTTTTTTAATTGAAAAAGAAGAGTACGCATATTCGCCTGAACCCGTTTCTGTGTGGACGGACTCCAAATGTTTGGTGGTGTTTAGTGGCATCCCATGAATTCCAGGTTGCAGAAGCTTCATTCCATGCAGATTCCATACAAGCTGCCATGTTGCCACACATGTTATCTTTCCTGTTATGTTGTATGTTGTGTATTGGGTAATCATCAACATCAGTGTTGGTGATATAGGATGGTAGAACTTTGGTTCTGCTTCACTGATGTGAACACATCACTAAAATTTGCAATATATTTTAATGGACAATATATTTTAATGGAGTCAATGACTTCCTGTGTTTTGGGGTGGACATTTGACAGTAGAGCTAATGGAAGGGGGGAGGGTTGTATTGACTGGTGTGGCCTTCTATTGCTTCTATTCCCTGACTTGCAGACCCAAGCTTCAATGGGGAGAGACATTTAAATCTCCTGATTTACTGATTAAATCTTAATACCTCAGTGTAAATGTGTGTATTAAAGCGTGGCACCGTTAATTATGTCCTCATGTAACTCTTTTAAAGGTGAACCTGGCCTTTGCAGAAGCTGCCATGTCTGCATTCAACACAGTGATCAACTTCGCCTATTCTGTCCATAACGAGTGGTACTTTGGTTTGGTTTACTGCCGCTTCCACAACTTTTTCCCCATTGCGGCCATATTTGCCAGCATTTACTCCATGACAGCCATCGCTCTCGACAGGTATGTGTTTTATTTGCATGTAGCTCTGTTCAAGCAGCATCTGAACAACAAAACATCTTCCAAACTCTCAACCACAGCACTGAAATTGAATTGAGAGTGAGCTGCTTAATTAAAGCAGACCTAGAGTGGTCCTGTTGCACATATACGTTAGTTATGGAGGTCTACTTACATACATTAACTTGTTTTTATGGTCAAAAACCTCCTAGTTGCTGTAAACGAGTCGATAGAAATCCTCTTTTCTGACGCTGTTTCCCAGCTGCGATATTTCAGACTCAACTCTCTCACCCAGAAGACAGAGTCTTGTGATTGGCCAGTATAATCAGCACACCCGCTCTCAGAAGCACAGCTCCCCCCTCTGGAACGGTGGATGCACTGCTACTCATTATGAAAACATTGTTTTAACAATGTTTAAAAATAGCTTCGTCACGACTCCCCGCCACAGTCCCTTTTATGACTTTGACCCAGAGTCAGACCCAGAGTCAGAAGACACTGCCGCTCGTGAAACACCTCCACAACGGACGTTATTCTTCTTCTGCGGTTCAATGTACGCAACCGGATGTGCCCGGACTAGTGCCCGGAGCAGGACGATCTGCTGCTCCGGAGAACTGGTGTTTACACAACCGGACCGGGTTTTTTCAGAGATCTCGCTGAGCCCGAGATTACAATAAAACATAGCGTTCTCAGCAATGGCTGAAATGTTTAGAACCTTCAGGGCTTCTTAAACAAGGTAAGGACGCAGATACACACTAAAAAACAGCGTTAATTGGAACTTCCGGTCTAGTTCTGCTTTAACATAATCACTTGCATTGTTGTTGCAATGTACAGTAGAGGTAATCTTATTGAATATAAAGGTTTATTCACACTTCACAGCTCTAACTTGCCCAGTTGCAAAACAATGCTAGCTTGAGTCTCTGGTAATATGAAAAACAGGCGTTTCCAGGCCAAACAGTAATAGTAACTAACCACTGGGTAGTTCCATTTAGGTTCAGCCAATTAATGTACACTTACACACTTACATCACTCATGGTTCATGGTTCATTTTGATCTGAGAAAGACCGTACCCTGAAGTACGAGCTAAGAAAGGGTCCCTATGACAGAAATATGAGTGTTGCCCTGTGATTGGTCAAAATTGTCAGTTGCAAGTCAGATCTATGGGTGCTGAAGTGTCTATATATCTCTCTCACATTTCTTTTGCTATTACGAAAGGCTCTTATGGTATTATTTATATCATTATTATTATTATTATTTAATAATAATACTACAATATCCTGCCTACTTCACCTTAAAAAGGACTTAGCATGTTATCAGAACATCTTCATGTAAATAGACTATACAATACAAAAGCCATGTGTCCCTATACATCCTATAGAACGTGTGTCATTTCCAAAAGATATATATTTTTATCACCAAATATTACTACAAAATGTGACATGCCACTGTCTAACGTCCTGTTTGTGTTGGATAGATACATGGCCATCATCCACCCCCTGCGGCAGAGGTTATCTTCCATGAAGACACGTGTGGTGATTGCTGTGATCTGGATGCTGGCTCTGCTTCTGGCCTTCCCTCAGTACTACTACTCATCTATGGCCCTGTTGCCTGGACGCACAGTCTGCTACATAGAATGGCCTGAATACACCACCGTAGACTTCAAGAAGATGTGAGTACGAGTACCACATGGCCTCTATGAACCAGAACTAGCAGGAAACCCAGGTCCTCTTAATGCCGTGCTGCTAAATCTGTTTTTTGATATCATTGTAATGAGAAAACCATCACCACTCTTGTGCTTGTGTTTTAACCTGAAGTCAATTTTATTTTTTTAGCCACAGTTATGTGTACGTGTGCAAGTTGTGCGTTACCAGGACAAAATGCACCCAGATAGATTAGTCTCTTGGCAAGTGACACTAATCTAAAAAAAAATAATTCAATTATATACAATAAAGCTATTTATTGTATTGTATTTATTATTATTACACTAATCTACTCTATTTTGATGTTGCTGTAGGACAATGTGACACCTATCTAACGTTATTATAGATATCATCAGTACTATGTTTAATGTTTGTATGTGCGACTGTGTGTGCGTTTGTGTGGGAAGTCGCCCAACTCTGACTCTGATTGGCTTACCAGGAAATGTTACTCTACCCCAGCCAATCACCATTACTTATGTGGTTATCCCACCCCCTCACCGGAGAAAAGAAGCTCCTGCACACACCTGAGAGAGCCTGGCTGGAGGAAAACAGCTTCATTGAGCTTAATTATAGTAACGTACTGCATTGTACAGTAACAGCACTGTAACGATTGCAACAGTAATAAGATTGATTACTCCGTTACTGAAATAAATAACGCCGTTAATAACGCCGTTTATTTTAACAGCGTTATTCCCATCACTGGTGGGTGCCCAGAGCTCTATGACACAAGTTGCTCTCTGTACCAGGACAGAAACAAAAAGGAGAGTGTGGCAAATGGTCAGCGAATAAGTTAATGATGCTGTCTGATGATGTCACACAAAAATGCAGTAATCCCGTGGTGGGAATGATGAAAATGGCACAAAGCTGGCACAAATACATATATATATACATCGGAACTCAGAAGTGACCTCCATACACAGGTGAATCCAATCATGAGAAAGGGTATTTAAAGGAGGCCAATTGTAAGTGTTTCTCCTCTTTGGATCTTTTCTGAAGAGTGGCAACATGGGAGCCTCAAAACAACTCTCAAATGACCTGAAAACAATGATTGTTCAACATCATGGTTTAGGGGAAGGATACAGAAAGCTATCTCAGAGATTTAAGCTCTCAGTTTCAACTGTGAGGAACATTGTGAGGAATTGGAAGACCACAGGCTCAGTTCTAGTTTAGGCCCGAAGTGGCAGACGAAGAAAAATCTCAGATAAGCAGAGGAGAAGGATGGTGAGAACAGTCACAGTCAACCCACAGACCAGCTCCAAAGACCTACAACATCATCTTGCTTCAGATGGTGTCACTGTGCATAATTCAACTATTCAGTGCACTTTACACAAGGAGATGCTGTACGGAAGAGTAATGCAGAAAACGCCTTTTCTCTTCATCCGCCAGAGGTATGCTAAAGCACATTTGGAATAAGGCGCTGTGGACTGATGAAACTAAAATATAGTTATTTGGGAAAAACAAGGGGTGTTATGCATGGTGGAAAAAGAACACAGTATTCCAGGAAAAACACTTGCTACCTACAGTAATATTTAATGGCAGTCCCATCATGCTGTGAGGCTGTGTGGCCAGTGCAGGGACTGGGAATCTTGTTAAAGTTGGGGTCGCATGGATTCCTCTCAATATCACCAGATTCTGGAGAACAATGTCCAGGAATCAGTGACAAAGGTGAAGGTGTGGGGGGGCTGGATCTTTCATCAAGACAACGACCCTAAACACTGCTCAAAATCATTCATACAGAGGAACAAATACAAAGTTCTGGAATGGCCATCTCAGTCCCCAGACCTGAATATTATTGAACATTTGTGGTGTGATTTAAAGCGGCTGGTCCATGCTTGGAAACCATCAAACCTGACTGAACTAATCATGTTTAAATAATTCTTGCACACTTTCTGTAAATCATATAAACTTTATTTCACTATTTCACAAATATCACTGTGTATGTCTCCTATATGATATATTTAACTGAAGTTTCTTATTCAAACAACCAATGATTTGTAAAGGAAAATCCTGAAAATTTACAGGGGTGCCCAAACGTTTACATACCACTGTAGTTATACCCTTTTCAAAGGGAAGAGTGAATGGAGAATTGGTTTAGATGTCACTAATTCATAGACACTGAACCGGCAATGCAGCATTTATGAGACAAAACATTCCGTGCTTTCAACATTTTCTTGTTTGTTTTCTCTCCTTTCCTGTTGTCTAACTTGTTGCATTTTTATCCCTAGCTACTACGTGTGTGTGACACTGCTCATCTACTTCCTTCCCCTTTGCATCATGGGATGTGCATACACGGTTGTGGGTATCACCCTCTGGGCGAGTGAGATTCCTGGAGACTCATCTGAACACTACAAAGAACAGCTGTATGCCAAACGCAAGGTAATGCTGAGGCACACACACAAACTTGTTTTTATATCTCAGTGAAGACACATCATAGACATAATGCCTTTCCTAGCCCCTTACAACCCTTACCATCTATAATCCTAACCATCACAACTAAGTGCCCAACCCTAACACTTGACCTAACGCTAACATAAACCAATTCTAACCCTAAAAACACATCTTGTGGGTTATGGGGCCCAGATGACAGATCAGGGATAAAGTTGTGGAGAAGAAAGCTGAGCTTATAAAAAAATATCCCAAGCTTTGAACATCTCACTAAGCACTATTAAATCCATCATTCTAAAAATGGAAAAGACAGCAAACCTACCAAGACATGGCCGTCCACCTTAACTGACAGGCTGGGCAAGGAGAGCATTAATCAGAGAGGTAAGTAAGAGGCCCATGGTAACTCTGGAGGAGCTGCAAAGATCCACAGCTGAGGTGGGACACTGTCCACAGGACAACTATTAGTTGTGGACTCCATGATTCTGGCCTTTATGGAAGAGTGGCAAAAACTGTTAAAAGAAAGCCATAAGAACATTTGCAGTTTGCCACATGCCATGTGGGAGACACAGCTGAATGCAGATATCGTGCTGTGAAACATGGTGGAAGATGATCAGTTGATGGAAACATGGATGGAGCAACTCCTGAAGAAAGCCTGTTTGAGTCTGCAAAAGACTTGAGAGTTGGGCGGAGGTTTACCTTCCAGCAAGACAACGATACTTAATGTACAGCCAAAGCTACAATAAAATGGTTTAGATCAAACAGAGGCACAGCTTGTGAACAGGCAAGGTAGGCAACTGCTTGGGGCCCCGAGCCGATAGGGGGCCCCCGACACTCGGAGCCTGAGGGCTGTTTTTACTGAAATGTGCAGTGACCAGCCGCCTCCCCGTGCCCCTTAAAAAACAATGGGGGATTTGCAATGACATCTCAGTAGGAAACCTCCCTAAAGGGGCCCCACCTCACTTTAACCTCTGTGAAGTTATTGTTCTGCAAGTTGGAAAATGAAGAGGATTATTTACAGTGTAATGCATATCTTTTTTACTCAGTTTATATATTTTTTTAAAGCTATTTACAGTATTTTATTTTTCTTTACATTTATATTTTCACATACTTTTTAAATACAAGGTTTTTCCATGTTATTCCATTCGTTATGAAAAAAAATATTTTGAAGTCATACATTTTTCGTTGGTGTCAGATTATTTGTAACATAATGGTGATGAACACTGGAAAATCATCAAAAATCAATAAAATCATCAAATATAAAAAAATAAAACCAATATATTCAAATTTGTGGTTGAAATGCGACAAATTACTTATGCAAGGCACTGTTAATACATGTACACACAAACACATTACCCTAAGCTTAACCATCACAAGTAAATGTCTGACCCTTAACCTAAACCCAATTCTTACCCTAAACCTAAAACCAAGTCTTTAGGACCAGCCAAAAAGTCTTTACTTTTCCAATTAAGTCCTCACTCTCTATGGTTTATAAAGTTTTTTTTGGTCCTCACAAAGATACCCATACAAGAACACACACACACACACATACACAGCTACCAATGGTTCTGTACTTGTGTCCCTTAGCCTCATTATCTGTCACTGCCCAGCCATGTAATTGAATTGCTTTTTAATCCCCACAAAAACAAAAACCGATTATTTAAAATACATCTCAATCTCCTGCATGTTTGCCTGTGACAGGTGGTGAAGATGATGATCGTAGTGGTGTGTACCTTCGCCGTCTGCTGGCTGCCCTATCACATCTATTTCCTACTGCACCAGTTCTTCCCTGTGCTGTTTGAACAGCGCTACATCCAGCAGGTGTACCTGGCCGTCATGTGGTTGGCCATGAGCTCCACCATGTACAACCCCATCATCTACTACTGCCTCAACAGCAGGTACTTTCCATTGTGTATTGTCAAAAAATGGCTGCAGGTGTTGAGAGAGTGTGACAGACTCGAATCTGTGTTTGTATGTGTGATCCTGTCCGCCTGTGTAATCCACCCTTTTATGGAACGTTTGTCTCCCACTCGGCAGGTTCAGGGCAGGATTCCAGCAGGCGTTTTGCTGCTGTGTCCCCACAAACGTGAAGGAGCAGCTGGAGCTCAAATCACCACATTACCTGCAAACACAGGTGTGTGATTTGGCTCATGGTTTTCACTTTTTTTATTTGTTGCACAAGAAGAAAACATTTGAAATGTTCAGTCTCGTATTTTGTTTTGTACAAAAATATGTTCTTTTCAGACCTGATGACTCAAGAATACTTTCACCACTTTTCACAACATAAAGACCAAAATAGATTCAGCCAGCATTACATATGGGTTAATGCGTTATGCACATACGTCTTCAGACTGTGGGGGGCAGAATAACGCGAAAGCTGCGTCCAGTCCAAAAAAGAAGAAGAACACATTTACGTCACGATTATTTATTACGATCCGTTTGTCAGTCACGTTATTAGGTTGTCAGTTAGTTATAAGATGATACTCATACAAATACAACAACCACGGACATATTCAGCTGACAGTTACCACACACCACGGCTTATTGAAGGGTAAACGATAGCAAACGATCTTTTGTCCGCACCGGACGACTATTGACAAAAGATCTTAAAATAAAAATAAATGTTACGCAACAATGAAGTCAGTAATCCATAATATGGGCCTAAACTAAGATAATACAATGGTTTTCATCATTTTTATATCTCTCTTAACAAAGAAAATACTTAATTTGTAGCGTACTCGTTTTGCTGCTTTCGACGCCATCTTTGTTATGTGAAAACGCGCAATGCATTCTGGGTAGCCCTTGCTCCCAAGGGTGGTCTCGGAAAATCTCAATATTGAGGGCGATACAGCCCTTAAACTTGCCCCTCAACTTAATTTTTCTGAGAATCGGGACAGCACTTGGACTAGCGGGAGCGCGCATTTTTGAGATTGAGGGTTAAGCAAGGAATTGGAATTCACCCATGATTTCTTACAATTTGTATATATTTTGAGTGGGTTTAAAATATATATATATATATATATATATATATGTTGAATTTTGTTGCCTGAATAGTTTTGCATGTTTACTTTATTTTTCTATTTGTGTCTTCTTATTGTTTTCTCTGCCTTCACATGACCCACTCTAAAAATCTTTTCACAAGAATTGCTGTTCACGTTCATGCACAAATGGTAAAGAAACATCTTGAATCGTCAAAGCATGAAGCTTATATTCCATAATAACGTTATTGTATATTACTGGCATGTGTAGACTGAAACATTAAGTCCTGGAAAGTCTGTTCTTAAAATGTTTTTCAATTGACTTCAACCAAGGTGTGGGACCCTGCAAAGCAAACAAACAAAAGAGAGGGAATTTATTTGAAAAGATTGCGTCATGTAACTTGTAATTTCCTGTTGCAGGTGAGCATTTATCGAGCCACCCGGATGGAGACGGTCGTCTCTGCTGCCGTCCATCCTCCCTCAGCAGAGCAAAAGAGGGTGGCGCTGCCATCCTGTGCCCCTCACACCCCCATCCACCTAGAGGTCCCATCCAACAGCTCCAACAGTCCTTATAGCCCCTCACAGTAGAGCAGATTTAGACACCATTAAGAGTGGCCCGCTACTGTGTGGAGACAATGTGCCAATGTGTGGTTGAAACCTGGCACTATAAGGGACAGTTGTGCTCAGATCAGAGTGTCCAGGTCCACTGTTATAGCTGAGATACTCTGGATGTCATGTTGTCGGTCACCACAGATGTGACCCTGCACAGGCCTGACAGAAACACACCTCACTCTGGTTCAGTCGGCCTGAGAGCGACGTCCACAGCGCCCCACGCCCACATTCTCGGCTGCTTTTGGAGAGCATGACTCTCCCATTGCAACAGTGCCGCATTCAGATGGGCTTGTGATGCCGTGTGTTGTGTAGAAATAGGGTGTGTGTATTTTTGTTTGTGCGTGTGTAGCGGGGAGGGGGGGAGGGGGGTCTAGCACCTGTTGGGCAGGATTAGCCCCTTGTTTTGACAATGTGTGGAGATGAGTTGAGTCCACAGGGTTAGATTAAATATAGGAGACGTGAGGGGGGAGAAGGCGAGATACGCATGGAAGGATGGATCATAACAAACCACCTTTGTGCTTTCACAAAGTACATTCTCTTTCCCGGCTGAAGACCTTTGGGGATGTGGTTTGTCTCCAGTGAGCAGTGATGCTATTTCAGTTTCAACAGAGACAACAGCTGCACAAAGAATGTCCTCGTACACTGCTCACGCACACCCTCTTTCTAGTCATACAAGAATGTACGGGGACAATTTTGATGATGCTGGAACAGGAAACATGGAACGTCTCGTCATTTATTAGTTCATTTTATTAACAGTCTCTGGAGCACATGTGCAGTTATGTCCCATGAGGTATGCTATCTCTTTCGTGCTCTTCCATTGACTTATTTATCAAGCTTACCTTGCATAAAATATACAAACAAATTAAATGTGGACTTTGAAAAGACAGAGCTGGAACCAGATATTTGTATTTCATATCATTTGTATTTTGCTGCCTCTCTTTTAGCTTCATACATTAAGTAAAATTGCTGAATACAGCAAGAGCAAGTGAGGTAAAGACAGATGGAAATTGAATTACTATACTGCTGATCTCAATGGAAAGTCATTTATAAATATTTATATTAACCTCTCCTTTACATTTATGTTCTTTTGTGAGTGCTCCAAAAATATACAGTTGTCCAATGTTGATATTTAGCCCTTCTGAGTGATTTCTCGGGTGAATCAATTCATTTTATATCACGAAAAAAGTATCCATTGCCTTCACTTATATATCTTAACATGACACATCTTTGAATTAAATTTGGTCTCTGATTTGTTTCTTTATTTAATCTATAAGTTTGGTTTGTTGATTGTTCTATTATTTTACACCCATGCTGTAGAACAGTGGTTCTGAATGAAGTAACACAATTATCAAGACTTTTCACAGGAGGCAGATTTATTCTCTCACCATCATCCTCCTCTTCCTCACATAATGTGTCCAGCCATGGCAAAACCGGTCACAAGTCAACCGAGGGACATTTTGAGTTATGTCTGGTATAGTGAAATTAGATTAAGATGGAGCAAAGAGATAAGGTTTTCTAGACAGGTCAAACTTGCTCAGCTCTGATCTCACACCCTGGTATTTACAGTAAAACAGTTTTTCTGATTTTCCTCCAGGTACCACCAGTTGTACACATACCACAGTGGTTCCAGAACATTACCTGGGAACACCTGACTATAAGGGTACATTCATTAACACCAGTAAGTGCTGATATACGCATTTACTAACTGTTAATGGTGCATTATGTAATAAATCTAAAGCAACTGGCCGTAAAATCCTCCTAATATGTCACAGAGACTCAGGAATAATGTTCATATAACAAACTGAACTCACCAACAACAACAGTACAGACAAAATATTTGCATTATATATTAAATATTTTGCAGACTGCAAATCATGTTTATGTTTTGAAATCATGTTTTGGCATTGTGTTGAATGTAGTTACCGTTTTTGGCCACATTCTTACGTATGGCTCCTTTAATTCATATTTTCATTGAATATTTTATAATGTTATTTGGATTAATTGAGGTATGAATTCCTACATTATCTAAGGGTTTATTGTTAATATTAATTGTTAACGGTGTATGGGAGTACTAAATAAGCATTACTTAAAGGTGCCATATGTAAGAATGTGGCCAAAAACGGTTACTACATCCAAATTCAAAATACCAAGGTCTTTTAGGTTTCACTTTTTGACGTAACTGGCAACCCGTGGTTGCTCAGCAGCTGAGACTCTACTGACTGCAATGATTGGTAGACGGCGGTAGGTGGCGCCACATGCCAAAACATGATTTCAAAACATAAACATGATTTGCAGTCTGCAAAATATTTTTTTTTAATGCAAATATTTTGGCTGTACTGTTGTTGATGTTGTTGTTGTTGTTGTTGGTGAGTTCAGTTTGTTATATGAACATTATTCCTGAGTCTCTGTGACATATTAGGAGGATTTTATGGCCAGTTGATTTAGATTTATTACATAATGCTCCTTTAACTATAACTAAGCTATTTATTACTATTTATTAAAAAATGTTCACCTTTATTAATGTTCCTCTTGGCCCTGATTGTAAAATGGGTAATGCATAGCTTAACAAAGACTAAATCAGGCTAAATAAGAACACATTAGCATAAATGACCATGTATCAACCATTGTTAATTTTTTTTTTTCTTTATTATTGCTCCTTGTGAGCCTTTAACAACCGCACAGATAATAGACATCTATGGAACATATAACATATTCCTGCTTTATAATAAGGAAAGGAAGGAAAATAAAGGTGCATTATGTAATAAATCTAAAGCAACTGGCCATAAAATCCTCCTAATATGTCACAGAGACTCAGGAATAATGTTCATGTAACAAAATGAACTCACCAACAACAACAGTACAGACAAAATATTTGCATTAAAATAAATATTTGGCAGACTGCAAATCATGTTTATGTTTTGAAATCATGTTTTGTCATGTGGCGCCACCTACCGCCATCTACCAATCATTGCAGTCAGTAGAGTCTCAGCTGCCGAGCAACCACGGGTTGTCAGTTACGTCAGAAAACGAAACCTAAAAGACCTCGGTATTTCGAATTTGAATGTAGTAACCGTTTTTGGCCACATTCTTACATATGGCGCCTTTAATAAATGCTAATAATGGTTAAATATAAGAAAGGCATGTACAGTTACATAATAGCTTTAAATGCAATTTAACTGTCAGTTTATAATTAATTATAATTATCACTGACATTAACAGTAGGTTTTTAGTCCCTTTAATAATAAGCATTAATAACTTAATTCAACTGAATAATATTAATAAATGGTTCATTAAAGCATGATTCAACTGTTAGTAAATGCATTAACTAATGATAATTAACATCCCCTTGTTGTAAAATCTTCCCCAGTATCTTTTGAAATGAGCCAAGTGTGTGTTCTTATAGAACTGGTTCATAGTGTTGACTTGTTTACTATGTTATCACTTTGATGACGTGACTATCAGCTAGTTTACAAAAACACACAATGGTCCCTGACTCTTTTAACGTTGTCGACTCGAGTCAGAAGGCTTTGCATGGTTCCATTTTTTTTTTAATGAAACGTTGTAATCCATGTTGATAAATCTGATTCCAGCTAAGTTAAAAAGTGCTTCTTCCTTTGCTGTGTACAAACATAAGACATGCACGTTGACAACATGGCAGCCAGTAGGTAAACACAAGGAAAAAAGTAGATCATCTTAAGTGTGTGTTATCAAGGAAATCCATTTCTGTTTATCTCAGTATTTGACAGCCTTTTCTGGACAAAAATGCAGATTTTCTCTGGGCTTTGGTCCAAGAGAGTAAGCAGTGTCAGAACATGCTTCAAATAACTTGTACTTTTCCTTTAAAGGGACCAGCTTCAGGACAGTTTTAGCACTAGCTATCAATTATGTAATTGCATAACTGCATTATAGAATTGGCTATTATTTGACTTTTGTGTGAACGTGCGGTCAGACTCTGTGATGAGAACACTCACTAACCACAAAATGGCACACAATTAAGAAGTGATTACACATTTCTACATATGGTTTCATAGGCAGAGTTATTTCATGACAAAACACGTTCAGAGTGATTCCTGTTAATACGCATACTGTTGAATACTATTTTGAAAAAAAAAAATACTGTGTCACTCTGTATTAAACCTACATGTAATCATTTATTTTAGCCACTTGGTGGCAGCAGAGTTGTAAACACAAAGCTGGAGGATTAAATGACTGACTTGATTTCTTACAAATGTTGAATAAAATGATTACTGTTGTCATATCACAGTGTGAAGAATCATTATTCAGCTTCACATTGACGCAGAGGTAGACTGAAGTAACACTGCAAAAAAACATTATTCACAGCCAATTTGTTTATGTATTTCTGTTCTTGTTTAAAATTGTGGGTATGTATTACAGTTACAGTGATTTGTCCAGGGTGTACCCCGCCTATCACCCTATATGTCAGCTGATATTGGCACAGCACCCCTGTGAGCCTCCTGTTGAGGCTACCCCTGAAGTGGTAGATAATGGATGGATGTATGGATACTACGTAGACATGTAATGTCTATGTATAAGCAATGGTCTTCAGGCCGAAATGTCACCTGGTGTGTGACGAAGCAAGTACTGGTGTGCGGACATTTTTTACTACATTATTTAATCTATCTATGGATGAAGGCAGTTAAATATTCAGGTAGTTAGGTATGTAAGTAGGTGGGTAGCTTGAAACACAGATACATAAGTAGGAAGATATACTGTATGTATGCATGTATGTACCTGACTCATTTTATGACACACGCAAACAACTGCTACAAGAACAGAGGTGCAGTTCCATACGTTCTGCAGCAGTCACTGCACTTGTAAAATTGTAAAAATATCAGAGGCAAATTAAATTTTTATTATTAAAAAACACAATGTAAATTTTCATTGACATGCAGATGACATGCAGCAGTAATTGGGTGAAGGTAGCTCAGTGGCAGAGTCTCCCAACTTGAAGGTAGGTTTGATTCCTGGCTCTGCTTGTCCACATGCCATGGGCAATACACTTAACCCCACTTCTCCTGTAAGGAATCTTGGAGTTGTTATTGATCCATATTTGCAACAAAGCAAACATCTGAAACATCAGGATGCTGAAAAGCTTGTTCATGTCTTTTTTACATCTAGACTAGATAACTGTAACCCCTTATTATCAGGATGCTCTGAAAAGTCTCTGAAGAGTCTTCAGTTGGTTCAGAATGCAACAGTACGGGTACTGACGGGAACCAGAAAATCTGTACATTTTGTAAATTTAAAGTTCAACTTAAAGCCTCCCTCTTTTATCAAAGCTTACAGTTGGAGCTGGTTCAAGTGAACTCTGAACCATTGCTTAGTTACGCTGCCTTAGGCCGAGACTGCTGGGGTAACAGCGTTATACAGCGAGCACTCTCTTTATTCTTATTTCACAGGTATCCCTGATTGTCCATTTCTGAAGTATCACATGAGAAACTGGAACCAACCCCAGATGGTGAAGGGGTAAGAGGCATGTCACACCCCCTGGACTAGATGATGAATATAATTGTGATGATAATAAATTGTCTTAAATGTTATTCATTTTTGAAATGCCCTTGGTCTCCAACTTATTATCCCGTTTCCTCTCGTTGTAAATTTGAATTTGAATTTTTGTTTCTGACATTTTGAGGGGGGTTTCCTGACTCGATGTGAGGGTCTAAGTACAGTACATGTCACTCGCTGTACAAACTGTGAAGCCCTTTGAGGCAAACTGTGTTTGTGATGCTGGGCTACTTGACAATGTATGCAGGTATGGATGATACCTATGTCATTGGTACCTACATATTTACACAGGTAGGTCGATACATGGGTAGATAGGTAGGTATGAAGGTGGGTATATAGGTACATTTGTAAGTCTGTACGAACGTAAGTTTCATATCCATTGTTATGAAAGTGCAGGTAATTAAATAAACAAGCAATGAGAATAGTATCACGTTGACATGTGAATAAATGTAATTCAGATTCACAAACTTCTTAACTTATCTGTCAAAAGGGGAATATAGGCTCAAAAATTTACAATTTTTAATTTCAAAATGTATCATTTGGCATTTTCTGAACATCAGTCATTTAAAACATGTTATTAGATCATCATTTTTCTTTTTCTTTTTTAAAAGGCACGTTGATTCTCATTCACATTAATGGCATAATTCACATCATCACAAAATAACATTCACACCTTTACAGACAGTAGTACTCAAATAGAAGGGTGTTGATTTGTTGGACCTATGGTCATACCACAGCCTGATCCTCCATTTACTGCCATCAGACAAAGATTGTGCCCTTAATACAGAAACATTTCTTTAACATGTCGATGTTAAAAAAAAAAGGAAAGAAACCAGTCACCACAGTGAGGTCTACTATTGCTCCTGATGACGTGAAAAAACTAGAACATGTCGTTGGAAATAAAGTGTTATTTTAGTCCTTTATAGAAACAGCAGCAGAAGCATCTTCTGTCTGAAGAGGGAAAAACAGTCTCAACCTCAACACAAACACGGGTTAGAAAGTGAGCATGAGTCTTTGACTGAGAGTTTCATCAACATTAGTCAAGTAAAAAAGAAATCTATGCAATCTTCTCATTAGCATACAGAGCATAGATGGAATGATGCCTTCAGAGAATTCACAGTGTCAGGTTTATGTATGTTGGCACATTTGCTCGTGCAGGAGTGTGTGTGCGGGTGTCAATCAATTTCTTCTTGTAGTAGAGGGTCTCTCTCTTCGCTTGAAGTGCTCGTTGATGCAGCTGGTGTGGTGGCGACTCCACGTTTACTTCTCTGTGGTGGGATCAGAAAAAAGAGAGGCTGTAAGGAAGTGTTCAAAGGATCATTCAAGTTATCATCTGGGCAAAAGTATCCCAGTTGGTGTGACGGTCGTGATGGCCATCAGGTCAAACTGCAGCTGAGCACTCAGCATTTTCAACCTCAGAAAAGATCATTAGAAAAAAAGACATGACAAAACATCACATATGAGGCAGACTTTTGTTTTCCTGTCAAATAAATACATTATCTCAATACATTTTTCTCCCCCAAGAGCCTTACAGGATATGTCTGTAAGCGTGTTTACTTACCTTACAACATAAGAATCGTATTATTTAAAGGAGCATTATGTCACAGAGACTCAGGAATAAGTTTCATATAACATAAACTCATCAACAAGAAGAGTACAGCCAAAACATTTGCATTAAAAAAAATATTTTGCATAAATCATATTTATGTTTTTGGCATGTGGCGCCACCTTCCGCCGTCTACCAATCACTGCAGTCAGTAGAGTCTCAAAACGTAACCTAAAAGACCTCGGTATTTTGAATTTAAGTGTAGTAACCGTTTTTGGCCACATTCCTACATATGGCGCCTTTAAGTCTTCTTGATGCTTAAAGGTGAAGTAAGTAGTTTATAGTGCCATCTAGAGGAGAGGCTGAAATTTACAACAAAGAACTGCTCCTCTGCTCACCCCCTCCCTTCCCTGAGCGCTACGGTATCCGCAGCCGGTCGAATGTCGTCCTCGTTGTCTTTCTCCAAGTTGTCAAATCAACTTGAATTTACAGTTTCTAATTGGCTTATCCGGATGCTTCTCTCCAGCCTGATCTCAAGGACAATGTCCTGCCTCCTTTGGATGTAGTATTGTGGAAATGGTTGCCCGGGTCCGTGTCAATGAGGCAATTGGACTTTTAAATAACATTTTAACATCATCCGATGTGATAACAATGTTGGAAATGTCAAACCGTAATCAACAGCCCTCACGTAGAGCGGTTGTTGAGGAAATGCGGCGGATGTTCAGACCTATACGATTTCCTGTTTAAATAAACTTCATCCTGTTTTAGTAATGAGTATAGTAGTGTTTGTGAGAGGGTATGATAGTAAATGTGTGCGACTATAGTAGTGATTGTGAGAGAGTATGATAGTAAACGTGTGTGACTATATTAGTGTTTGTGAGAGATGTAACATGTGAGTGCAAGACTGAATTATCACTGGTCAACACCAAATGTATTGTTTAAGTTTTTCTTTAGCTGATTTGGGATCATTTTGATGTGCTGAATCTAAAAATCACATTGGTTTTGCTCAATCGAGTAAATATTCTGAACAAAGCTACATATTTTTTTTTACGCTTTTCTTTACATGTACGGGTATTTTCACGTGATATGATGCAAAACTCTTTTCTTGCAATAGACACATTCTGATTATTTTACATGTGCCAACTTATGACTCATTCTTTGTTTTTTATATATATTACAAGTGAATGAAATGGTTTCGACTAGAAGATCTTGCAAAAAATAAGCCTGACGTATTCTGCTACATCTGCTTTGTTCCTATAAAAATGTTATTTTTTTCTCTCCTAAAAGCTTTTTGGGATGATGTCTGACGTCACAAAAACTTAATCAATTTCATAGGAAAAATAATTTTTCAAAATCATATTAGCATAAAAACCTGACCCGATTGAGAAAAATTTAATTATTTGTAATTTTAAAATGTATTTTTTTTAGTCAGTGGCGCAAAATAGTCCCAATTCAGTTGAAAGAACATAGACAACTTACATTTTTTTTGGTAACCCAGTATTATTTCTCAAACGGCCTCTCATAAGAATGTGTGTAAATCAAAAAACAAACAAACAGCATTGATGTATTACCTATCATAACTCACAAAATAATGTTTAAAATGATATGAATTTAATGTTTTGTCAGTGTAAATTGTTAAATATGTTATATATTCATTTATTCAACAAAAAGGTCAACTTAATTTTCCTCTGGAGGTTGAACATGTCAGCCTTTGTGCGTGCACCCACCTTAATCGTTCATGTTACTTTTCTTTGCTGTCTCAGTGCCATAGGAGCCTTTTACTGGCTCTTTGATGGAGGCCTAAAAACAACAACCGCTTTACTCATCAGCTGATCAGAAAAAACACAAAAGATTACAAGCAGCTGGTACAATTCGATTGGCTATTTGGGAGAAACCAGCAGCAGCAGCAGCTCCTCTGTAGGTATCAGATTCAAACATGCAGTTAATCATGTGAGACGTGCGATTGGTGAATAAACATCATTGTGTGTAATTAAACATAGAAGCTGCTCATTCTGCTGACAGTTCTGTACAGGGGACTGATCATCATGCAGCAGAGGTCAGGAGACGGGGAAAAGGAAGACGAGCATCAAAATCAACACTGGACTATTTTCTGAAATCTAGAACAGAATCAACAAATCCATCATCTCTGATGGTGGAGACAGAAAATGTTCTCCTGCCTCTGAATCTCTAAATACAACAAGCTTCTTCATGGGAAAAGAAATACTGTATACAGCAAAACATGCCACTCTAAATTCACACTAAATGACTGTGTGTACATTTTTTCCAGTTACTGTGAATTAAATCAGTTTACTGTAACTTTAGATATTCAAGATGTTATTGAATAATGTATCTATATCGTACAGTATATTACTATGATGCTTCTTTTTACTGTAGTGAGCTTACCATTATACTGTGATTTAGCAGTATTTTCCAATATAAACATTTTAGTGCAACTTCAAAGTAGTAATATTACTAGTATACTACTGTAATTATATACTATTTCATGTATAAATACTGCATTTACCTGTATACATTTCACTTCACAAAAATTACTTAACCAGCCTGTGAAATGTTTATCAAAATCTTTGAATTGTAATTTATCAAATGTATTTAATATCATGTATTTAGTGATGGCATCAGATTTGTTTTTCTTAAAAATGTCTTTCAGCCTTAGCTGACAATTCTGTTCTTTGTGTATTGTCCACACATATTCGAAAAGTATATTTTTTGGTCAATCAATTGATTATGTTAGCTTTAGCAGTGGAGATCTAATCACAAACCAACTATAAGCAAGAAATGTTGCTTGTCGTTGGTAATAAATAACAGCAACATTCCATGTTCTTCCAATTTTGAAGGAAAAAAGCAAATAGTCTTGCTTCAATTTAAGTTGATTGTTAAGTTGATTCAATGTGGATGACATTGATTCAAATCAAGCGTTTTCATTTTACAAACCCCGGGGTTGTCAAACACTATGGAGGAGGACACCATAGTTTTCTTGGACCTCTGTGAAAAAACACACAACACCACAAGCTTAGCATTGAGACATTCAGATGTGATCTGAAAGTGGTCAGGACTAAAAACCTTTATGTGTTATATAACTAAAGGACACTAGAGCTCACCTGTCATTAACACACAGACACCTCTTTTCTCTGGCAGTATAAGCGATTAGTTTGAAGTACTATACTATACTATACTATACTATACTATACTATAGCAGGGTAAGTTTGAAAGAATATAGACAAAAGTCTTTGTCTGAGTGTTACAACTAGGAAAAGGAGAGACCGTCTGCACACTGACATATTTGTGAATGCAACATGAAAGTCCTAGTCAGCCAAATGTCCATGGAAACCAAACAAATATCCACATAAAAAACAGGTTACTGTAGAAAAAAATGGCCGTGCAAGATGTCAGATTTTGTTAAAGCATGACCCTATAGCCCAAATTACTTATATTAGACTACAAAAACAACAGCTTAATGGTCACATATTACATTTCTGTCCCCAAGTACATGTATCATTTGAAAATCTCTCATACTGAATAGATTTTACTTGAACTTTGATCATTATTTTAACTAATTTCACTTTTATTTGATTATCATTACTATATCTACCCAGAATAGTGTTTTGACATATCATCGGAGGCAGTCGTCTTCTGTATTTAAGATTAAGACACTCACCAGTAGTGAACACACAACTAAAATGTTGGATTGTTTGTTTGTTTGTTACTGGCAATTGAAGCTTAAACTTTAAGCTGTCAGAGTTTTTAAAACATTCTCTCGTGAAAAAACTTGCATGCCAAGTTTATGTTTAGGCAAAAAATATTTCCCAGACATTGGACTGATTTTACTTTCTTAAACGTACATGTTTACAGTGTAGGTCCATGTTTACAATAGAATATTTTAAAATCTAGTCTCAAAACAAGGTTTCTGAGGTCACTGACTGCCTCAGTGCAAGAAATGTGCTATACAAATAAATGTATATATTTGGTTGCTTTGAAAGTTGCTCTTTAAAGTTTCTGCTTTTTTTTTTTATAATTAGACTTTAAATGTAACTAAGTAATACAAAAAATTGCAGTAGAACACACTTTATTGAGGTATATTCTATGGAGCTCCAGACAGGACATGGGGAAAAAAACATAATTTGTGGCCTTTCTTCCTTCAAATAATTGATCTGTCAGTATCGTCAGTGCAGTCTCTCCTGCACCTTTTTCCTGTGCTTTCTGTGAGACCATGCATAAGTGTGTGTAACAACATGCTGCATGCAGTTAAAAACTTCAACAAAAATAGTTTCACATCATGCTGTGTGGGATCTTTACCCTGGCTCGATGGTGCACAAGGGAGGCGATTAATATCGTCACCAGGCCAAGCGCTATGAATCCGTACTGCATGTACTCCATCACAGCAGGCAGAATAACCAGGTTTGTGTGGAATGTGGTGAGGATAGGTCCGTCTATATAACCACTCTGGAAAAAAAAAATTGTTTCACAAATTTCATAATAAAGATTCAATGTGCAAAACTCTTAATATAAAGACACAAACAAACTTATTCTTAGCTTTAACTCAATAGCAAATTATTGAATCTGTGATCATTAAAATATTGCAAGACAATCATATAGCAATAAATATCTGTCTTTCACATCAGTGAAAAGTAAAAGGACAGGCAGGATTTCTCTATTTATTCACAACATTAAGCGCATTAAGTCTATGTATTGAACGTGGATGGAGCATCTCTTAATGTAGCTTTCTCCACAATTATCCTGCTGTAAACTTCCTCTTCTTCAGCCAGGTACCTTCCACCCGTTTCCCTCATTAATTTAAGCAGCAATGTGTCAAGAAGCAATGTCTGGCAACTGAAACTGACAGGGACCATTAAATGGTCAATCAATATTTTTTATTCAAAAAGTAACGCTTATAAAAAAAATAAAAAATCAGCAGAGGGCCTATAGAACTCCTGTCACGTGACTCGTGAACCGTGACTTTGGCAGCCTGAGATGTGGCAAAAAAGCCAGGGAGGACATTATTCTGATCGACTGTAACCTGACATCCTCAACTCCCTGATTAACTTCCCTTCATCTTACTGCAGGGAGTCTTTGGAAGTTTACAAGGGCCTGGAGGGAAGCACATGGACACAATCTGTAAAGAATTGGATTGTTTTGAGAAAAACATTATCTTGAGTGTACAGAGAAGGAAGTCCCTGTGATAAGTGATTCTTTTGGCTAAAGATAGCGCTGTGTTAACAAAACTTTGCTGTGCAGACTAGGTCTTAGTAAATCTAATCGTCCATGATTTACTAAGAGCTAACCACAAAATCCAAGAAATTAAATTAAATTATTCGCTTTGGTTGCTCAAATTGGAATATTTTCGAACTTCATCACGTAACATGGTGCAGTGGACGGTAAATGATGTTGAGATTCTTCCAACATCTCAATGTATCGCTACATACAAAAGACTGGATGAAGATGGCTTGACAGAAAATCAGTTTGAAAGTTGAACTACCAAAGAGCTGAAAATATATCCGTGTCATCTGAAGACTTGTTCATGGTTTATTATCAAATTATTCAGCTTGGCTCTAGCATTAGCTTGCATACAAGTAGTACAAGTATTCAGTGATTAATGAAACATGAAAAATCGTTTAATTTTCACGATAAACCATTACTCTGTATAATCCAAAATACTTGTGCAATTAAATGCATGTTTTCTTGTTGTTGGTCGTATAGCTATCAAGGAGATGACACTTGTAATCTCTTGTCTTTGCTTAGATTTGCTGCAGCACTTGCACACTACCAAACTACCACTAAATCTGACATGGACGTTATCATTTATAGAAACTTACCTCTTCAAACCAGATCATGGGCATCACCACCTCAGAAATCTTGCCAGTTTCTCTACAAGGACAGAACACCCAACTTCAAACTCCAAGGTTACACAGCGCGTCACAAGAAATGCAGGAAATGCCCACAAAGCCCAACTGACCGACGAATAGATCAACAAACAATACGTGACAAATATTCATGGCATTATTATAGCTTAGGGAATAGCTTCCTTACGTAATTCCTGACACTCTCTTCATGTAGAGGTTGAGCTGCAGACGGATGGACACGTTGAGAGGGACACCAGTTTGCTGGCAAGAAAATACAGAAAAACACCATTCTTACTTGGGGAAATGACATATATATGTATATATATATATATATATAAAATAAAATTAATGACAGTTCTCCCTCATCTAAATAATTGGTTTGTTTATATCTTCGCCCAACTTGAGAAAAACATTCTCTCGCGTGACCAGAGAGAGTAAACAAAAGAAGGAAATCCTTGTGATGAGCGATTCTTTTTGGATGAGTGATCATTTGATGGTAGAAAAGGGGAAGGAAGCTAGGTGGTCATTCAGAATGCTTTAGGAGATTTTATGGGTGACCCAGTCATAACAACATCATAAATCTGTTGACCTCAGAAGCAGGTTTACATTTCGAAAAAAACAGTACATCTGATTGACAGTGAATGGAAGGTGATATCTTTCTGAATTGCTATAGATTTGGGAGGGGTTAGAGAGTACAGTATAGAATATTGTATTTGATAAGTTTCATGGTGGCAAACATGACCAGCACTGGTGCCTCGCAGCAAGAAGGTTGCCAGTTTGGGGCTTTTTTTTTTTGTTGTTGCAAGTTTTGATGTTTTCCCTGTGTGTATGTGGGTTTTCTCCAGGTTCTCCAGTTTCCTCCCACAGTATAAAAACATGTAAATGTTACCTGGCTGGACACTCTAGTCTAAACTGACCATAGGTTCCCTCTGCTGGACCTCCTCTGCTTCTAGGCTTTATATTTTCAACTGAATGTTTTCTTTTTAAGGTTTGAATTTGAACAGATATCTGAATTTCAAATATAAAGTTACAGCCCTATGGAAAGAATTTTGATATAATACATTTGAGATCAAAACAGAACAGGTTGTAATTGGAAAAAAAAAAAAAAAATATACGAGAGAACATATTTCTTCAAATTCAATCAAAACTAATGCTTGTAAGTAAAAACATTTAGCCCATTTTGCTTATATTTTGTTTTGCAAATCAGTCCTCTGTTTGCAACTTCAAAAGTTTTGGTTGCGAATTCAACAGCACTTGATGGGCGGGGCCTACGCTGGTGGATGGGAGAAGAGTTTCTATTGGTTGGTTTGACCTGACTCCGGCGCAGCTACCTGCATCACAGAGTGCGCTCTTAGTGCAGCTTGGCCTGATGGCCACTTGGAATGCCCTCTTGGCCCAATAAGGTAAGGTATTGTGGTAAGAGTGGTAAGGGTCAACTGTTCAAGAGGCGAGTAGAAGTAGTTTATAGCACAGTTTATAGCAGTCTATAGTTTTTTTTTTTTTTTTTTCTAGTTCTGATAAATGAAGAAACATTGTTCAGTCTCTTCCTAATCTTTAATTTTCAGTTCCAACCATTTTCCTCTAACCTCTGATTTCAACAAGGCAGTTTCTAAAATACTCAGACCACAAGCTATACCATGTACAATCCCACTCGGCATGTCCATGTGAGTCCCATAAGGTTTATATTCAATCCAACAATATGGGTCCCAAGATAGTTTGTCCATGGTTTCCGTGGTGGTCCCACCAGTGTTTGCCCACTTCAAGTCCATGTCCATTTAGTACCTAGGTAGCCTGAACATGTTACTAAGTGGACCAGGTGACATGACATGGGGCCACCATGGAAACCACCGACAAACCGGCTTGTAACCCATGTTGTAAGTCTGAATATAATCCTCAAGTTGCCCACATGGACATTCTATCTGGGATGTCAATTAATACACCTCTCTGTCTCATTCTGATCCTCAGTTTGAACTTTACCCAGTCATCTTGACCATGTCTACATGCCTTAATGTGATTGGCTGATTAGATATACGTGTTAAAGGTGAAGTAAGTAGTTTATAGTGCCATCTAGAGGAGAGGCTGAAATTCACAACAAAGAACTGCTCCTCTGCTCACCCCCTCCCTTCCCTGAGCACTACGGTATCCTCAGCAGGTTAAAGGTCATCCTCATCGTCTTTCTTCGTGTCAGCAGATGAGGTTCGTGAAGCGCGGGGGGAGGGCGAGCTACCACGGCCAAAGTAGACGAAGCGGAGAGAGTGGAGGCGGGACTTCCGCTACAAGTAAGGCGACGCTTGATTTGTTCTCCCGCGTTTGTCTATACAGGCTCCCGTAGAAACATGGCGTCGTGGCAATGCAGTAGCGGCCTGCGACCATGTTAATTTACATGACTTTTTGAAACACTACGAAAATGAAACAAAGAATATTATACAGCGACTAGACAATGCAGGAGCACATAATATGTATTCAAAAGTGGATTTTGGGTAATATAAACCCATAAATACTACACAGTGTCCCTTTAAGCGGTTAACCAGGTATACCTAATAAAGTGGCAAGTAAGATTAGATTTGAGACCCTAATTAAATCCAATGCCAAGTGATTTTGGTTCACTATTAACTTGATGAACAATGTGCTAGATTCTCTTGTCCAAATGTTACTCATCATAAAACATTTTATGTGGATTTGCACAGCCAAGGCAAAATTTTATTGGATTTTCTAACAACCCTCATCTCCCAATAACTGTAATTATAGATAAACTGCGCAATTTCCAATTACCTTATCACACAATGAAGGTTAAAGTGCTAAATCATGGCTCATCATGTTACATCAACCTCATTGATCCTTAGTGTTTGTAATTTATTGACAAGCCGATGTAATCAGTTCATTTGTATTGTGCTATCACATGGCAATATAATCCTTATCAGTGAAAGCTGTGACTTAACAAGAAGGAAACAAGCATGAAGGTTCAGTCCAGCACCTCTACGTTTACTTCATTATCAGCAGCAGGTCAGAACAGACCGACAAACACCATGATAGTGATTATCAGTTCCGCTCTTTGATGACCTCTGCTATGTCACTGCTTATAGTATAATATATATATATATATATAATTAATTTCACACATTGTATTGTAAATGTGTATCACATGATCTCAAATGGAAGATTTACAAATGCGTACAATGGTTTGTGCGTAATTATGGTATTCACAAATGTGTGTTCATCTACAATTTTCAAACGGCTTTAAAAAGGTACAGGAGGCAGGATTTGTTTTCACATTATTGATTCATAATGTTCTAGTTAGAGAGATGAGTACTTTTATTTGTATGATTCTTTTACTAATTTTCTCCCTTTGAAAAAGAAGAAGACTTCTAGCAACCTAACAATCAACTACTTTTTCTGCATTGTTACCTACTGCAGCTTTAAATTGCAGACCGTTAGTTACTTGATATACACAGAGGCCAATGCTGCCTTCAAATTACGTTGACTTTACCATGTTTAAGAGTCATATTCACAACATCAAAAGGGAAATTGATGGGATTGATAAAAGCTGAATTCTAAATTTGCAACTTGTGACATTTTATGTGAAGCGTTCAAAAATGGCAAAGCCAATCCCAGTTCATTTTTCAGTGGATGATAAATCTTTAAAGCAAGTTGCATGATCTGTGTGCGTCTGCCTGTGACAGGCATATCTCCCTAAGATTTTGGATATGTGTTGAGCATGGCCCAATGGTGTGTATCCTTGATTTTCAGAGGCAGGGGCTCCGTCAGGACTGTCTTTCTTTCATAGTAAGCACAGTCCCCCCCCCCAGGCTACTTTTAAAACAATGCATCTGCAAACGCCGTGTCAAAATAATGATGTGTTAGTTGTACAGACAAGCTCATAACTTTAAGGACTTATTAGTATTTTACTGTGACAAAACATAGTTTTAACCGTGAGCGAGTGTTTTAAAAATGCATGGATGTGGCCACAATGGACGTGGTACAGCTCTTTGTACATCCAACCTTCACACACAGCCTCATCTGGCCATAACTAAAAAATCTTCTTCGGCTCCCACTATAGGAATACAAACTTCCTATGGGCACTGCACTAGTTGATATCATTGTCATTGAATCAATCAGGTGTGGGGGTCCTGATAGCTCTGTATTTTCCGATTGGCCAAATCAAATCTATATTTTATATTTGGGAAATAAAAACACAATATGCTCCCCAAATTGCACCTAAATTAAATTTGTCAGGCAGTTATCAGCTTGAGCCACTGTTAATCATGCACTTTATTATTCCTTATATATTATATTCCACAAATGGCAAATAAACTGACTCCGACTTCAAGAGTGAATTAACATCAATGCATCTGTATTTGTAGGATTCCGCCTTTCACTCACACGTGATCTGATACTGTTGCACAAGCCACTGCTTACGAAAACATTTCAACACACCATACAAAGTTTTCAAGCCATGCTATATAATCACTGTGATACATATAATCACTGTGGTACAGATGACCCCAACGACCCCACTAAAGCAATCTGTCCTCACCTGTTTTTTTTCCCCCCCTTTCACCAGATATCATGTACAAAGCCTCGACACATGCCCAAAATGTCAGTGTTTTGTCTGATGCCTTTAGCTAACAGCACTCCATGTGTGTGTTTAAAGTGTGTTCAGTTTCTTGAGAGAACAGTTTTGTCGATAAGATCATTTCACTGATAATTTTTTTTTTTTTACCACTGCAATAACAAATGACCTATATTCAATATAATTTAGTGAGGATATGATGAATGTGCAATATTTCACTCCACATGTTAATGGAATGGAATGAGAATAACATGAATATTGACTTAAAGTTAAAAAGTCAATACTTTAGGTGCACAATTCCAACTAAAGTGAAAATGACATTAAAGCTGTGGTGTGTAACTTTAAAACATAAACAAATATATTTTATTTACTTTAAAAAAACTTTTGCATTTTTCTCTAGTAACAATTGTGTGCAGATTTCATGTTTGCAAACTGTCTTCATAAATGTAATATTTTTTTTATTTATCGTATCGATTTCAAAGTTTGCCGTATTGGACACCCCTAACACAAGCAGGAAGTCAGACCCCTAGTTACTTCCCCATTCAAAAATAAGGTCTATGGCAGTGTTTTGTTTTTGTGTCTGTGGAGACATTCCCACGCTGTTCCGCTGTTCACAGAGACTGAAACAGTTTATCTTCCGTTCAGGATTTTTTAGGAGTGTCTAAAAATGTGGCTGGATTACGCACCAGAGCCATAGCATAACTTCACCTGTGGTTTACCCATTCACTCATGAGTAACTACACCAGGTCATTCTCTAGTGTCTTTGGTTTGCTCTTTTTCCCAAAAATGCTGCCACTTTATTTAAAATTCCTAGGGTTGGGGTGGAATGCTGTTGCTATGGCATCATCAGTGGAGTGTTTGGGACGACATGCAAACTGGAATGGGTCAAATGTAGTGGGGAGACTGGATGTGATATGGGTCTTGACCAAGCTTTCAAAGCACTTCATTATGATGGGCGCGAGTGCAATAGGCCGGTAGTAATTCAGTGTTGAGGCTAGGGATTTCTTGGACAGCGGTATTATAGTGGTGGCTTTGAAGCATGCTGGTATGATGACTTGGCTCAGAGAGGTGTTAAAGATATCCGTGAGAACATCTGTGAGTTGGTCAGGACAGTCTCTGAGCACACGCCCTGGTATGTTGTCAGGACCTGCAGCTTTTCTGGGGTTCACCTCGAGGAGGGTCCTCCACACATCAGCTGGGTCCAGGTGAAGTTTTATTGTTGTCCGGGCAAGGAGGGGCTTTTGTTGGTGTGGTGGTGTCGTTTTCCTCAAACCGGCGAAAGAAGGTGTTAAATGTGTTGAGGAAGGACTGTGTTGTCTTCGCACGGTGGGAGTGTTGGCTTGTAGCCGGTGACTGACTGGATGCCTTGCCACAGGTGTCTGGCATCCTTTGTGTCTGTGAAATGTGCTTGGATTTTCTGACAATAGGCACGCTTGGCTGTTCGCACACCCTGGTTCAGGTTGGTCCTAGCAGATCTGAGGGCGTCTTTGTCCCCGGACTTGAAAGCAGCATTTCGTGCTCTCAGGAGCTCACGTGCCACCCATGCATTCGGATATATATATATCCAGTCACAGATTAAGTATATTCTGTCAAATTGACGGTACACACAATATACATAAAACGCACATCACTATCGGGAGCTGGAGTGGCCACCAACATGTATGTGTTCATCTCCTCCAGTGCACATGCCATCAGCTATTCACAGCAGAAGATGGTGGTGAATGTAATGATTTGGAAACTCATTTTTAAAGCACAACTTTTAAATTCTTTATAATTATTTATTTTTTTACATAAATCAGAAAAGATATTTTGACCACCTTACACTCACTTTAAAAAGGGATACACAAATTAAATTGACCGGATAAAGATAAATTAATTTTATGTTTTTTTTGGCATCTACAAGTATTCCTTATGCAAGTCTAAAGGGTGAAGGAGGTGAGGGGCAATAGGTCAGTGCTGCCCTTTATCTAATGAAATCAGTCCTGTGTGTCCTTTGTTTTTTTGCTCAGTTTTGAAGAACTGTTCCCACAAATGCACAATGCTGACACAAGACAGACTTATTAGGCAGTGGACTTTGGTCAGGGTTTAGCAACTTCAGGTCTGTATCATATTATCAGCAACCATCATTCCACACAGGTCCACTATGGTCAAAATGATGCAACGGTCGTCCACCAATGTCCTCTTTATCATAATGGACCTTATGCTGACATAGGGTCTGTAAGTAGCGCATGTAGTACAACTCTCTCTGGTATACTTGGTCGTGTGCTCTTATTTTGGTCGGAAAATTGACAATGAAGACTATGGTAAACATACAAATGCAAAACCAAAAGCTTGAAGAATACAAGAACCAAGAAATCGATACAACTGGAATGTGCGATCAAGTACACATGCGTGCAATGCTACACTGCGTCAAATATTAAAAAACTCGAACCTTCAGCACATGAGAACTAGTGAAAGTAATACAGGGTTCACAGGACGCTGAACTAACAGGAGCAGCCAATGATGCATTCAAAGTTCCTGGAGAATTTCATGACTCTTGGGAGATCTACAGCATGTTGACCTTAGAGGAGCAACTTTGAGATGCATTCAAGAAAGCTTGTAAATTTCATCACTTCTGCATACACATATGAAGTCCACAAACTAATTAGGTTTCTTTGCAGAAGAAAGATTTGATATGTATGTTTATAATAGATTACAAACCGCTTTAATTAAGCAAATAGCCAAATAAATACTCATTCCCAGGCTGTTGATCTGGAATACTGAAAGTGGTTGGGCCCTAACCCTAGTTGAGTCTTCATTATCGATCATTATAGAATCTTACAACTTGCCAAAAAAAAAAGCTGCTGATTGGCACCCAATCGGTAAATCAGTAAAACATCATGTAGCGTGTACTACCCCAGCCGCACTAGTCAGACATGTAGCACCAAATCACAAAAACGTGTGTCTGTTCATGTGTGTGTACTCACTGGGTGAATGTCGATAAAGAGGCCATGCTCATCTTCATTTGGACTGAGGCCCTGCACATAGTCCAGTAGCACAGGATCAGCATTGTAGAAGTGAGGATGAGAGATGAAGACTGGAGAGTCTGAAGATACAATACAATACAGGGCCATTTAACACTGATTTGATGTACAGCATTTTCACTGACAGCAGATTTAAGTTATAACAAGACCAAATATCAAGATTTCACATGGATGATGTGCAGCGTGCGACTCAGAAATGAATCAGGTGGTGTATTTCTCCTGAAAACTCACTGTGGCGACAGCCGCTGACATTCAGCAGACCAGACTGTCTGCAGGGGCAGAAACCTTCATTGGGGGCATAATCTGTCCCATTGGCAAACAAAGTCTTGGGTGCAACATAACGATATAGAGGAATACCCTTCATCACTCCGGGGCGCTGGTAAACAAGCTCCATAGATCTGCAAAAAACATAGGTACAATTCTCATTTTGGTGCCTATGCCCCTGAAATTAGTATTATTAGAACATATATATATATATATATATACACATATTTAATTTAATTTAATATATACAAATATTATGTAGAATTGTAAGCATTTGAAATGTACTCCAATGATTTCAGTAGTTTTTACAGGGATTTAACAGACATTTTGTAAGAACAACATATCGTCATCATCTGCTATTTTATCACTCGTTTGGGATTTAGACATTTTTTTTACTCAGTCTGCAGCAAAGCAGTACAAAATAATTTTCAGCACCTGGAAATACTGGTGGGACAGTTTATGGTATGTGCAAGAGACTGTGAACAAGCTTTGTTATTCTAACAAAACTCTCATAACAGAGCTTTCAGTGTGCCCCTAAAAGAAATTATGTTAAAGAGTTAGCCCTTTACACTCTGGGGTATGTGCCTACATAAAAACAAAAGGTAAGGGTGTGTATTTAAGACTACTCAAGAGCTACTCAACATACTAACCAAAATAAGCTTCATGGTGGTAGCATTACTTTTTTGGATTCAGCTAATCTGGGAACCCTCAGTGTGAATATCCTTACACCTTACCCAACCCCTCGACTTCAGTAAGAGCCTGGACACCTAACACTTTCATGTAAAAGCACAAAATTGTGTAGGACTATGTTGTGGTGGGGCAAATATGGAATGGGGCCATTAAAAAGACTTTTAGGGAAAGACAACAAGGTATCACTTACCTGCATGCGTCAGGGCTGTAAAAAGGCAAAGTTGATTCTTTTGTCATAAAAGGAGGCCACAACTGCCCAGCTGTTCCATTGATCATGTTGCACTGGGGAGTTTTCCAGTAGCTCAGCTGTTAATGGAAAGGACCGTGGGGAAGGTGAGTAAGCGAGGCAAGAGTGATACAAAAGAAAACCCACAGGGCTGGAGGTCACATCTCACCTCTGTCAGGCCATTCCATGAATCTACTTTATGAGCCTTCCTGATGTCGTTCTGCCCGGTGAAGATGGTGAACAGACCAGTGTTGGAGTTGTTGAACTAGATGGTAAAAATGATCACAACATTTTACCTACATGAATATGTATTTAAGTCTGATTCACCAGATGAATATTAGTTATCTGTATTATGGCTGACAAATCTACCCGGTTGTAGATGACAACTGAAAAGCTTCTCATTTCCTTTGCAGGAGTCAGCCTGTCAAAGTTCACTGTGCACTGTAAAATCCAAGGAGATCGGCTGATATATATAACAAAACTTGACCAAATTAATAAATCCTTATTATGCCCAGCTGGCTTTTTAAGAGTTTGCAAATGGCAGAAGAGTACCTTATTTTAATTGATTTAATCACTTTATATCAACCCAATAGACCGCTCCGCTCCCCGAACTCAGTTCTACTGGTTATTCCTAAAATAAATAAAAGTAGAATCGGTGGTAGAACATTTAGCTACCAGGCTCCTCTCCTGAGGAACCAACTCCCAATTTCAGTCAGACAGTCTGACTCTGTCTCCACCTTTAAGGTGAGACTGAAAACCTACCTCTTTAACATAGCCTATATATATCAAAACAAGATCAGGTATGTCCTGATTAGAATAGTCTATCTTAAGCTGCCATAGGCTTAAACTGCTGGGCGAATTTTCCATCATACACTTAGAATGAGCACACAGACTTTGCACGAGCCGCACTTTCTCTCACCCTGACCTCGATTTCTCAAACTTCACCACTTACCCAATGTCCCCCATGACATGTAGCCCCCCATGACATGTAGCCCACAAAACTACAGTATGTAGCGCATAACTAACTGATTTTTAATCTCTTACAGTTCTGCTGCCACCAGCGAACGGCATGAGGCCAGAACAGGACTCCCCATGGTCATCCCCCCATGACCACAACAACCTTCGCTACAGGCTGCAACAAACCCAGTGATCCAGATGGATCCTGGCATTTAAAGACTTTTTACGCTTTGTAATTGTGTATTGTATGTTTTGAATAACATCTACTGCACGTCTGTCTGTAGTTTTTCCTTACCCTGGTCGAAGTTCTAAGGACAGAGGACCAACCCTGTGAAGTCCAGACTTTTTGCCAATATCCAGTCTTCTATAGTGATATACAGTGGTCATTTAGTCTCTTCTGTAGTGAAATTAACATAGTATTTTTCATACTTTGTAATTTCATACTTGTCATCTACTGTGTGTCACAGCAGATGACACACAGTAGATAAGATCGGTAGTACATTTTTGTCATCGTATAAAAAAACATTAAAACTAATAGTTGGAGAGGGCACAGGCATAGATGTCAAGGAGAAGTCATGATACCGATATCATGCCAATGATATCGTGCAACCCTAGTTGATAAAAATGTCTGAGGACATTTAATAAGTACTGTTAACATGAGCTCACATTTATCTAGGATTAGCAAAAAAGTACAGTCACGTCATATGATCCCTGAGACTGGGTAGTGCAGTCCAATCCTGAAAATCCCATTGTGTCAATGGTATGTCGGCCTATGATGAGTCTATTTATCACCATATATACTTTTCCAAAGGATAGATAAACCAATAAAATTATAATATAATATATAGTAAGTACTAATAACTAGTATTAAAGTATAAAGGTAAAAATTCACTTCCAATTAATTTCTGTTGCAAGTCTCCATGTCATCTTCTCAGACATGGAGTCATAATCGACTGATCTGTCAATTATTTTCTCGATTAATCAAGTACTTGGTCGGTCTGTAAAATATCAGAAAATGTTGACCGATGTTTCCGAAATTATTATGATGTTCTTGAATGCCTTGTTTTGTCCACAAACCAAAATGATTCAGTCTTAATAATTTCTTTGTTATAAGGAGCAAAGAAACCATTAAAATAATAATAATTATTAAGTTAAGAAGCTGAAAAACCCAAAAGAGTTTTTAATTATTGAAAAAAAAAAACCCACCCCAAACAATCGATCGATCACTATCAAAATAGTTGACAATAATAATTGATTAATTGAATAATCGTTGCAGCCCTAGATGTAATAAAGCTCAACAAAATAAACTCGTTTAAACACTCACTTCAGCAAAAAGGCCAAACTTCCCTGTTGAGGGCAGCATGCCAGGAAAGTATTTATTCAGGAAGTCCACCATTAGACTGTCGTAGCCCCACATCAGCTCCCCAACAGTCTTGGTCAGAAAGGGCCCCTCTTTGAAGGTTTTGAATGTGGCGCTGATCATTAAGCGTACGGCGTATGGCTGGTTTTCCATCATCATCGCTGCTCCCTGTAGAACACAGATTGGCAGATTGTATCAAAGCAGACCAGCTGCAGAGTTTGAGGCTTAATTAAAATGTGAGATGTGTGGGGAACGAGAGGAAACCATGTCCTTACCAGCACCAACATATTAGGTATCGTGACAACATCAGACTCATTCCCTACGGACATGGAAGGCTCGAAGAAATACGTTCTGTATTCTAGGTAAGACACGGTATCATTGGGATGAAACGTGATGTTGTCTTTCTGACAGCGTTTCCTGAAAAAATGAAAGAGAAACATGCATTGCATTGATACACAACTTGGTCTCTAATAGCCCAGCAGGACTTTAAGGCAAACCCAGAAGTTCAAGGTCCAAATAGGTTGATAAAGAGGACGGCAGATAAGCAGATAAGATTGACTGTAAATTAGAAGAAGACAATTTGACTTGAAGACTTCTTTGAGCTGGAGCGTTATGATTTTGAGGTAGTATGTAAATGCATCAGCAAATTTTTTTTTAAATTCTATCAGGAAACCATTACAGTTGCAGCTTTAATGATGGTAAGACAAGTGCAGCCAATAAAGTAGGATGGAGGTAGCTTTAGTCATAAGGGGGTGAGTGACCACACATTTTCTGACGAATTAATGGTCTCACGATTAGGGATGGGAATTTCACAAATTTTTAGAGTCGATTGTCGAGGTCCACGTGTTGAATTTTTTGTCGACCTTTTTTTTTTTTTTTTTACAGCAGCAACAGCAGTAATGCGGGGGATTATTATTTGTCAATTCGACAAATTTTTGTTCTTAGAACTATTATTAAGAATCAGCTTTTAGTTTTTTTTTTTTTAATATTCAATTAAACCATTATTTTTTAGGCAAAAATACTGTATATTGGGGCTGGGCTATATGGACCAAAAGTCATATCTCGATATATTTTGGTTGAATAACAATATACGATATATATCTCGATATTTTTTCCGCAAAGAGAGCTGTGAAATGAAATGTTCAGTCAAAGTCAAAGCCAAATATGAGTAGTTTTATTGAAAACTACTCATAATAATAAAATGAAAACATAAACACTGTGCAACAGGAGTGCCTTTTATAAAATCAAAGCTCCATAAGGTGCACATTTAAATAAAAAACATATCTTAAATAAAAACAGCCTATAAAATAGGCCAATCTTTATCTGAAATAAATATGTGTATATGAGAAAAAAGAACAATATCAAAATGTTTTAGTTTGACAACTATAAATGGCTTTTGAAAATCAAATTACACATTTTCTTCTCTTATAAAAGAACAAAATATGACAAACCCTAGTAAGGGCAGCATTTATATATAGAGACAACAAAATAAAGTGCTCATTTTAAGAAAAAAAGTTTTAAACATCAGCTTCAGATTACCTTTTCCTTTTTGTTAACTTATCTGAACAGTCTCAACCAGTTGCACAAGAAACAGAGCTCAATAAACATTTCCCCCTCTTTTATTTTACTTTGATAAACAGTAGTGCTGTCACATGTGCTGCTTGACCACATATCGCTGGTCGACGGTAAATGGGTGACGTAAGCGAGCCGGTTTGCAAGACTGTCTGACAGTCGTGCACAATAGTTGCGAGTGGGAAGCGCATATCACGGGTCCATCATTTCCATTAGCTTTTCATTAACGTGTCTTTGGCAATGTGAAAGGACACCGCTTTTGTTAATGCACACCACTTGTCTGGAGTTTTGTCGGGTTGTGGACGGCTTGCGCCTGTGGCTTCTGCAGCGCGCAGTTTCACACACTCTGCATATATTGCACTTTGTGCAACGTTTTTAAGTGGTGAAAAAGATTCATATTGCTTCCATCACTGGCTGCAACGTGCTTATGGCACTCCCTACATATACCGTGGTTTTGTTGCTCGTCCGATGATTTGTATCCAAACCATCTAGAAATGATTGAGCCACTGCTTTTTCTTTTACTAACCCAGACGCTCTCCTCCGCAGACGCTGCTGCGTTCTCCATGTGAAGCGGAGTGTCTGTACCTGCCCCTCCCCTCTCTGTGCATGAAAGAAGGGCGGGAGGAGCAGTGCAGAGAGCTCCGGTCAGCGGCTTGTCTGGAGCAAGGATCACAGCGCTAATTTGAACTATATCGATATACGCGATAGGGTCTAATTCCATATCGCATTTAAAAAATATATCGATACATCATAAATATCGATATATCGCCCAGCCCTACTGTATATAATTGCACCGCAGTGCAGACAGAAAATGTAGATTGGAGCGAAAGACTGGAAAGAAATGGTTATTGAACAGAGTTCCCCACACCTTGGCTGACATCAAATTAAAGGATTTTGCAAGGGCTTTCCAGGGCCAGTTTCCTCAAACTCAAGGACAGAATGTGTTGATAAAGCATTAGATGGGAGGGCAACTTGTAAGAGCCGCTTTGCCCATGGCGTCAATTTTTAAAACTCTGCGCCGTGTTTGTAATTTCCTTTGTTGAGACAGATCTTGGAATTTGCATTTCACATCGGCGGCGGGAGATTTAACTAAAATATCAACTCTTGCACAAAATTCAAGCACTTTCAATGACCCATGTATAACAAGGAGATAATATCACAGTAATACCTTTTTTCCCCAAGGGCCTTGAGAATATTTTATCAAATTCACAAACTTTCAAGTATGGAGGAAATAATGGCTGTAAAAATGGCTCAAAAAAATTGGTAATTAATAACATTTGTCATTGCACTGCTCACAGATATTGGTCAATCTTTACTTTTCTTATTGTTTTGACTGGGACATACAACATAAATTACATACAGAAGCTAAAACAGAGACGTGAGCATATCTTTCACGTGTCAGTTGTTCAATTTATGTTGCCCTTGTGCAACATGGTAAGCCAGATTTAAACATTTTAAATTCTTGTACACTATTAACTTTTTGTTTTTTTTCATTATGTGAAAGCCTAACAAGGGACAGCAGTTGGAAACTTGCAATAGTTATAATCTCTATGTGCAAACCATCAGTTACTACACCATTTACATAGCAGAATAAACTATAGTAACTTCCATTGTCCCTGCCAAATGAACTATATTAAATTTAAAAAATGTATCCAGGTCCTATTTGACAAAGCATGGAAGATGAACTGTCAACCAATCTTGCAACACATGGCTGCGGGACAAAGTTTACTGATAGTAAAGTACAATACAGCAAAACCAGTGTGCACAGTTGACGGCTTCATGTGCTGTCTGACAGGATGTGTATGTGTGTGAGTGTGTTAATCGTGCACCTGTACACATAAGGTCCTCGCTGCTCCACCATTGGCTTTTCTCCTTTCAGTATCTCCTGAGGGTTGAGGACGTTGAAAAAGTAGACAGACATGAAGAAGGGAACGGGGATGTCCCTCCACATGGTGTAGGACATGTCATTATTTGGGTCAATCACCGTGTTCTGAAATAAGAGGGATTAGAAGAATACACTGATAATTAAACAGCTTAACATTTTAAAAAAAAACAGGTTTTATCCATAAAGCTGTAGTACATAACTTTACTGATTTTTGTTGTTATTATTTGTTGTCATCAGGTGACAAGATCTAAACACTACTAAAACACAGTCAGTCGTGTGGAACGGATAGGCTTTGTGAGTTTTGTGTTAACTCTTTTGACAATTTAAATGTTACCAACTACAGCTTTATTTTCAATTGCCCAAGTGTCTGGAAAACACAGCAACAAAAACAGCAACACGAAGCTTAAAGACAAAATGAGGAAACAACAGCAGTTGATGGACTAATAGATGTTCCCTAGATGGTGTCAACTCTCCTTATGTGTGCGAGTATATCAATATATTATTTCACAAATACTCAGTACATCTCAATATTTTGGTAATACTGCATCATGACTTAAATGTTGTGATAATATCTCTGGCCATTGACCATATCTTCATTTTGAGGTTTGGGAAAGAGATTTTCTGATATTTTTCTGACAAACAACTACTCAGATAATCAAATAATACTGAAAGAAAGAATGGTTAGTCTCTTGGTTAGACAGTACTTCCTGTCTCCTCACGGTGGCACTGCTCAAATGAATGAGGGAAACTTGGGCAGAAGTTACCTGGCTGAAGAAGAGGGAGTTTACAGTGGGATAATGGTGGAGAAAACTATGTTAAGAGATGCCCCATCCACGTTCAATACATAGACTTTATGCACTTTGTTCTCCATGTTGTGAATTAATTGAGAAATCCTGCACTTTTAACAGCTTTCTTCAATTAAAAAACTATTCTAGAATCATAGGGCTGGAACTTCGGTTCTTTGATGGTACCGACCGAAATGCTTCAATACTACCCGGTATCGAAATATGCCTTTTTTTTGGGTCCCGAGTTTTGGTACCTAGTTAATCACCTGACCAAGATCTGATAATGCTGCCGGTGATTGCCTGTAACGTTATACGTGGTTGTTGAGGCGTGCAGGAAGAATACAATGCAGAACTCACAGATGGATTCACGTGAATCTGTATACGCAAGTGTATCGTTACTCGTAACGAAGGTGTTAAAAATTAAGCACCCAACCGTGCATGGCATCAACCTCAGAGCAGAAAGTTGCTCAGCATTTGAATGTAAGAAGAGCGGACAAACATTACAGCTCAACTTTGGATGTTACAGAGCCAGAGCGGGCTGGTTTAAAATCTCCACCACCAGACTCCCCTTCATCCATGAAGAGTACAGCGTGTACTGACGGCACCGTGTCAGGGATTTCAACATGTTTAGCAAAATTCGTATTGAATGTTTGTTTACTTAACCGGGATCCATGTAACGCTAACTTAAAATGAGTGTGCAGCTTCATTTTATGGCTATATAGCTAACTAATTTAAAAGCTAAAATAAAGATAGACAGCAAGTGGTAAAGCTTAGCTTGTTAAAATATATTGCATTGACTGTTAGTTAAACAGCTCACTGTTATGTTTATCTTGTCATCACAGTAGCCTCTGACCCTGATGTCACGATACACCAGTCAGAGTGAATCTGTTCACACTGGCAGAAAAAGGGAAAATTAGTAAAAGAAAAACAAGTCACCAACATTATTGTTAAAGGTTTGCTGCAATTGTTCTTTTTGCACTGAAAATAATTGTTGTTCATCTTTTTATGTAAAAAAAAAAAAAAAAGAACTGAGTGCAAAAATGCCAAAGCTGCAAAATAAAAACTCAGAATTTGTACCATAATGTGTAATGTAATTTTCTTTTTTAGAACTGATATTCTAAAACTGGTATCGAGAAAAAATATCATTTGGGGAACCTGTATCGAAGTGAAAGTATCACCATTGTTACCAGTATCATATTTGTTTGATTGATACCCAGCCCGAGTGAGGACACTCACACATGATACATAATGAATTATCTCTTACACGAACCCAACCCATCACAAATAAATGCCTAAATCCAATGACAGCTACACTCGTTGCAAAATAAGTGAAATCACAGTTCTACCAAGTGCAATATCTCGATCTCGATCTCGAAGAACACTGCAATGATTTGATCAAGAAAAAATGAGTGAGAAAACTACATTATAATAACTTAACTTATAATAAGCTCTTCCATGCTGCAAAACTTCACCAGAATTTGCAATATGGTATCTTTCTGCATTTTATTTTTGTTTTGGACAAATACTGTAATGAATTTTACGATTTCTACTGGCTTTTGAATTGTACCATTTGTCATCTTGTCCGTCTATATTTTGGCCAGGACCCTCTTGTGAAAAAAGGATTTTAAACTCAGTGAAAATAATATCTAGTTAAATATGTTATGAATATAACAGTGCCTTTCTGTCAAAAACTGGAGCAGCCTGCTTAAGCCATATCACAGAATTTATATATGATATACACGTACAGCTGCTTTTCTCCAAATCAAATCGTCATAACACTGAAATATACATTATGTCTGTGATAGGCATGTCTGATATCCTTGTTTATTTGCTGCTAATTTATATCATTGGAAAGTCCTTCAATTAAAATTTTTTTATGGCAGAACTCCAGTCAATTTCATGCGGCCACCAATTAACATCAACTTATTCATTTATTTTTTGGTAATATATGCTGTAACAACACAGGCACTTCTATTTTGAACTTCTGTCAAATAATATCACAAACATCCTTATTGCAATATTACGGTGGAATATTGTATCATCTTAAACTTGTACGACCCATTCCGTGGTGAACAGTTGCTTTTTCCCCATAGTTTGACCTTTTATTTCCCCTTCCTGACGAAACTAGATGATCAGTGACCCCCAGGTCATTTGAGTTTGAGACCCCTGATTTAAATACACACGTTTTAAAATAAAGAACTGATGGGATTTGCAATCATCCTTAAGGAGCTGTATTAGTTTTCACCTGTTGAAATACCTGCAAAGTGCTAGTACAAACAGTAATATGCAGTATTCCTGTTGCCAAAAAGTGATATGTAGCTCCGTTACCTTGTAGCTGAAGAGGTTTTCTTTTATTTGGGAAAAAAACACTTTAATTGAAGAGGGTTGATTTTTTTTTTTTTCCAGACCTACAGATACAGGTATTTCAACAGGTCAAATTGGCTCAATCCCACAGACCCAGATTACGTGTTTGCACTTAGCAGTGACACAACCAATTGTTAGTCATATTGCAATCTCAATATACATCTAAATGATTGCAATATGATTATCATGACCATACTGTGCAGTGGTAAATCCAAACTAAATGTATTCTACCTCTAATGAAAATGTCCTTGTGTGACAGAAAGTGACAAACAGGATGTCCTCACTTTCTCAAGTATGCTTTGTGCCTTACAGCACATAGTCTGGTTTCCATAACTTCAAAGGACATTACATTGACTTCCATTCATTTCCTGGAGACTTGCTCTAACCTTAACCCTAACTACTTCTGGCCTAACACTAACCCCCAGCCTAACCTACAACATGTCTTTGCCTTAAATGTAATAATTTACAATGCGGACTAGCTTTTTGTCCCTGTAAGAAAGACAAGTCCCCATAATGTGACAGAGTGGTCCCCACACACGCACACACATTCTTGTACTTGCTGCATACTGGAGGACTGGGTTGCTGACAAAGTGAGGACCAGCATTTCCACTTTTTAAATCAACACAATTACAAATATCTACTTCATGAATGACATCTACAAAGAACTTCTGGTTGCAGTACCATAAAATGTCTGCAGGTGGAGCCCCAGAGAAAAAAGGGCTGGAAAACTTTTTTTTTAATTATTTTTGGTCCAAAATTTGACAAAAACGTCTATACTATGTCATCCAAAATTTGAAAAAAAAATTACCCAAAATGTTTGGTCCAAAATTTGACAAAAACCTCTATACTGTGTCGTCCAAAATTTGAAAAAAAATTACCCAAAATGTTTGGTCCAAAATTTGACAAAAACCTCTATACTGTCGTCCAAAATTTGAAAAAAAAAAAAAAAATACCTAAAATGTTTGGTCCAAAATTTGACAAAAACGTCATACTAAACTATGTCGTCCAAAATTTGAAAAAAAAAATGTTGACCCAAAATGTTTGGTCCAAAATTTGACAATTTTTACAAATTGAGTATAGCATGTTATAGCAACCTAAGGAAGTGATTTCAATGAAAAAAAACTGAGGACCGGCCAAAATGTCCCCACTTCGTAGAAATGACCTCACTTGGTTGGTTAAAAAAGTGTTGCTCACCTTCACTATTTGGTCGTCGATGATTAACGGTCCCACAAACGTGAGGACGGTCCCGAACACCACGGCCAGCACACCGGCAACTACAAATCCTATAGCCACCCGGGATTTATTGACGGCCATGATTTTGAATATGTCTGCTCCTAACTATCAGACAGACACAGACACACACACGCACACGCGTACACACAGGCACACAAACGCGCGCGTGCGCGCACAGTGTCACTCTGTCAGTGTATCTGTCCAGCAGCGGCTTCGTTTATGTACACACACACACACACACACACACACACACAAACACACACACTCACGCTCGCACACACACACTAACTGAGAGTCCACTCACTGTCACTGACCACGACAGTGTCTCCCTTTAACTCGATAATGTCTTCTAACAACCCGCCGGTGCTTCGTCTGTATCTCTTAATACACTCACACAGCTGCTGCTAACCTCCTTCTGTTGTTTATAAAGCCTCACTCCCTGCCGGTCACGCCTTCGCCGCGCAGAGGATCCTGGGAAATGTAGTTGTTAGACACTTCTGACTTCTGTTGACCGAAAACACCGTCAATTGAAAACCCTGGTTCGGTACAAGTGTTAAAATGCATCGCACGTGACTGCTGGATGTACAGCAAGTCAACATTTTTTATTTAGATTAATGTAGCATTGATAGCACAGCAGAGCAGCAGGGATTGGCTTGCTACATGTGCAAAGGGGTGAGTGGAAGACAGGGGAGAAATCCAAAAAGGATTAGAATAATTACTACAATCTATGCTAAATATATATATATATATATTAAAAAGTAATAGCATTGGCTCAATTAAATACAACAGTGTTCCCCAGCACCACCCATCACCCAGGGGCAGTCCAGACCAGGCCCCTGCACATCCCCCCCATGGAGCATAGATCCTGAGGGGAGACCACTCCCCAAACCCCCCCACAGCATGCAGAGACCCAGGTTCTCGCATACCATACACCAGAAGGTAAACACAGGTGTGCATAGCCATATATCATGCCTTCATGCCATATATCATGTCATGGGTTATTTGATTGTGAGACCCCATTCTCCCATTCTGAACAGCCTTTGTCCTGTGTAGTGTCTTCTGTGTAAGATTTTGTATTGTACTAGTTGTAGGTCTGGATTATTATTTTTTTATTATCATTTTCAATGTATTAGATGATCTTTGTGACCAGAAATGTTCGGATAGGTCGGTCTCCCGGTTAGCAAAGAAGTTGTACAATAATTTTCTGCTAGTCCATGTATTTTAGACACCATTTTGGGCGACATAAGTTTTATTCATTGGAGGTAGTTCTAGGTCTAATTTACTGGATTTAATGGATTATTCCAGATTGGAGTAAATTTACATTGGATATGTGAGGACCCAGAACCAGTGAGTTTAGTAAATTCCTACCAGGCTGACAGGGAAGTATTTATATTTATGCTTTTAAAGCACTGATGCCGTTCGATGGTTTTGCCTGTGGGTTGGCTTTCATCCATTTTTGGACAAACTGAAGCGTATTTGTGGAAGTTTGGAAGTGCCAGATCACCATAGAGGATTAAAACAAACCAGCACATATTATTACCAGAGGAATTTACCAGCAGCGTGGCAATGAGCAGGGTCAATGCAGCAGGAAAGACATGGTTAGGCAAGTGCACCTGAGGGCAGCTGTTAAATTTTTATTCAAAAAGGAAAATCTCACAGTAAGTCAATTGATAAGGCCTCCTACCTACCATCTAACCTGGGGCCCTCAAAGTTGACTTTGTGATCCATGCTGTGTTTGAATTTGGTGATGGACATGGTAAATGGTCTGTAGTTATTTAGCACTTTTGTCGGCCTCATGACCACTCATGGCCACACCCATTCACTCACACATCTACAGTATGCGCAATGCTTTTATCACTCATCTGTCATACCCATTCACACGCTCCCAGCACAGCCATCAAGACATAACATGGGATTAAGTGTCTTGCCCAAGGACACATTGGCATATAGACTAGCAGAGCCAGGAATCAAACCCACAACCTTCAAGTTGAAAGACGACTCACTCTACCACTGATCTACCGTTGCAACTGCTAGGGACTTACCATAGGTTCGTATATATAGATACACATATATACATATTTAAATTTAAATGAATACCTATGATAAGATCTTATTGTCACAAGTGTCAAGAATGGAAATAAAATGGTGGCTTACTTTAATGATTTGGTCCTTCATTACTGCTGGTCCCACAAAGAGAAGAACTACACCAAAAATCACCGTCAGAGTCCCTGTCACTATAAATCCAACAGCTACTTTGGATTTATTGATGCGCATGTTTGCTGATAATGATCAGAAGTGATGGAAAAGTAATGAAAAATCTTCCAGTAGTAGTATTAAGTGTGCAGGACTATGACAGTTTGACTGTAACCTACATATGATGAAGTGAGAGGAGTCCAGCATGCTGGTTGTATTTAGACTGTGCTGACTCCACCCACACTCACACTGAGGGGTGTGTGTTTGTGTGTGTGCACGCGCATCCTGTCCGCTATCTTGTCCTAAATTCACACAAATCCCTGTGATGTCATGCTGTAGTCAAATGGCACGTCCATTGTCACTTTATGATTATCTATGCCTCTGTCATGACTTGGACGTGGACTTGAGGTTTTTATCACATGCGCTCCATTACCATGGAACAGTGCCTGCACCTGTTGGCCAAATCAGTGGTTCCGAAAGTCTGGGTCAGGACCTACAAAGGAGTCATGGGTCCCCAAACAAATTTGGAAAAATGTCTCAACCTTTTGTTTGAGATGTATGGCTATATGTTTTAAATAACATGCACATTACCACAGTGGAAACACAAATTAGAAATGCATGCAATATTATTTTATAATTTTATGATGATAGTCAAATTTGATTTGTATAGCACAAACTATTTTTTAAATAATTAAAATCCTAGTTTGCCTTATAGGGTTAAACGTAGTCCAACTTCCTTTGTCCATAACTGTCATAAACATGGAGAAAAATGAAAAATAAATGAAATTAAAAACCTATTGCAGCCTAACAAATTTCAAACTTCACTGGCCTAGGATCTAGTACTTCCATATTTCACAGGCAGAAAATTACAGTCGAACTTTAAATCAGGCCTTTGCATGTGACAAAGTGCTCCAAAAATGATGCATGAATATTCCCCGAATAATCCATCCACAGCGATGTAATGTGACAAAATAAATTCAAATTACTCGTAGCTAAAACTGAAATATAACTAAAAGGGACCCATAAAAATCTGTGCTGTGTTATCCAGGCTAGTCTAAAGGGGAACATCCCAATCAGAATCAGAATCGCTTTTTTTCGCCAAATGCATCAACAGACACACAGAAATTTGACTTGGCATCCAGTGCTTAAAACAAAACGAGACACAGACACAAGTTAAATATGCATAGCTCTAGGAGACCGGATATTAAAAACATTAAAAAGGGAGTGTGTGTGTGTGTATGTGGGGGGGGGGGATCAGGGGTCGGGTGGGGTGAGGTCCTTGTCCTGATGGCACGTTATCACTTGTCCGAGTGGAGCAGTTTGACGATGCTGTTTGCAGGATGAGACTGATCAGCAACAATTATGCCTGCCCTCTCCCAGACCCCAGCCTCAAGCAGGTCAGCTGCCTCAGGAAAAACATTCCACTCTTAATGACGGTGGAGGTGTTGTCCTCCCATTTCAGGATTGTTTGTTTTTTTTCCCATTGACCTCCATTGAAAATGAGTTTATTTTGCCTGTATATTATGGGTGTGTCACAACTCTGAGCGAGATGTCCAGACCTTGTTTGCGACCAAATGCTTCATGGTTTAACACTGTTGTATTTAAAGGACAGAATATTAACTTAAATACATTTGTAACCAGGAAAAGTTATGTTTACCCTCTTTTATGTCCCTACAGGCAGGCAAAACAGCGTCTAATTTATATGCACATCTGATATGCAAATAAGTAACATTATTTTGATTCATACAGTATCTGTGGTTTGCAGAAAAGTTGCCAGTTGCCAACAGCTGACTCCTAAAGATGACTATAAACCTGGATAACTGAGAATCTTCACAGATGTGCACAGTGGCATTTTACTGATCTTAGAGACTGCTGAAGGTGGACACAGACATCACCCACATGTTGTGTGTCTGTTGTACCCTCTATAAAATTATCAATCATTTGCTCACTTTTTATTTAATAAAGTCTCATCGTTTCAGTTTGTTTCAGGTAGTGATGGGATCGGCAAGTTCATTTGAGTGTACTGAATCACTAGAATCCATTCATTAAAATGATTTGCGACCTGAGTGCAGTACGTTCCCGCCGCGGGCCAGCGCAAACGAGATTCATGTCCTCAGCCACAGTTCTCCACTTCTCTGTGTCAGTTCGTTCGTGAGATTCACGTCTACAGCCACAGTTCACCAGCTCTCAGTTCGTTCGCGAATCATGACTGACTCAGTGTACTGACAGCACGAACGAATCAAAGCAGCACGGCAGACACGGTTCTTCTTACTAGTCACTCCCTCCTCGCTCGGCGCACGTTGGCTGGCGTCATTAGCCGAAGATTCACGAGTGAGTGACGGCGCCGGAGAACGACTTCACGAGTGATTCACAGAACGCGGCAGTTCCACTCACGGCCGTCACGCTTGCTGCTGAGCTCAACTGAACTAAGAAAGGAACGAATCAGTTCATGAAGTGATCCCAGTCAGTTCGTTCACTCAAATGATTCGTACTTTCGAAACGAATCACTCATGACTGACACAACACTAGTTTCAGGATGTTTCAGCAAGTAGAGAGAGAGTGGTGTGACAGTGTTTCCATGTCTCGCAGCTCTGTTTGACCTTTCAATGAAGAGTTTGTTTCCAGGACTTTATGCACTTAATGTGAATTATCCAAAAGAAATTGATTAATTTCTTTAATTAATAACTGTGAATTCCTGTCACAGCTCCCATTGATACAGCTGCAGTTCCAGGGCATCAGTTGAATTTGATCAAATATGTGTTTATTTTTTAACATACATACATTTCCATGACATGGACTTACTTTTTGTCTCTGTCTCTAAGATGTGGACTAAATACTCATCCTGGGTTAGCAAATGTTCAAGAAAACCAACTGGATTTGCTTCAAAACGTGTGAAGTTCTTCTGCAACATGAGCAGCCTGGTGTGCTTTTGATCAGGGATCATAAGCCGTGGCACCCACTGAGTCAACATGCCAACTTTGTTCGTGGCAGGACGTCCAGACCTTGGGTCATCTTCACGGCTCTCACTACCCCCACTTGAATTCACCTGCCCACCATTGCACATTTGATAAAGCTGGAGCATCATCCCCTAATGTATGAACCATGTCAGCATGAATGACTGGTAACACCACAGTGCCAAATGTTGTCCATGTTCAAATGTCTTTTCTAGTCATTTTTCAAATTCGTCAATTAACTATCAGATGTGGGTGTATCTGGAAGGGATCAATGCAGTTAGTGTCATTACAGGTTGAATTTAATGCATGCCAAGTTTCATTGCTTTTACAATACTCCTTTAGTCAACCTACGAACATTTCAGCCCACCCTCATACCTCCACTAAATAGGATCTGTAAGTGTGTCTGCATTTCAGCAGGATTATGCAAAAATTACCCAGAATATACAGAGAGCTCGAGAAAACGAAGCAAGTGAGTGGCTTTTTAGAAATGTCTTGAATGAGTGTACCTCATAAAAAGCTAAACGATTCATGCACATTTTCAGTAAATCCTTTGTAAATAAATAAATAATAAATGCTGGCATATTTATTTGGTGACACAAACAAATTTGACTGTGTTCGAGTACGCTTTTCAAGATGAGTTATATCCACAAGTTAAACACACATTACCACACTGTATAATGCTTGAATATTAAATTACACTATGCGTCATCAACTTCTGTGCCAAAACACGATTTTGCTCGTTTCTTTGTGCCCAGGTCATATTTCCCTCTTTTATGTTTGTTATTAAAAGGTCTTTTGTGTAAGAATTGGTGGCTTCTAATGGTGAAATTGCAAATCCATCTGCCCAAGACTTAAGCTGCGCACTTACTACACTTTCACAGTCAATAGCGATTTTGAAAAGACTTAGAATTCACACTAACGACTGGTTTCAACAGATTAATTCATGACGAATGAAAGACGTCATAAAATGGATCAAACACTTAACGACTGTGCCTGATGAGGATCACACACCACATGATTTGTCAAACGAAGTGAAGCCAATTGAACACATCAAACGCATGTTCAAACTCTAGTTTCAAGGGTAAACAAACATCACCATCATGTTTTTCTTTTGTAGTTTTATTAATCCAGGATGAATGAATAAAGTTTCCCTTCCTTTGGCCCATGGCCAAAAACAATGGCCATGGGCTGCCCATTGTTTTTGTTGTCTTGATATTCCCATTACTTCCTGCCGTCTTCGTCTTCTGACGCTATTTCCTGGGCCCCACACTTTTCATTGGCTGTTGGCAACATGTGTTTACGGTTGGGTCAGTAATCAGTACACGCTACCCGACTGTGTCCGGAAACATGTTTGACTGCACCTGAGGTCGGGTTGTGTCTGTTACCCTCACTCATTTCTGTGCAAAATCAGCCATGCCAACTGTCCCCAACTAGTGCTGACTGGTGCAGACTCTGCCCAACTGTGAATCATCTTGTGTGTCCCCAGCTCTCAGTAGCTATTAAACTTTGAACTGCTTCCTGTATGAGTCTCCTTTGGGTCCCGAGTTTTTGCTCAAGGAATTTAACACTCCTTGGCTCACCCATCCCTTTCCTATGTGCATTATGAAATGATACCATGGCCTCCGTACATGGGACTGGATGTTTTTCTCCTTTGTTTGCGTAGGAAGCATCTGCTTCAAAACATGAAAGACACACACTAGCTAGTATGTAAATGATCTTTTCTAGACTTGATTACCATGCAAAGCTACTTTAAACTACAGTTTTGAACCCAAAACCTTCAAGTTGAAAGATGACTCGCTATACCACCAAACTACCATTGAGCCTCCGTCAGGCTGTGGAAGAAACATACAGTAGCAGTGCAAGATGGTGGAATCCATTTCTATGTGGAGAAAACCATGTGGAGCCAAAATCAAAGGCAAAAACACAAACGGACCTGAAGCATCATCGAGAAATGTTGTTCTGTCACTAAATTTAAAATTTAGTTCAAGACGAAACAAACTGTAATATAGACATAGAAGAATGGAGCAGAAAGATTTAATTAATACACACAACAATCAATAAATCTACTGTAGATTTAGTCGACTATCAATAGACTAAAACTAAAACCTCTCAGATCACTCAAATAGGGGTCTCGACAGCATTTTGGATGCAACCCTCCCATTTATCCGTGCTTGGGACTGGCATCAGGAGTACACTGGATGCGCCGTCCAATGTCAAATTGGACGGCGCATCCAGTTGCGCAGTTTGTCCAATTAACCCAGTCAATGGGGATTGGGAACCTTGCTCAAAGCCTTTGACTTATGAGGAATCAAACTGGCAACCCTTCAGTTAGAAGACAGATTTTCCTTTCCACTTGGGCATGGGCTGCCCCATCTCATACATGGTGAATTCTCTCACCTAAACTTACTGGGGGTCATCACGGTTGTTTGACGCACATTAGCTGGACCATGAATGTTAGTCCACGTAATAGATGGAGAGATAAAGTATATGTCAGTCTTGACAGTGCTCGTGTGGAGTCTGTGCATCCGTGTATGTTTGCCTTTAGGCATTGACATTAGACATAATTAGACACTTAAATGTGTTCACAGTCGTGACTACGACTTCCTTTCTCACTGTAAAGATGCCTCTGTGAGAGGATTCAGCGGATTAAATGAAGCTCACGAAAGTGGGCCGGCCTGGCTCCAGGAAAGAAATCATTACACCACTGACGATCTTGGTTGCCTCAGACATCTTTATTCATGGATTTGGTGAATTTGGTTGATGAAGAGGTCCTCTCTTGCTGAACATGCACATGATCTCTTCTTACATATTAAAGCATATGAGGCCAACCACAGCCCCTCATCTGACTGTGCTGTGAAATCTACCCGCCCTCAGATCATTCTGAGGCTTTTAATACAAGACTTGTACTCTGCGTGTTTCCACAAACACTTACATTTTCCTCACATGACTTCCTTCCTAAATGCTGATGGTGGCATTAAATAAAAACGGAAGTATGAGCCATAAAGGCCCTTAAGCTCTCTGCAACCTTTCCCTCAGTGTTGTCATGTGTTTCCAGTGTGACATGAAATGTATTTTTGAAAATGATGTCTTGTGTCACTATCATTGGTCATCCAGGTGAAGCACAGGCTTCTCATATTACTCACTGATCTGCCAGTTTTCTTTTTTTTTGTGTGGCAACTTTCTTTTTAGGGATTCTGAAATTAGTTTTTATGTCGCTGAGGATATGCACTGGACATGCAGCAGGTTTTATAGTTTGACAATGTCACACAAATGCCAGGGGCAGTTTAACCCCCTTTTTTAATTAAATGTCATGCTTTTTAATTCCTGTAGGGAAATTCCTCTTTGCATTTCTGATATTAAAACATCTTGCAACTACTGAGCGGCACCCAGAGAGCAATGGATTTTTTTCTTAGGGTACCCCAGCCTTTTTTAACTAAAAATCGTTTATGGGCTGCCAAACAGACTGTCCGATTTCAAATGTAGGATTAACCTATAAACTGGTAAAAGGTCTGTATTTATATAGCGCTTTTCTAGTCTTGATGACCACTCAAAGCTTCTTTACATCACAGTTTTTTTGCCATTCACTCAGACTTTTCACCAAACAAAGAGATCTTTATTCTGTTACAAGTCAAGCATCAATTTCGAGCGCTGCAGTTCACTTGGGCGAGCTCCAGACACATTCTCCGGGAGCTCTAACCCTCTGTGAGCAAGACGACCACTTCTTAAACATCACCTTGTGTAATTATTAGTTATTCGACCTTCAGTCTGCCCTAAGGACCACATCACTGACCACACAAGGACACATGCTTTACCTATGCATCCGCTTTATGGTCAACCGAAGGTCAAAGAGAACAATGTTCCGGTACGGCCTGCAGGCTTCCGTCGTGAACTTAATTATAGGGCATTGTGAACCTGGTTATAGTATGTGGACCCAGACTTATATTATATAAGTGAATATTATATATTCGCTGTGTTACAGTGTTTAAGATACTTCACTAGCATCAAATGAACCCACAACCTTTGAGTTGAGCGACAACTCGCTTGACCACTGAGCCACTGTCGCCCCCGGGGTTTTCACTAAAGTGAACCTGTGAGTGAGGTAAAAACTTCTTCACTGTCATTTAGAGTACTTTACAGGGTTAGTTGAGACTGACATAGTTGCACTGACTTTGACTGTGTGCATCCCCAGTGGAGAGCATCAGCCAGAAACGTTTATTAATGAAAATGAAAATGTTTTAAAGGGCCCATATTGTGCAAAATCAACTTTTTAATCATTACAGATTAATTTACTCTGACACAGAAACACATATCTTGATTCTGACACTTGCCTTGGCTTTCTTTTGAGAGCAATATTTTACATATAGCCCCTGTAGTTGTTAGTGCATTTATTTTGGCAGAAAAAAAGAGAAAGCAGCTAAATGCTGCAATTCAGAGAAAACCCATGCACACAAAGGGAGAACATGCAAACTCCACCAGGGATCGAACCCAGGTCTTCTTGCTGCAAAGGCAAGAGCGCGGCCTTAGTAACAGGTTTACAGCAGTAGATTTATAAGAACATAAACTTTGCATTACCAGTTTACTACAGGCCCAAAATCTTACTGACCCTGATGTGAGCTTGTACAGATATACTCTCTTTTTTTTGTCCTGTGAGGAAACCAGAGGCTGTAATATGGTGTATAATCCGTTTGACACCGTCTCCAAATCTTGGTGAGTGCCTCCATTCACACAAGAACAAGACAAGCATGTTTATAAAGCAGGCATTTGTCAAAGGCAAATACCGCTCGCAGCATCAACGCACCCCATCTTCCTGCACACAATCAGTCATGCCATTCTTTTCAAATGAAAATCACTTTTTCCCCCCGTACCATGACACTGCTCCCCCCTCCTTTTCATCATCCTCACTTCCAGTATGCATGGCTGTTAGCACTAACCCTTAATGTTATTGTTTTATACATTTTGTTCATCTCTGAAGCAAAGGCATAAAGGCAGAGTGATGCTGGGGTCAGCTAAATGTGTCACACGAGAGGTCACTGAAATACAATTGGTCATTTAGTGGTGAAAGCAGTGAATTATCATGTTATACTTCAGATTCTGAGTGTTTAAAACTGAATTACCCATGTGTTAAAAGCAGATGTTTAATGTATGGAAAAAAGTATAAGGCCATGTGTAAAAAATAAATTCATTGAAAACTAAAGGGAAAAAATAGAAGTTCATGTCACGTTTTGGTGTTGGGTTCGGTTCACTTCTCCCTTTTTATTTGGTAAAAATGGTAGGGGACATATTATTTGGGACAGTAAAGGTTTTCCCATTTAGATTAAAAAAATAAACAAATCATGTTTAAGATCTTTTGTTTAATGTTTTTGTTGTTTTATAATTAGTATACAAACATAAAAAAAAATAGAAAGAAAAGAAAGAAAGGTCCAACTCGACCAAACCATCTCAACACAGTTTTGATTGGGTGATATTGAAGGCCAGGTCATCTGATGCAGCATTCCATCACGCTGCCTTTTAGTTTAAATCACCCTTAAAAATAAATAAATAAATAAACATTTAAAACCTAAATAAATACAGAAAATGGGGGTGGGAGCAATAAGTGAGTGATCTAGACCAAGATTAAGGTGTAAATCGATTCAGTTTCCGATGAGAAAGACAGTCAGGTGTCTATTTCTGTTCCCAGGTATTTAAAAGCCTGAATCTGTTCCACCAGCTGACCCTGGAGTGGCGGGAACAGAGGTGATGCTGTTTTATCTCTGCCCCCACAACTCCTCGTCATGGAGATTTGGAGACCAGATTGCTGACTGCCTGCAGTCGTCTGTGTATTTAAAAAGTGCCATTACTCCATTGCTACAGGCGTTTGTGGACACAGAGAAGAGGATGGGAGACAAAAACACAACCTTGGGGGAGTCGTGCTTTTATATAAAGCTTAATAGATCAAACTAAGTTGAAAGACAGAAACATCTTAATCCAAAAAGGGATGGTGACGGGCCCCAGGCAAAATAAGCTAGAGGGCTCTTCACCATTTAGAGTCTAGTCTCTAATCTAACTCAACTACCTTTGAGCATCCCTGCTCAAAATTGACTGCATATGTGTGAATATGAGTACATTTGTCTCAAGGAGTATGTCTCTTTTATTTTGAAATTCAAGAATGCATATATTACTATTACCCTAACCCTATTATTAACCCCTAATCCTAACCCTTGACAGGGGTGTCATGTCATGGTATCATAGAATTTAATTCCGACACCTTCAACTTCATGATAAACTTTCCCTCATCCTACGTTCATTCTTGATTTATAACGTCAGTAAACCAGGTTTTCTTGAGAAGGCTATGGTCTTCATTACTACTCCATTACACACTCTGTGTGTGTGTGTGTGTGTGTGTGTGTGTGTGTGTGTGTGTGTGTGTGTGTGTGTGTGTGTGTGTGTGTATTTCAGCACTGCAGTTTCACCACTGCTTATGACTAGACAAATTGTATGGACTTTATCTGTCCACCAGGTGTCAGCACACCCACACTGTTATTCTTTATAGACACATTTGTTTGACTGAGGTGTTCAATTATCAGAGTCAAACTGTCATAAATGATTATGAGCTGGCAAAATATTATTGCTAAGGTCATGTGACAGCGATAGTAACAGATGTCTTACAAATGTATTTAAGTATCATTCAAAGAATTTCTTTCTTATTGGAAAACAAATGCAAATCAGATGTGATGACACGTCGCTGCAGAATGCTGCAGTAGCCATAAGTTTGCCACATCATTAACACACCATCACACCTCCATCACACCTCCTCCACCATGATTTGTGGTGAGAACCAACCACCCCGGGCAACAGTAGCTCAGTGCAAGAGCGAGTTGTCTTTCAGCTTGAAGGTTGTGGGTTTGATTCCTAGCTCTGCCAGTCTACATGCCAATGTGTCATTGGGAAAGATGCTTAAACCCACTTCTTTATCCCAGTTCTTCTCATCCTCTCATCTCCTCAGACTCATCATGACACATCACAGTTCAGAGGTCTTCATCATCACAGTTCAGAGGTCTTCATCACAGTTCAGAGGTCTTCATCACAGTTCAGAGGTCTTCATCACAGTTCAGAGGTCTTCATCACAGTTCAGAGGTCTTCATCATCACAGTTCAGAGGTCATCATCACAGTTCAGAGGTCTTCATCATCACAGTTCAGAGGTCTTCATCATCACAGTTCAGAGGTCTTCATCACAGTTCAGAGGTCTTTATTCACAGTTCAGAGGTCTTCATCACAGTTCAGAGGTCTTTATTCACAGTTCAGAGGCCTTCATCACAGTTCAGAGGTCTTCATCACAGTTCAGAGGTCTTCATCACAGTTCAGAGGTCTTCATCACAGTTCAGAGGTCTTCATCACAGTTCATAGGTCTTTATTCACAGTTCAGAGGTCTTCATCACAGTTCAGAGGTCTTCATCATCACAGTTCAGAGGTCTTCATCACAGTTCAGAGGTCTTCATCACAGTTCAGAGGTCTTCATCATCACAGTTCAGAGGTCTTCATCATCACAGTTCAGAGGTCTTCATCATCACAGTTCAGAGGTCTTTATTAACAGTTCAGAGGTCTTCATCACAGTTCAGAGGTCTTATTCATCACAGTTCAGAGGTCTTCATCACAGTTCAGAGGTCTTCATCACAGTTCAGAGGTCTTCATCATCACAGTTCAGAGGTCTTCATCACAGTTCAGAGGTCTTCATCATCACAGTTCAGAGGTCTTCATCACAGTTCAGAGGTCTTCATCACAGTTCAGAGGTCTTCATCACAGTTCAGAGGTCTTCATCATCACAGTTCAGAGGTCTTCATCACAGTTCAGAGGTCTTCATCACAGTTCAGAGGTCTTCATCATCACAGTTCAGAGGTCTTCATCACAGTTCAGAGGTCTTCATCATCACAGTTCAGAGGTCTTCATCACAGTTCAGAGGTCTTCATCATCACAGTTCAGAGGTCTTTATTCACAGTTCAGAGGTCTTCATCACAGTTCAGAGGTCTTCATCACAGTTCAGAGGTCTTCATTCACAGTTCAGAGGTCTTCATCACAGTTCAGAGGTCTTCATCATCACAGTTCAGAGGTCTTCATCACAGTTCAGAGGTCTTCATCATCACAGTTCAGAGGTCTTTATCACAGTTCAGAGGTCTTCATCACAGTTCAGAGGTCTTCATCACAGTTCAGAGGTCTTCGTCATCACAGTTCAGAGGTCTTCATCATCACAGTTCAGAGGTCTTCATCATCACAGTTCAGAGGTCTTTATTCACAGTTCAGAGGTCTTCATCACAGTTCAGAGGTCTTCATCACAGTTCAGAGGTCTTCATTCACAGTTCAGAGGTCTTCATCACAGTTCAGAGGTCTTCATCATCACAGTTCAGAGGTCTTCATCACAGTTCAGAGGTCTTCATCATCACAGTTCAGAGGTCTTTATCACAGTTCAGAGGTCTTCATCACAGTTCAGAGGTCTTCGTCATCACAGTTCAGAGGTCTTCATCATCACAGTTCAGAGGTCTTCATCATCACAGTTCAGAGGTCTTCATCACAGTTAAGAGGTCTTCATCACAGTTCAGAGGTCTTCGTCATCACAGTTCAGAGGTCTTCATCACAGTTCAGAGGTCTTTATTCACAGTTCAGAGGTCTTCATCACAGTTCAGAGGTCTTCATCATCACAGTTCAGAGGTCCTCATCACAGTTCAGAGGTCTTCATCATCACAGTTCAGAGGTCTTCATCACAGTTCAGAGGTCTTCATCACAGTTCAGAGGTCTTCGTCATCACAGTTCAGAGGTCTTCATCACAGTTCAGAGGTCTTCATCACAGTTCAGAGGTCTTTATTCACAGTTCAGAGGTCTTCATCACAGTTCAGAGGTCTTCGTCATCAGAGTTCAGAGGTCTTTATTCACAGTTCAGAGGTCTTCGTCATCAGAGTTCAGAGGTCTTCATCACAGTTCAGAGGTCTTCATCACAGTTCAGAGGTCTTCATCATCACAGTTCAGAGGTCTTCATCACAGTTCAGAGGTCTTTATTCACAGTTCAGAGGTCTTCGTCATCACAGTTCAGAGGTCTTCATCACAGTTCAGAGGTCTTCATCATCACAGTTCAGAGGTCCTCATCACAGTTCAGAGGTCTTCATCATCACAGTTCAGAGGTCTTCATCACAGTTCAGAGGTCTTCATCACAGTTCAGAGGTCTTCGTCATCACAGTTCAGAGGTCTTCATCACAGTTCAGAGGTCTTCATCACAGTTCAGAGGTCTTTATTCACAGTTCAGAGGTCTTCGTCATCAGAGTTCAGAGGTCTTTATTCACAGTTCAGAGGTCTTCGTCATCAGAGTTCAGAGGTCTTCATCACAGTTCAGAGGTCTTCATCACAGTTCAGAGGTCTTCATCATCACAGTTCAGAGGTCTTCATCACAGTTCAGAGGTCTTTATTCACAGTTCAGAGGTCTTCATCACAGTTCAGAGGTCTTCATCACAGTTCAGAGGTCTTCATCATCACAGTTCAGAGGTCTTCATCACAGTTCAGAGGTCTTTATTCACAGTTCAGAGGTCTTCATCACAGTTCAGAGGTCTTCATCATCACAGTTCAGAGGTCTTCATCACAGTTCAGAGGTCTTCATCATCACAGTTCAGAGGTCTTTATTCACAGTTCAGAGGTCTTCATCACAGTTCAGAGGTCTTCTTCATCACAGTTCAGAGGTCTTCATCATCACAGTTCAGAGGTCTTCATCACAGTTCAGAGGTCTTCAGTACAGAGCCTGTTTTCAGATGCAGCATACAAATAATCTGACATTGTTTCTGTTCACAAAGACCAAATATAGGCAGGAAAAATCACATCAATGACAAAAAAATCTTACAAACTGCAGCTTTAAGTCATTTTAGCCTCTCAGTGTTAACTAAAGGTCTTTGTGCAAGTGATGTAAGGATAAAGCACATGTCAGCCTCTGTAATACTTCCTCACATTGGAGGCATGTTACACATCGATAATGGCTGCTCTGCAGTGTTTGTCCCGCCTCTATGACATGTGGGAGTCCTGTGGTTGGTGTATGCTGTCATGCAAAAAGAAAAAAAATGCAAACACCTGTATCTCCATTCATTAGTGAGTCACAGTGACTGCAGGTTAGACACACCTCATCTTTGCAACTCAACCGACTGGACTGCTGCTGTTTACTGTGGCTGCTGCTGATGAGCTCTGATTTTCTCCCACAGTGCATATACTGCTGTTTTAAGACAAGTTGACAAACTTTAGGCCAAACACACGATTCTCCATGGAGATTGAAAATATGGTGGCAAACAGTGCTCTTATTAAAGCCAGGGAAGGTAAGAGATTGATTATTTTTCACTGTTTTCTTTCCAGAATTTGTGGTAGAATCATGTGTACCATCTTCAACTTCACACTTTTTTTAAGTAGTCGATCAGACAAAACGACAACAAATGTGGTGGGATGTCACGAGTTGACAGGTGTTCACTGTCCTTACATCATAGTGCAGGTGTACGCACCCACTGCAGCTCCTGTCATGTTTTGGTTTGGTGATGTGAGGACAGCAGAAATCTGTGAGGGGCTGAAAGACAAGGGCTGATAAAACTGAAACTGGCCACAGAAGTATAGACCAATTTTTTCTGAGCCAAGTAGGAAACCATTCAAGATAAAAAATAAAAAATCTCTACGGAACATGTTATGCATTTAATAGTAATTTGACTAAGTTGAATAGAAAATAATCTATGGACTCTTATGTCGGTTGTAGTCGGAAGTCTAGTCCTTAGAATCTATTAAATCAGGTCTTACAAGTTTTTTTGTTTGCCACAGCTTTTAGGAACGATCGACTCTTACCTCCAGCATATTTTTTTTATTCATTTCATGTCTCTTTTTTTCCTGTAACTGTATCTGCAACTGAAAAACGGCTTTGATTAAAATGTCCCTTCATTCATTTATCTGCTGCTCTGCTCTCTTTCAAGTGTTTACTGTACGGCCAGTGTTCTCCGACTATATATATCATCATTGTTTTCATGGATAAATCTGGAAGATCTTTCACAGAACCTCTTGCAGTGAGCCACAGACCACAGATTAGTTTTAGCATTTCTCGGCTCATTTTGTCTTCTGTAAACTCATATTATCTCTTGTCTGACAAAAACTGACAGACAAACCTGATTCTCGTACCAAAGTAACTTTAAATGTGCTTTAGCTCTGAATTACAAAGACGTTTAAATCTTATCTTCAAGAGGCAATGTTAAACACATGAGTATGAAAGTTAGGCTGTGGGGTAATGTGGTCCCACAAGCTTTGCATTCCTGTTCCTGGAGCTATTAATAGTTCATGCACTGTAGACGAGCATGCATTGTTTGAAACCTGAAGGGCCGGGCGCACGCTTGCACACATGCACGTTTATGACACTCTGCAGACGGATGTGTCGGGCTGAGGAACCTTCACCTGGGCTTTCATCATAAAATGTCACAACATAAGAAGTTTTTTTTTTTTTTTTTTATTAACCTGTCTGACTGTCTGTCTGTCTGCAGGTGGAGGGGGTAAAGGCAGAAGCTGTAAATGGAAGGAGATGCTTCGCTTTGCTCACATCAGTCAGTGTACGGACCTGGCTATGAACATTGGTGTGTGTGTGTGTAATGAATGTATTAATTTTTGATTTTTTTTTTAATCAAAAGATTTAACCCCAGATTTGGGGTTAAGCTGCTGTCAAATCCTTATTTTCTGCCGATTTTTTTATTCGAAACACTAAATGCAGAAGCAGAATTAAAGAAAAATATATTGAAATACCACTGGCTTATTGACCAAAGGCAGGCAAAAATAAGTGCAGTGTAAACAGATTCAGCAAATCATGAGACACGCAAGTGTCACTCCAGCTTCCACATTCTCAGCAGATGAGAGAAGGAATGTGTGGACTTTCTTAACCCTAATACTCGGTAAAACCAACACACAAAGCTTTTTGGTCTTGCTTAGCACTTTTTACTTACCACATTAGGTTTTGAGTCGATAGTCTTTTTCTGTAATGACCACTTTGCTACTGCTCATCTTAGTGAACTTACAGCCAATAACAGCAGTGGATGGAAGAACAAAGTATTATGCCTTTTCTTTCACCAAAGTTTTTGTGAATCTTTGCTATGTTCCATTTGTAGTCGGAACACATTTCTCTGTTCTTGCGGCGTATGTACAGGCCTTTACACGGGAACGCCTCCCTGAAATTGTATTTCCAACTTGGAACACAGAGCAGTCTGTAGGAGCGCATCCCTTCCTAGTTCCCACTTCCCAGTTCCGAGGTAAATGGAAAGCAGCATGATGCTGCGTTCCAGAGCCCATCCAAACAAATGGGATGTGGGACTTATCCTACCTGAATTGTACTAGCTCCTACTTCAAAGCGTTCCAGCAATTGAAGTCGAATGTTAGAAAACATGGACGATCACGGCGCTTTCTCTCTATGTTTGAAGAGGCATTTTGACTCTCAGCAATTCTGTCTACTTACATAAACAAGCAAGCCGTATATGTAAACGCGATACATATAACGTCATGAGTATACTTTTACCGTAGCCCTACGTATCTTCATGCTAACGTATAACAACAATGACATAATTTCACGCCATAACATGAAAAACAAGTTTTGATAAAATTGCTGTGTCTAAAACAGCTCAACACGCAGAAAAGTAAAGTTTATAGCCTATTCATGTGACTCCATTGGAGCCGCCATTATTCTCCGACGTCATTTCGGTGAAGTCGGGGTAGGTCGATCAGTCCCGACTTCGCGAGTAGGAAGTCCCACTTCGACAGGCATTCCCAGTGCACTTTTACTCGTTGGAGGTAGGATAAGTCCCACGTCCAATGGGTTTGGATGGGCTCTGGAACGCAGCATAAGTCTAAGACTCTTACAGTAAATCTAGGAGAAAGTTTTCCAGTATTGAAGAGAACATCATTCAATCAGGATGCCAGAACTCTACAAAGAGGCGGTCCTCTCCGCTTGTGAATTTAGGCTGTTAGGCTGACAGTGAATTATCACCTCACTGAACAGGTTCATGACGTGACAGAAAGAAGGAAGGAGAATTCAAATAACAGCCACGATTAAGAGAAAGTCAAAAGTTAGTAAAAGGATAACAGGACTGACAGCAGCTTGAATCATTACATGATCTGTTTCAATGCGTGATTTCACTCAAGGTTTTCTACTTTTTTTTCCGACAGAACGAGATTACTCCAGTCTATGTGTGAGGCAGCCTATCGGCAAGAAACTCTTTCAGCTCTTCTGTCGCAGTCGTCCTGATCTGCAGAACTACATATCCCTCCAGAATGCCTTGGTACTCTATCACTTCTCTAAGTTTTGGTCAAAGATAGTGATTATGCAGGTCTGGTTGTATGACTTAGCTTTGATTTTGAGAGCATCAAGCATCAATATTGACTATAGCTGTCACATCTCTAGATTTAAAGCTGCATGATTTTGGAAGATCTTTTTAATATTATGACCTTTGTAAACAGAAAAGCTCTAACATTATTTATGTGTCCTTCATGTGAAGATGGGCTCTGTTAACACAATAAATAAATAAGAGTTCCCACACCTTGGTTGACATCAGGTTCAAGTACTTTTCCTGGACTTTCCAGGACCAATTCCCTCAAATTCATGGACCGAATACAGTGACACAGCTTTACAGGGGAGAGCAACTTCTAAGAGCTGCTTCACCCATGGCGTCCACTTTTATTAAAGGTCACATAGAGTGGTCCTGTTGCACATATATTAACATATATATGTTATATGTTAGTTATGGAGGTCTACTTACATACATTAACTTATTTTTATGGTCAAATGCTATTCATTATCAAAACATTGTTTTAACAATGTTTAAAAATAGCAGTCCCTTTTATGACTTTGACCCGGAGTCAGACCCAGAGTCAGAAGACACTGTCGCTCGTGAAACACCTCCACAACGGACGTTATTCTTCTTCTGCGGTTCAATGTACGCAACCGGATGTGCCCGGACTAGTGCCCGGAGCAGGACGATCGGCTGTTCCTGGGGAACCGGTGTTTACGTGACTATAACGGGATTTTCAGAGATCTCGCTGAGCCCGAGATTAAAATAAAACACAGCGTTCTCAGCAATGGCTGAACTGCTTGTTTCGAAACTTCAGGGCTTCTTAAACAAGGTAACGACGCAGATGCACACTAAAAACAGCGTTGATTGGAACTTCCGGTCTAGTTCCACTTTAAGTTATTGTCCTTGGGATCTTGGGCAAGCCAGTCTATGTAATTTTCTTTAGAGAGCCTTAACACTTAACGTTACTCGCTCATTGTTCTGCATTGAATCACACATCAATGGCAGAGAGAGACAATGAATGGTGCCCACAACACCAATAAGCACCAAAGCAATAAGACATAATATCTCTCTTGCACAAAATTAGATTGTCAGGGTGATTTTCAAAACTCAAAAACATCTGCATTGAACGGTTGGGGTAAAAGGAATAAAAAGGCCAGGTGAGGGGGAAAAAGGGGGGGGGGGATTACAATATTATATTTTGATTGCACAACAGTGTTATTCATACCAGCAGTAATGACTTAAAACTATTCATATTGGTATGAATAAACTAGGGGATAACTAGAACAAACTATGGAGGTTTCGTGACACATCATACTGTGATACTCAGTCAGTGTGGGTCACATATAACCCATAAGGGTTATATGTGGGCTGACAGTAGGGGTCTCAAGCAGGCTTTTCTGTGGTTGGCTGGGTGTGCATACAAATTGTGCTTTTCCATTATACAGTTCTAGTTCGGCTCGGCTCGGCTCGACCTTCTATTAGGGATAGTACCTGGTGATTTGCAGTGTCATCACTGGAAGGGGCGACGTCCAACACAACACTGCTGTCCACAAAATAACCACTGTGGGCATCGACAAGGTGCAGACCTGTGTCATATATAAAACTGAGAAATAGCATTAATCAGCATTGTGGGAAGTCATTGGAGAATGTGTGAATGTTTTTTTTGGATTGGTCTGTTTATACAAGTTACGCACTGCAGCTTTAGGGCCCTTGCAGACCAACCACATCAATTACAAACGCCAATAAATGCACAAAACTGAAAATAATATGAATAACTTGTTATACATAATATTTTTTATGAATGGAGCAAGATGAAACAATTATGAGTCAGTAAAATGAAAAGACATGAAAGAGTAAGATCCTTAGATTTGGACTAGCATATCTACTGTTAGTTCAACTCAGTTTGACATGGCTGAGTGCACAGCAGGTCAATGGTGCAAAAACATGTGCTATGAAGTCACACTCTGTTTTGTTTTTGGTCTCTTTTTAGGACGCATTTGAGACCAAGGCAGACGAGAACAGGAAAGAGTTTGGCATCAGCATCATTCAGAGATTCCTAATGAGTCAGGTCTGGAAAATGCATGAAAAACAGATGTTCATTGCTTACACTTAATCTTGTTTATTGGACTATTTCTCATTGAATGCATTCAGTGGGAATATGTAATAACTGACACTATTTAAGGTGTCAATAATCTAGATAGTAACATACAAATGTGTTATCCTGGCGTTTCATTTATATTAATGTCAATAATCCACCAAAGTGACAATAATCCTCCATGTGTCCTCAGTCCAGTCAGTGCATCCCTTTCCTGCTGAAACATGAAGAAAGCTGTGTCCAGAGTATGGAGGTGGATCCATGTGTGGATGTCTTTCACGAATGCTCAGAGTGAGTCCTGCCACTAATGCTGTGTGTATACCCGTGCATGTGTTTGAGAAGAATGATGACATTCTATGTTCCCTGGATTAGAGACCTGCACAAACACCTGAGTGGCGAGCCCTTCATCCAGTACCAGGAGAGCATGTTCTTTGACCGGTTCCTGCAGTGGAAGATGTTGGAAAGGTCAGTGTGTGTTAGGCCTGTCAAATAAAAAAAGAATTAAGAAAAATATAAATTTATAACATATAATAATATAATGAGCCATAATTCCAATGATTAATGATTAATTATTATTAATTAATAAATTCATTCATTCATTGTCTACCGCTTTATACTCTACATGAGTCAATCCCATCTGACCAGTGGCGATTGCACTAAGACATTGGTTCGCAATGAATTAAAGTTGATCGTTTTAATCCAGGAGGTACTACGCTTGTTAAATGTTTATTGGACATTACTGGATACAGACCAATAAGTGTTAACTGTAGAACTGCAATCTGGTCATTAAAATGATTACAAATGGGATTTCTCTCTGTTTTTTTTTCCTTTGACGGCCCTCAGTCCAACGTTGGGTTCCTAAATTGGCCCCAGGTATCAAAACTTTGAGAACCCCTGCCCTAAGACAATAAGGGAAGCACCTCTTTTACATGCAGCAAAACATGATTAGAATGTGTCACTAGTTCATTCTGAATCAGCCGTTTATCACAGATGACAGATCATTTTCGTAGATACATATATACACTGTAAATAAAAACACTACTACAGCATTTCAGTTTTACATTATTATCACATTTCCTGTTCATTGGCAGAAATGAACCTGCAAATTTGCAGACCAGCACCCGCAAGTGCAGCTGACATTGGGCGAAAGGCAAGGGTACACCCGACCTGAGTGCAGCTCATTTTGTGTATTTTTGATCCAGCTTTCATATCAACCTAGTGGAACAGTTCAGTTTGTTAGAGTACGCTATATATTTATTTGTATTTCCATTAGGAATATTACCGAAAATAACCAGGCCCTACTGTTCTTTCTTTCTTTGGCACCCTTTCGTTGGGGTGCAAGAGTAAAATGAAACATTTAGTTCAGGGTGGAGCTAGAGCGGCTTCACCCACGACAGTCAGCTGATTGAGCGACACAAAAATGTCACTCCTCCATGCGACCGGTGTAAATACCCCATGGAAGTCGAGGCAATATTAATTTAATATTTATTTTTCATTGTCGTTGCACTCGTATTATGTCATGCTAAGCAGCCATCAGGCACAGCCCACACCTCACCGACCAAGTAAAGTCCGAGCCTGAGAGAAGAAACAGTTAGACTAAGATTAAGATAATCTGACACTAACACAGGAGGTGCCTACAGAAAAAGACGCTCCATTACAATGACAAAAGACAAAAGTTATCTTCACTTCTAGCCCCATGATGTGAACACACACCTCACACGTTATCAGCAGCTCTAATGAGTATAAGAACATTTCAGACTCACCTTTAACGACCTATAATCTAACCATCATGATTTATTTTGAGATAACACCCACCACGGATGGCTTCAATACCCTTTGTGTTGTTTTTCACTGACCTGTTGTATAAAGTAACCTCTGGTTCTGAAAAGGTCAATTACTTTTCAGCTTCTAATCATTATTATTACCACTTATTTTTACTCATATACATATACATTTATTTATTAAATGCTTACACCGTAATTTCAATGAAGCAATTAAAAATGCAAATTTTAATTCACCATATTTATACTACATTTATTCTACATTTAACTAATATAACTTGTCAATTCACTTCCAAATGTCGACAATCATTTCAGGTTGTTTGACCCAACAGGTCCCAGCAGTCCAATAAACAGTGGTATGCAAAAGTTTGGGCACCCCTGTAAATTTTCATGATTTTCCTTTATAAATCATTGGTTGTTTGGATGATACATTTCAGTTAAATATATCATATAGGAGACAAACACAGTGATATTTGAGAAGTGAAATAAAGTTTATATGATTTACAGAAAGTGTGCAAGAATTATTTAAACAAAATTAGGCATGTGCATAAGTTTAGGCACCCTTGTCATTTTATTGATTTCAATACCTTTAGCACTTATCATTGGAACTCAAAATTGGTTTGGTAACCTCAGTGACCCTTGACCTCCATACACAGGTGAATCCAATCATGAGAAAGAGTATTTAAGGAGATTTAAGGTGATTGTTTAACATCATGGTTTAGGGGAAGGATACAGAAAGCTATCTGAGAGATTTAAGCTCTCAGTTTCAACTGTGAGGAACATTGTGAGGAATTGGAAGACCACAGGCACAGTTTTAGTTAAGGCCTGAAGTGGCAGACCAAGAAAAATCTCAGATAAGCAGAGGAGAAGGATGGTGAGAACAGTCACAGTCAACCCACAGACCAGCTCCAAAGACCTACAACATCATCTTGCTGCAGATGGTGTCACTTTGCATCGTTCAACTATTCAGTGCCCTTTACACAAGGAGATGCTGTATGGAAGAGTAATGCAGAAAAAGCCTTTTCTCTGCACCCGCCACAAACAGAGTCGCTTGAGGTTTGCTAAAGCACATTTGGAATAAGGTGCTGTGGACTGATGAAACTAAAATAGAGTTATTTGGGCAAAACAATGGGGCGTTATGCATGGTGGAAAAAGAACACAGCATTCCAAGAAAAAACACTTGCTACCTACAGTAAAATTTGGTGGTGGTTCCATCATGCTGTGGGGCTGTGTGGCCAGTGCAGGGACTGGGAATCTTGTTAAAGTTGGGGTCGCATGGATTCCACTCAATATCAGCAGATTCTGGAGAACAATGTCCAGGAATCAGTGACATAGTTGAAATTGTGCCGGGGCTGGATCTTTCAACAAGACAACGACCCTAAACACTGCTCAAAATCTACTAAGGCATTCATGCAGAGGAACAAATACAACGTTCTGGAATGACCATCTCAGTCCCCAGACCTGAATATTATTGAACATTTGTGGGGTGATTTAAAGCGGACTGTCCATGCTCGGAAACTGTTTTGTAAAGAAGAATGGTCCAAAATACCTTCCACCAGAATCCAGACTCTAATTGGAAGCTATAGGAAGCGTTCAGAGGCTGTTATTTCTGCAAAAGGAGGATGCACAAAATGTTTCTTTTGTGGTGCTTAAACTTATGCACATGTCTAATTTTGTTTAAATAATTCTTGCACACTTTCTGTAAATCATATAAACTTGTGACCAATGATGTATGAAGGAAAATCATGAAAATTTACAGGGGTGCCCAAACTTTCGGATACCACTGTACATGCTCTAGTCGGAGACTTTACAAGCGCCATCTGCAGGATCCTAAGGGCTACTTCAAATAGTCTTTGGTGCTTATAGGACTGGATCGTGCATTTCAAACAGCTCGCAACTCAAATGTTACACCCTAAGTTTGATTTAATATTGAATTTCGAATAAATAGTGACAACACTAGTTTGTGCGTGTGTGCGCGTGCGTGCGTACGTGTGTGTGTCTGCTGATGTGTGATAACGCCAAACAGATAAAGCACCACACACACACAGAGACATGGAATTTGATAGATCAGCAGTTAGTTGTGGAGCTGGTTTATCTTCTTGTACTTCACTGCAATTACTGTTGACTCATTTGTGCCACATTTAGCTTTTTCCACGTTTAGACTTTCCTTGAGTATGCATTAATTGACTGAGAATGAAAACAATTTTTCTTTTTCTTCAAGGCAGCCCATCAGCAAGAAGCGATTCAGACAGTACAGACTACTGGGGAAAGGAGGGTTTGGAGAGGTAAGAGGTCACAGTCACATCCCTTTAACCTTCCTACAGCGTTTGGGCTAAACTGACTGATTTTACAACTTTTGTAAATCATAACTTAGCTATATTCACCTTATTGCCTCACAATAGCTAAACTCGCTGGGAATAGCAGTCAAACTGAAACGCCTCTCGTAGTAAAGAGTCACTGTATTTAAGCATCAGATATATATACCAAAACACACCCAACTGTTTGACTCAAACATGACATGGCTTCACTGGAAGAGCCATGAGTGTGATATCTGACACAAGAATCAAAGCGAACAATGCCGAAACATAGATCAGTTCAAAAACATGCGTTAATCGCTAACATTTTAGCGCTGAAAAGTCACAACCCGTTCAGTCATATTTCATTTTTAAAGCTCACATAGAGTGGTCCTGTTGCACATATGTGAGTTATGGAGGTCTACTTACATACATTAACTTGTTTTCATGGTCAAAAACCTCCTTGTTGCTGTAAACGAGCTGATAGAAATCCTCTTTTCTGACTGTGTTTCCCAGCCGCGAGACTTGAGACTCAAATCTCTCAACCCGGAAGTGACATATTCAGCACACCCGCTCTCAGAAGCGCAGCTCCCCCCTCTGGAACGGTGGATGCACTGCTACTCATTATCAAAACATTGTTTTAACAATGTTTAAAAATAACTTTGTCACGAGTCCCCGCTGCAGTCCCTTTTATGACTTTGACCCGGAGTCAGACCCAGAGTCAGAAGACACTGTCGCTCGTGAAACACCTCCACAACGGATGTTATTCTTCTTCTGTGGTTCAATATACGCAACCGGATGTGCCCGGACTAGTGCCCGGAGCAGGACGATCGGCTGTTCCGGAGAACCGATGTTAACGTAGCTATAACGGGATTTTCAGAGATCTCGCTGAGCCCGAGATTACAATAAAAAACAGCGTTCTCAGCAGTGGCTGAACTGTTTGTTTAGGAACTTCAGGGCTTCATAAACATGGTAATGACACAGATACACACTAAAAAACAGCGTTAATTGGAACTTCTGGTCTAGGTCCGCTTTAATGTAACTCATTAGCAGTGCCGGCCTGAGCCTTTATGAGGCCTGAAGCAGAAGAGCTGGTGTGCTGATATGTCACTTCCGGGTACTGGCCAATCACAAGACTCTGTCTTCTGGGTGTGAGAGTTGAGTCTGAAATATCGTGGCTGGGAAACACCATCAGAAAAGAGGATTTCTATCGGCTCGTTTACAGCAACTAGGAGGTTTTTGACCATAAAAACAAGTTAATGTATGTAAGTAGACCTCCATAACTAACATATATGTGCAACAGGACAACTCTATGTGAGCTTTAACAGTTTAGCTGATATCATTTATGAAACAAAAACAGTAGGGATTGTTTTATGTCTCCCTCCATTTCTCTACACAGGTAAACTATATTTCTATTTAAAGCTGCAGAATGAGGGAGTGTTTGTATGTATACAGCAGCAGCAGAGCATGGACTAATGGGGTCAAGCAGCACTTATCTGTCAAACTGACTTATTTTGCACTAGAATCTTTTTGTCATGCTAGAACCTGTTTGCAGCCATGTCGCTTTACTAGCGTGTCAGCCATAAAACTGGTAATTTCCAATATTAACGAGTGACGAGATCTAAACTGGACTGAGAAATACAGTCAAAATCTAAGTCACTATGGTGTGAACTTATTTGTGGTTTGTGTTTATGTTTAAAAGTTACACACTAAATAATGACAGTTTTTTTTTTTTGTTTTTTTTAAACAAAGCCAAATTTTTCCCGCCTTCACTCATACTGCGCTTCCTTCTCAGGTGTGGGCGTGTCAGGTGCGGGCCACAGGAATGATGTACGCCTGCAAGAAACTGGAGAAAACCCATGTGAAGAAGCGGCGAGGAGAATCTATGGCTCTGAATGAGAAAGAGATATTGGAAGGGCTGGACAGTCGATTTGTGGTGAGATGACAAACCCTTGACCTCTGGCCCCTTTGAGTCACTCGCTCTCCGTCTGCTTGTCTTTTCATGTTACGTCCACTAAGCTTTCAAAACCACATGCTAAAAGCTGAGTGGGGTGAGACAAAGTCAAAGTCAACGACAAATGAGCAGTTTTGTGCAAAGTTCTAAATGAATCTTTGAAGGAAACATGGGTTAAAAACCTACACGTATACAGTTGCAATGTGCAATGTACAGTATGGATAGGATCAGGGTTCAATTATAACCTGATCTTTGTGGGAGTCTCTAATAACTGATGTCAAACTTAGACTGAGATAAAGACATAACAAAATATAGCTAGGTGGGTGCGTTTTGGGGGGAGCATACACCAATACACCATATAAGAGAGAGAGTTCACTGTGAATTATTCAGTCTAACACTTAAACACAAAGAGCAGCACACATTATATCGGGTATATTGCAACATTCACGGGCGATATTGTAGTTTTAATGTAAAAAAATCTGTCAGCAGCATGTTTATCTTGTTTACGTAAATTATACTCATAAATATCACACATTACATTATACATTGAAAACGGCATTGTTTGTGATTACAGTAATAATAATAATTCAAATAGTGTTTTTTTTTTGCAAGGGCAAGCTTGGACTGGTGGGGACACTGCCAAAAAAAAAAACTTAATGTCGCCTGTTGATTTTCCCCCTTTTTTGGTGGTACAAAAGAGAAAACAAATAAGCATGGACAATATGTGTAGATGTGTGTAAAGCCGTGCAGGCCAGAGGCAAAGGAGACAGAAACAAAGATTTGTGTGTGATGTGTTCACTGATGCTCGTAAAATCCTCTCGCGCACAGAATTTGAACACATTGCCCTGTCTCTAATATTGGTATCTGGCTTTCTCCAAATATTGATGGAGATTGATGTTTTTTGGTCATATTTTAACGACCCTACAGTTGTACAATTTATAGACTACCTTCATGGGAGCTCAACCCCTTTTTATGGGAACTCAGCTTCTCTCTGACTAGACATAAGCTATCCATCCATCCATCCATTATCTACCGCTTCATCCTCCACCAGAGGGTCTCGGGGGGTGCTGTGCCTATCTCAGCTGACATTGGGCGATATGCGGGGGTACACCCTGGACAGTTAGATATAAGCTAAGTTATATTGTATTGAGATAAAGTTATAAAAGTTCTTTCGAGTGATTATTCTTTTCATGCAAAAAAAATGTATATGATAAATTTAATAATAATTTAATGTTTTTTATTAGGGCCCACGGTTGGTGTAGTGGTTAGCACTCTTGCCTTTGCAGCAAGAAGACCTGGGTTCCTGGGTTCAACGGCCTTTCTGCAAGGAGTTTGCATGTTCTCCCCGTGTGTGCGTGGATTTTCTCCGGGTTCTCCGGCTTCTTCCCACAGTCCAAAAACATGTGATATGGGGATTAGGTGAATTGGTCACTCTACATTGACCATAGGTGTGAGAGTGTTAGTGAATGGTCTCTATATGTGGCCCTGCGATGGACTGGCGAACTGTCCAGGGTGTACCCCGCCTATCGCCCAATGTCTGCTGAGATAGGCACAGCACCTGGTGGAGGATAAAGCAGCAGTAGATGATGGATGGATAATGTTTTATTGAAAAATCCATTAAGTCTGGGACCTGGTTTCAATTTTAATTTAGATAAAAGTAAATATATTGTCTTCGCTACAGAAGACTAAAAAATAAGAGCAATTTCTGAGAAACAAGGTCTTTTTTTTTAACCCAATTGAGTTTTTTATGCACATATTGTGTCTGACATCACCAACTGTTGCATTTTCATTTGTAATGTTTTCCCTGCCAGTTAGTGCAGACTCTTTCACTTTCATTTTGATTATGCATCCGGGTGGAATGTTGCTCTGCTGGTTAAAGGGAATATGCAGGGTTTGTGTCCTGTTCTGAAGCTGCGGTCACAATGGACACAGAGTGAATTTCTTGCTTGAGCGGCAAGTTTACAAACAAAGTCCAAACTCCATTCGCTTGAGTTGAAATTTTGAAAACATGACAACCATTCCGCATTTATATTATCTGACTGATGTCCCATGGCGTCACGTACATGTCCGGTGGTCAGTCAGACTCTTATCATCTCTGTGTGTTCACACCCAGAGCTGTACCACATGAGAAAAAGCTTGGACTAAAGTCAGAGAGGAAGTGGGTTTACCGGTAGACGCAATTGTACACAATTACAGCAGTGCACTAATGACAGTGCACAATCACACCAGAGAGCTGAACTGCTCTGTTATTGGTCAACGTTTCTGTGACCTGATTGGTGAAAAGCTGCATGTGACAGGACAGATTTAGTTATGAAGCTATAAAAAAGTGTTTATTCTGGAATTACTGATTAATGCCAGAAAAAAATACTGCCTACAAAGTGGTGTATCTTGAACAACTGCCATATTGAAAGGAAAGAAAAAAATACCTGCACTTTTTTTGCATGTCTGAATTCTTCCCAAGACAGATTTGGAAACTGTGTCAAACCTATGATAGGCCATGTCCCAACCCTCTCACACACCTTCTACAAGCCCACAAAGCACATGTAAACTATGTGCTTTGTGGACTTGGAGAAGGTTTTCGACCATGTCCCTTGAGAAGTCCTGTGAGGAGTGCTCCGGGAGTATATGGAGTATGAAACTGACCCCCTGATATAAGGGTTCTTTGGTCCGTGTACAACCAGTGTCAGAGCATGGTCTGCATTGCAGTAAGTCAGATCCATTCACTTTTATATATATATATATATATATATATATATATTGAAAGTTGGACCTGGGTCTCATATCATGCACAATTCAGCATTCTCACATTATGCTTTAGAGGGGATCAAAGCAGATGAATGTCACTGTTTGTCAGTTTAACAAACAAGATGAACAACTATAGAGCTGATTTAGCTGCAGTCCGTCTCTCTCTTCCTCGATCAGTGATACTTGCAGCCTCTCAGCAGTCTGCTCATCTTTCTGTTTATGCTCTTCTCTTCCTCTACTTCATTTCATCATATTTTGAAGGTAGTTTTTGTTTTTCCCATTTCCAGGGTTATATTTGAGCTGACAATATGGCTCTCAAGAGGGTTTTTCCCTGGTTTCCATGGTGGCCCCACCCTTGTTTGCCTCATCTAGGGCCTTGTGTTACTGGGACCATGTGGGACCTGCATCATTTATCCACTTCAAACCTGTGCCCTCTTAACCCAGGTAGTGGGCACAGGCTTGAAGCATGAATATAACCCTTATAAGAACTGGGATATATTTTGTGAAGAGGAGAAACTCTGCATTTGCTTCAAATGAATGTTAAAGGCTGACAACACGTTATGCTAATATATATTAATGACGATCGCTGTCAGAAGAGCTGAAGATCTTTGCCCAAACCCCACGGATTCAACAACCGAACATAAGGATACCGCCTGAAGCCATTGTTGGGGGAACTCGGGAACTCATTTGGCAATGCCTTGTCATCTTGTCATCCTGAACTCTAAGCTTCCAAAAAGGGAGGGATCAAATATGCTACAGCCATGGTTTTCAGACTGTGGTACACAAGCTTCCTCTGGTGGTACTTGGAGGAAAATCAGAAATATTCTATTCTACTGTATATAGAATAGAATAGAATTCTACTGTATATAGAATAGAATAGAATATACCAGGATATGAGATCAGACAGTTATTTAGTGCACAGAAAAAGAAAAAGAAAATTAGAGTTACCTTATCTCCCACTCCATCTTAATCTCATTAAGCGATACCAGTGTCTGAAGTATGTGAGGAAGACGAAGATGATGATGATAAAGTATAGTATAGTCAATCAATTAAATAAAATTTGATTTGTATAGCCCACAGTTTACAAAACATAGTTTGTCTCATGGGACATCACAGGGTTGGTAACATCCTCTGTCCTCAGACCTTCGACCAGGGTAAGGAAAAACTACCAGGGGAAAAAAAAAAAACTTATAACAGGGGAAAAAAGGTAGAAACCTAAGAGAGAACCACAGGTGAGGGATCCACTCCCTGGACGGACAGTATAGTATAGTGATTTAAATTGAAAATCATTCATAAATGATTTACCTCATATTACTGACCACTCCTCTACATTCTGAGGTAGTTCCATGGGTAAACTAACTCATTTTATTTGAAGAAAAATGTATCCATTGGCTTTCATTCACATACCTTGACGCATGACACATCTATAATTACAAATTTGATCTCTGATTTGTTTTTTAATTGAATCCATAAGTTTGCTTTGTACTGAATGTCATGTTATTTGACTTCTTCTGGCCCTTGACTTGGACCCAGTATTTCATTTTCTGTACTTAAGTTGGACACCCCTGGTCTAAAGCTTCTCACAGAACACACAGCTCAAGACATCAAAACTTAACCATATTTATGTGTAATTCCCTGACATCTTTTAAGGCAAAGTGTTGGATATTGGATTGCATTGTCTCTGTGGGTGTTCTTCTTGTATTTGGTATTTGTATGTGAAGCTTTTTAATCATCACTGATCCATGCTTTACATGCACATCCTGGCTCTCCACTTAGGTGAATCTGGCATACGCGTATGAGACCAAGCACTTCCTCTGCATGGTTCTGACCATGATGAGCGGTGGGGACTTGAGGTTTCACATTTATAACATCGGTGAGCCCGGCCTGGAGAGAGACAGAGTATGTTTCTATGCTGCAGAGGTCTTTTGCGGATTAATTCACCTCCACCAGAAGTCAATAGTATACAGGTCAGTGTATTTTCACATTGGCAATGCATTATGACACATGGTAATATTATGGGGGGGGGGGGGGGGGCGGGGTTGAGTGGTAGTATGAGATATGCACTGTGCCTCAGACGGGATCTGTGATTTTACATTCTGGCACACAGGAGTTGTTGATCCACTGCAGTAGTGGACAAGCAGCTCCAGTGTTCTCTTGAGCAAACAAATGCTGTTATGGCTCTTGGAGCAGGGGGTAAATGGTTTACAAAGTGAAAACTTAATTTTCCAGTTGAAAATGTCTCTCTAACAGAAAGTTAAGATGTATAGACTTAACCAGATGTGGTGGTTGATCATGGTAGCCTTTTGTTACGTGGCTAAAAATCTGTTTTTCCCACATTTCAATAATACAGTACTAGTACGACTCGGCTCGACTCGCCTTTTTTTGCTTTCCCATTGGAGATAAAAAAAAAAAAGTACCAGGTACTACTATCTGGTACTTTTTGATACCTGCTCTGTCAAGGCCCCAAGCAAGGTGAATCTATACTAAAATGTGACTTCAACAGACTGCCGGCCACTGATTGGTCAGAGAGTTTCGTCACTGGAAGACTCATGAGTGTGACGTCCGACACAATCAAACCGAACAATGCTGAAAACTGTAACTCAGTTAAAAAATACTTAAAGGGGAAATAAGTAGTTTATAGTGCCATCTAGAGGAGAGGCTGAAATTTACAACAAAGACCTGCTGCTCTGCTCACCCCCTCCCTTCCCTGAGCGATACGGTATCCTCAGCCGGTCAAATGTCGTCCTCGTCGTCTTTCTCCGTGTCGCAGGTGAGGTTCGTGAGGCGAGGGAGAGGGCGAGCTACCGCGGCCGTAGCAGACGAATCGGAGAGAGAGGAGGCGGGACTTCCGCTACAAGTAAAGAGACGCTTGTTTTGTTCTCTCGCGTTTGTCCTTACAGGCTCCGGTAGAAACATGGCATCTCGCTGCTAACAGTGGCTATGCAACCGCAGTCCGCGGTCATGTTATTTTACATGACTTTTTGAAACACTACGAAAATGAAACAAAAACTATTATACAGCGACTAGACAATGCAGGAGCACATAATATGTATAAAAAAGTGGATTTTGGGTTATATAAACCCATAAATACTACATATTGTACCTTTAATCTCCAACATTTAGCAAAGGAAATGTCTATAATCTTAATATTCAACAGAGGAGTCTGGTGTATTTAGCGACAGCACTGTCGGAAGGCGTCGATCGTGAGCCGAATCACAACCCATTCACTCATATTTCAGTTCAGTGACTGTGTCAGACGGAGTCTGTGCTCCAGACATGCAGGAAGTACTGAACGATTCTGTGAACAAATATTTTTAATCAACCGATTCTAATGATTCAGTTACACCCAAAACAACTGCTTTGCCCCGTCACTAGTTTGTGTTTGTCGCATACAAACCAACATCACTGCAGTTTCACGCAGCCGTGCTACGACGACTCCGCCCACATTGACGAGTTACTATGAAGTAATGGAAAACGACGACGTACCTGATACCAAACCAAATAGAGTCGAACCGAGTTGTGCTAACACTGTTTAATGGAAAACATTTAATGATCACTTTGACATTTTAATGGTCACTGAATTAATTGTTTTTACAGAGATCTGAAACCAGAAAACATTCTACTGGATGACAACGGTATGTACAGCCACACTTAACACGCTTGGTTTGTTCTCAGCTTAGTGTACAATAAGAGACAAATGCCCCATAATAACCTTGAATCAGATCACATTCCATGCTGTGCAGAAGGAACATGATCAAATATTTTCACAGCAGTTTCTGATGTGGCTATTTTTAGCTCTAAAAGTAGTTGGAACGATAGCAGTTCAAGTTCTGCCAAACGTTCGTCATGCAGACATGTCTACCAAAGGAAGGACCAGAAGGAAACAGTTGATGGTATTATGACATGAGTGCAAACAAAGGCAGGAGGAGGAAGTGAAAGCCTGAGTGCATCAGGTGTGGTATCTATTTTAAGAAACCTGTTCCTTCACTCCTGGAGCCGCCTTGTTTTTTTTTGTTTTTTTTGCTTCATGCCTTTGTGTTTATAAATTCAAAGAGCTCAGAGAACAACTGTGCACACGTTTTGTATTAACTAAGCAAACTATGTTCACAGCAGAGAAGCCTGAGGGAAGGGATGTGCAGTCCATCAGGCTTAAAGAGAAAGTCATAAAGGCAAAAATGTCAACTATGAAACCAATTCAGTGGATTCTTTCCTGCTTGTTTTTCCACAAAGGACACATTCGCATCTCTGACCTGGGCCTGGCTGTGAGGCTCTCTGAGGGGAGTCTGGTGCGAGGCAGGGTGGGCACACTGGGATATATGGGTATGTACCACACTAATGACACATTCATGTCCAGCCAAAGTCTAAAGAGAACCATGAGTGGAAAGCATCATGCTTTTATGGTAGCACCAGTGCTTGAAGTGGGCTGGTCCTGTCTGGTACACAGTCCTGGCCCTTTTTAAATATCTTAAGTACCACTTAATGTGTACTCACAAGATGCCAGTTAAGTTTATCTGTCCAATTCATTATTATGGCCCAGAATAATGATTTTTCAGAGTGCACTACTTGACGTTCACCCGTTCTCATGAGTCTAGTTTTTATGTCTAGTGTCGAGCCAATATCGGCTGTGGCGCCTCCTAAAGGGAGAAGACAAAAGAAGAAGAAGAACAATATTAAAAGTGTTGTTAATGTTTAACAATAATGTTTAATTATATTCTCTGACTTCTTGCCATATTTGTGTCACGGAGAACAGCATAATAACATTACATGACTGTGTGCTTGATGCTTAATAAATGTTAAGAATAACCTAAATATACAAGTTGTATATTTTTTTGTTGTTGTTTAGTTCTTTTAATATAGGCACAATATTTAAATAAATTGATGCGAACATCACTCACATCTTCTGGTATCTATAATTTACTGGAGATTTTCATAATACCGACAGACATACATTACATGCTTCATATGGATAAGGGCAGAACGGGCACTTATTTTTTCCCACTTCAAGCATTGGGCAACACTGTGAGTAAAATGTGTTTAGGTGGAGGCAAAAGGCACCTGGTTACATAATGGCTTGTCAATAACCTCTCCATAAAAACTCTGGATAGGTGAGCACCACTACCCTTGAGTCTATGCAGACTTTATGTGCTGACTGCACATACTTCCTGTAGCACAACACGTTTCGCTTGGTAGCATGCTCTTGCTCTCTGGTAAAAAATAAACAATTAAGCAAAATGACCAGGGTATTTATGAACCGGTCCGACTGAGGGAGGGTTTGTGAATGGTTGTTCGTCTCTGTATGTTGTTACGATGGACTGTCCAGGCTGTACCAAGAGAACTGGCTTCAACAATTAATGAAACAATAAAGAAGAGGGTAACTGTGTTCACTTCCTTGGGGTTAATGCGATGATGTCCGCTGGTACCTCATACAAGGACATACAAACGGGGGATGAGCTCCTGGTGAGAAATCCTAGCTACTAGGATGGAATGCGAGACCAAGCTCACATGCCCAGGACCATTACTACCCTCACCATGCTTCTACAGCAGCCTGAATTGGAAAAAAACAGCTCGAAAATTGCATTTCACACTTTGAACTGGAGGTTAACGATGCAAACAAAGAAGAACAGCATCCTTTCCAGTAGTAAAAGGCCACTATAGTTCCCTGACAATGGGAGGGGATGCGTGGAGGAGTCCTCAATTTGTTGCAATCTGCAGTCTCACCTTTAGATGTCACTATTTCTTACTCAATGGTCCTTTAAATTAGATCATTTTAAATGATGGTGTCCTTGTAAGGCTAGAAATATGTAGGCTACTCTATGTTAGCAAACTGTACAGCATTTCCAAGTCTCTTACTTGGAAAAATAATAGTTTTTCGTATTACGATTATCACAATTATGAAAATTCATCTGGATTAGTGGTGGATTTCCATACAGATTATTATCTTGTGGGTTTATGGTGAGGAATGCTAGTGTTTGGTTCTGGAAATCTCTAGTATATATACACTCACCACAATGTGCCATGCAGAGCAGACACTGTTTATTGATCTGAATTATCACTAATTTCAGCTCCGGAGGTGATCAGCCACGATCACTATGGCATGAGCGCAGACTGGTGGGGCCTTGGCTGTCTGATTTATGAAATGACTGCAGGGCAGCCACCACTCAGGGCGCGAGGAGAGCATCCAAATGCCTCGGAGATGGAGCGAAGGATTAAAAAGCAACAGGAGGAATATAATAACAAATTCAGCCGTGACGTGAAAGACCTCTGCTCTTTGGTGAGTGCTCAAATGATTGCTTATACACCATAAATGTCATGCAAGCACAAATTGGGGCTGGATATCATCAACTGATATATATACGGTCTTCTTCCATTTAATTCAATTTATAATTTGATTTCATTCAATCATTTCAGCATATTTCAGTTCCACTTCCTGTTTTGCTTGGATATGAAATTCCAGCTTTTGTTCAAGTCCTCTTCAAAATGAACAAACATTCACTGTGCAGGAGGTGATACTGCTGGTTGCAATAACTCTGTACGAGAAAAAGTAGCTTCTACTTATAATGATCTCAATCAGGTCTCAATCAGGGCTCTTTCCATAAAAATGATGTACCCATTTCGAGGAAAATACAAGAAAAAGCACAGCATATAGTGTATGAGTGGACGCTGGTGTGATTGACAGCTTGTACCATCCAATAGGAGCCTGGTCAAATCGTACAAAACAGAAGACTACGTAGAGTTAATGATTTTAGAGATATGTGCATATAGTTTATAAGTAGTAACTTTTAAATAAAGACTGATTAGGTAAGATAAAGTAAGAAAGGGACTTTGGTTAGCTGATCACTGCTTTCCTATACACCTGTTCCCTTAAAGCATGGACAACATATAGAAAATGAATATAGTCTTCCAGTTGAAAAAAAAAATTGCTCGAAGCCTCAAGATTTGGAAATCTGGAATTACTTAAAGGTGTATTAGGTAATAAATCTAAAGCAATTGGCCTCCTAATCTAAAATCCTAAAAATCCTAAAATCCTCCTAATGTGTCACAGAGACTCAGTAATAATGTTCATATAACAAACTTAACTCACCGCTCAAATTTCCAGTCTCAAAGCTAACCAAAAAAAAAAAAACTATCTTACTTTATGTTTCTTTATCAGGCAAATGTGCCTAATGAAAGTCTAGTACCAATGGGATTCTTTCTTTGCTTTTTAATTGTTCATTCCATTTGTAATCTGAACTCAAATTTCCAAGGTCATGGGGTGTTCCTTACATGGGACAACCCCCCCCCCGAACTTGGATTTCTGACTTGGAAAACTCAGAGCAACCTCACCAACCCTGGCTTTAAATTACAAGATTCCACCATACAAACACTGTTACTTTTACTGTTAATAGCACACATTTACTATTTGTTTAACATTAAATTAGTCGTGCACATAGTACTGCTTAACTTTAAACAATTGCTTGTCGAGCGCCATTATTGACTGGGGTTGTTAACAATGGCTAGACTAGGTTTTTGTCCTACATGGTGAACTCGGGGATGATGTCACTTTTAGTTCCAAGTTTTGATATAAATGGAAGAGCATTAGTCCAAAATTGAGGCTCAACTTTGCCTTCAGCAGAAGAGCTCTTTTGATTTTGACAAGGTTATACAAAAGGCCTACATTTAACGAGACACCTTTAGATTTCTGAATCAGTATCAAGATGTTCAAATAATTTCTAAACACAGCTCTTACAGATGCATCCTGTTAGCTAAAAATAAACAAATACAATGAATTGAATTGTGTTTCTCCTTCTATCGTAGCTGCTGACCAAGGACCCAAATCAGAGGTTCGGCTGCCATGGTTCAAAGGGGAAAGATGTACAGCGTCATCCTTTCTTCAAAAAAATCAACTTCAGGATGCTGGAGGCAGGACTTGTCAATCCGCCATTCAAACCTGATGCAAGTACCCCAACATTTCTCACCACTATGAATTGTTTAGTCTCAAGACATATCTCCATGCACACTGCTACTATTAGTCTCTCACTCACAACAAAAACATAATACCTAGTTTAATGACATTGGGAAGCTACATGGGCTCATGGGAATTGATGTCATGCATAGGGGCCTGTTTGTTCCCCTGTGCATGTGTGCTGTATGGGGAGACTGCATGATGGTAGAACACACAGCAAATGACAATTTGCTATTAGGGCCCGAGCACTCACACAGTGGTGCGAGGACCTATTGTTCTTCTAGGATTTTTTTTCCTCCCCAAAGGATCTCTAATTTGACCCCTAAACGTGCCTGACAGATTTTATAAAAATAATGGAAATGCGAAAAACCAATACAAAATGGCTCAGTAGTGCCCCCTCAGGTCAAAAGCCTATGGAGCAGGCCCAAACTTAGTTTCACCGAATTTCGGTGTGAATTTTGGTGGTAATGTAGTTTGGCAAAAGACGAACAAAAAATTCCTTTGGGACCATGACCTCGACTCAGCAGGAAGTCAGCTATTTTGGATTTGGCAAGTTGTCTTGTCTGAGGGTGTTTATTGAAGTAACATCCATCCGAAATCAAAGGTTATTGAAATGTTTTGCAGATTCGAAAGGGCATGGAAACAGGAAGTGCTCTATAACATCGGCGTACATTGACTGATCAGCACAAAACTTCGTACATGATATGAGAGACCGACCCTGTACACGTCTACAAACACAAGCTTGAGCCAATTAGATGTCGACCATTATATTCCGCCGCCATTTCGCCACCAAATACGACGTGTCCTGTAACTCGCCCATACATTGACTGATCAGCTCGAAACTTCATATGCGAGACCAAGGGCCCGCCCTGAACATGTCTGCAAGCCATGACCACAGGAAGTAGGTTTTCTGAGACCGGAAGTGACCCATTATTTTTCTTCTTCCGCAACAATCTCAAATTTGATCCCCGAAAACTGATGGAAATTGGCATGCAAATCAGAACTGGCGAAAACGTTTATAAAATAATGGAATCGCGAAAAACCAATAAAAAAATGGCTCAGTAGCACCCCTTCAGGTCAAACACCCATGGAGCAGGCTGAAACTTATTTGCGCCGAATTTCCCGAAATTTGGTGGGAATGTGGTTCGGCCCAAGACGAACAAAAATGCATTGGGACCATGACCTCGACTCAAAAGGAAGTTGGCCACAACACTCTGAGATGATAATCCGACTGTATGAAGAAAAAACCCGGTCCGGTTACGTAAACACCGGTTCTCCGGAGCAGCAGATCGTCCTGGTCCGGGCACTAGTCCGGGCACATCCGTTGTGGAGGTGTTTCACGAGCGACAGTGTCTTCTGACTCTGGGTCCGACTCCAGGTCAAAGTCATAAAAGGGACTGCAGCTGAGAGTATGAAGAAGCTATTTTTAAACATTGTTAAAACAATGTTTTGATAATGAGTAGCAGTGCATCCACCGTTCCAGAGGGGGGAGCTGCGCTTCTGAGAGCGGGTGTGCTGAATATACTGGCCAATCACAAGACTCTGTCTTCTGGGTGAGATTTGAGTCTCAGGTCTCGAAAGAAAAGAAAAAGAAAAGAGGATTTCTATCAGCTCGTTTACAGCAATTATGGCGGTTTTTGACCATAAAAACAATTTAATGTATGTAAGTAGACTCACATATATATAACTCACATATATGTGCAACAGGACCACTCTAGGTCCGCTTTAATACTCACACCTATACAAATTTCTGCCAATTAACACTCCTACTAAATGCGGATTTGGGTGATGAACTGTAGAAGAGAATTGCAGATGTGTGCTGACTGTATGTTTTGATTTTTTTACTCATCTAGCCCAGACAGGTATATTGCAGTGATGTGCAAGACATTGAAGAGTTTTCCTCAGTGAAAGGAGTCACTCTGGACCAAATGGACAACAGCTTCTACTCCAAGTTCAACACAGGCAGTATTCCAATAACCTGGCAGAATGAGGTGGGTTCACCTCCAAGGAAACATCAAATGATCTGCCTGTCAGCTAAGCAGTCTTACTATCTCTCCTGTAGATGATAGAGACAGGATGTTTCCGGGAGATGAATGTTTTCGGTCCTTGTGGGTCTCGAACTCCAGATCTGGACTGGACTCAGACCCCGGAGAGCCCCAAACGCAGCTTGCTGGGCCGACTCTTCCGCAGACATGTAAGAAGTTCTTCTTCTCAAAAATGTGTGTACAGACACGGCAGTTGTGTGAAAGCTAAATGTTTCTCCTTCACCTCTCCTCCAAAACGCAGACTTCAGACTCATCAGACGAGAGCAGACAAGGCTTGTTGCCCAGTGAAAGCTACATGAAGTCAGGACTAGTCAGTACTACCCTCTGAAGACTGTCACACCAAAGAGAGTCATCAATGGACACTAGCCATGTCTCAATTCAAGGTCTGCAAACTTTGTGGTATATGGAGGCTGCCGTCTCTGGCCACAGCCAACCAGAAGTCATGTTATAAAATGGACCGCTCTGGCCAATGGGGTATAACTCACAAAGCTCCACTTCTGGCACGTAAAGAACTGTGGGATATGTTGAGCTATGAAGGATCCAGCTGTAGGTCACATTTTGTAAGAAGCCAGCAAACTAGGAACTTTTAGAAGTACAATTTCTTATACTCGCACACACACCTAGCTTGGCTAATGCCAGAGTCGCCTCCCACTTCCAAGAGGAGTCACCAGCAGAGATAGATCAAAATGCCTCTGTATGCAATTGGATAGACCTAAAACCACTCACACCAATGATCTGGATGACACGTGTAGAGGGCCTGGAAAATGTGTCAACAAACGTGCTTGTCTCTAGGAGTGATGGTTATCCAGTAATGACACTTAACAACTTTCGCCTGTGGAGCTTTATAGAGAAAGTCACTTAAAATGAAAGCAACAAGCCAGGAATCCAAAGATGGCTGGTCTTAGATGACTGCCAGAGCAGCATGGATATATTATAAGAACTGGATAGAGCACCACCATAAAAGCTTTTATAGAGCTTTATATTCTATATTTTTAATTCATAGGGTTTCATATTTGTAGTCCAGAAAAAGTCCACACAGAGACAAACAACCATTCACACCTACGGTAGGGCCCTATGAAAATGGTTTTATTTTTTTCCAAATTCAGTTAAAAAAAAATTGAATTCCATTTTTTCTGTTTACATTTTTTAGAATTCCATTTTTTCCCGTTAATTTTTTTTTATTATTCCGTTCATTACCTTTTACTCTTACTTTACCACCATAGAGTGTGTGCTTTTTGTGTCAGTGAATAAAATGTCCATTGAAATGCAACTTTCTTCTAGAATCCACTGACTTCTCAATTGTTCAATTGTTTTCCCTTAAAGGGACAATGTGTAGTATTTATGGGTTTATATAACCCAAAATCCACTTTTTTATACATATTATGTGCTCCTGCATTGTCTAGTCGCTGTATAATATTTTTTGTTTCATTTTCGTAGTGTTTCAAAAAGTCATGTAAAATAACATGGTCGCGGGCCGCGGTTGCATAGCCACTGTTAGCAGCGAGATGTTTCTACCGGAGCCTGTAAGGACGAACGCCAGAGAACAAATCAATCGTCGCTTTACTTGTAGCGGAAGTCCCGCCTCCACTCTCTCCGCTTCGTCTGCTACGGCCGCGGTAGCTCGCCCTCTCCCTCGCCTCACGAACCTTATATGCTGACACGGAGAAAGACGACGAGGACGACATTTGACCGGCTGCGGACACCGTAGCGCTCAGGGAAGGGAGGGGGTGAGCAGAGGAGCAGTTCTTTGTTGTAAATTTCAGCCTCTCCTCTAGATGGCACTATAAACTAATTACTTCACCTTTAAGTTAAATCCTAAGTAAGTAAATCGGGCAAGTGAATCTTAAAACAAGCCATGCAATGCTGGTCACATTTATTAAATGTAAAATAATTAACATAAATAAAAAAGTGGTAGTGCCCCCTCATCGGGTGCAGACAGATTTTTGCGCACCGCCCCTGCGCTGTACTGTTCTCTCTCTCTTGCGCCATGTGCTTCTCCGTATCTGACTGGATCACTTCTCTGCGCGCAATTTGTATACTTTTCAGCTTACTGTATTCACTATCGTTGTTTTTGCCATTTATTTACAAATCCATGGTTTAAAGCTGAATCAAACGTGCCATTGGTATTCATGAAATCCACTAGCGCACGTCAGCAGCGTACTCCCATCATGCCTTGCGCTGGCTCGTTCACATAGCCGAGAGGCATTATAGGAGTGACACTGCTGCGCATGCTCTATGGGCCGCACAACCCGGAGGTCAGAAACTTTGTTGGCATATGTGAGCAACAAGGAATGAACCGAGCCAAAGGGAAGGTGCTCTATCCAGTTCTTATAATACATCCATGCAAAGCAGCTAGACATCACTTCTCTGTCCTCATAGTATTAAGCCCGCCTCTAGTGCACCATAAAGTTGGCCAAAACGGAGTCCTTGCCAGACGTGTCTGCAAAGTGAAAGTAAATCACTGGCGGACTCAGCAGGGTCAACCCTGGACAGGTCGGCAGTCCATCAAAGGGCCTTAGTTCAAATCACCTGTAGCTCTGACCTACTTAAAAGTTAGGCCTCTGCCTTGCACTCTGCAGACACACCCCTTTTTTCACGTTGTCATTTGTACATGCTCATTAGTTTTGCATGTGCAAACATCACAGAGCTTCACTGATGGAAAACGTGTCATAGAAGGCATAACAAAGAGGTTTTCTATTGAAAAAAGAGGCATGGCCAACAGACGTAGATGAAAATGCCTCTGTAGGTCATTGGATAGGCCTAGAACCTATCAAACCAATGATCCAGATGGTATATGCAGAAGGTCAGAAAAGAAACAAACATGCTTGTTGTAGTTCTCTAGGGGGATGACCATCTACCAATGGTCTAACGAGGAAGGGACAGCTGCAATGTTGGATATATACAAAAACAGCATCTCTGTCGTCAGCGTGTTAAGCCTGCATCTAGCGGGCCAGGGTTTGTGATTGGTTATTTTTTTTGGGAGATTTTATAGTTGGCCAACATGACATCCATCCTTACACACCAGTAATGAACACACATACCAGGCACAGGATCAGTGGATAGTAGCCTGGGCCTTGACGTGATCCAGGATTCAAATCGGCAACCTTCCAGTTACCAGCCAATTTCCCTTCCTCTTCCCCATGGGATGACCATTTTGACATCTTCTGGCCAATCAATGCAGCTAACGAAGGATACAGAGCCTGAATTGAGACACAGCTGCTAAAAACCACCATCACCACCACCTTTCCACTGTTCCCGCCGGCTCTACTCGCCTCGCCTCAGCATGGTTAAGTTGTGTTTCCACTAGCATAGTACCTGGTACCAGGTACTTTTTTTTAATACCTGCTTCCAAGCGTGCTGAGTAAATAGTATGCGTGACTACAGGTCACTCATTGGCCAGAGTGCTGTCACAGGAAGAAACGTCCGACACAAAAATCAAGTCAAACAATGCCGAACTCTAGACAAGACAAACAATCACAAAACGTGGGTTAATTTCCAACTACCATGGAAATGTCTAAAATCTCAATACTTAACAGCGAAGTCTGGCGTATTTAATGGCAACAGTGCTGATTACAAAGCCTGCTGCTCTATTTCAGATCAGCGACTGTAAGACAGAGTCTGTGCTCCGCTCATGGAGGAAGTACTGAACAAATGTTTTTAATTAACTGATTCTAGTGTTTCAGATACACGGAAAACAGCTGCTTTACAAGCAAGCCACTAGTCACTTGTTTGTGTGTGTGTCACATGTAAAACAAAGTTTCATGCAGCCTTACAGTGATCACTTCGTCCATGGTGAGTAGGCACTTTTTTTTATAGTGGAGATGCAACCTAAACCGTGCCGTGCCGAGGCAAGCTGGGACTATAGTGGAAAAGGGCCATTTGTAACATATCATTTCTTTACAGCTCTGCAGAAGCACTTGTTTTGTTGTTGTTTTTTATCTAATGTATATTTCACTGTTCTGTCTGTTAAATACACTTTATTTCTATCCATTTGATAAATCTTTATTTGTCAAGAACTGAATTGTGATATAAAAAAAAACTTCTTCATATAATTATAACCAATTTAACCAAATGAACTGTTAATGCAGCTGTTTCACTGCCAGTGTTTGTTGTATTTAAATAAATAAAAACAAAACAGTCAAGCTGCTGTTAATGAAATTTTTTAGTTCAAATGTGTCCTCTCCTCTCATGAGATTATAGCTGTATAGCAAAATTAACATTTAAGGATATTAATTACTTTTTAATCTACATGCCTGACCTAAATGTTGCACCAGTCAAGTACAATGTAGGTAGAAGGGGCTGGAAGACTGTGTAACTATAACTATATGTAATCTATAGTGCGATAGCTAGCAGAGGTTAGCTCAAGTTGACCTGCTCAGCTCAAATGACAGATCAAAGGTGTGATGACAGAGTCGGACCAAGGATGTGAAACAACCTCAGAAACAGAAAGGTTACTGAAAATGTAGTGATTTTAACTAAAAATGTCGATTAAAAGTCTGATATGGTGACAATTTTCAGGATCTGTGGAGCACGATTTCAGTTTTGCACCTTCACATACATAATGAAACACAGCTCGACTTTTATTTTGAATAAAGGTCACATTATACTTCTCCGACCGCGTAATGCGTTATCCGACTGCGTAACCACGGAGACCACTCGAGCCTTCATACTTCTGCGTCGTGGACGGACACGTGCTGCAATCTCGATCAGTAGGGGTCGCTGCGCAAGGTTGTTGTGCTTTTGGCTACAGTGAGCAATGGCGTCCGAGAGAGAAAGACTGTTGTTGTTGAAACAATGGCCGTTTCTCACTTTTCTGTGTCACGGAACGCAGTTTTAAGATAATTTGAGGCGAGAAATTGGCCATTTAGAGTCTAAAGTCCGCTAGCTTAAATGTTAACGTGTTAGCCATTGCTAGCATAGCAAAAGTGACCAGAAGCCTATGTCCAGGGCCGGCCCAAGGCATAAGCGAACTAAGTCGCTGCTTAGGGCCCGTGACCACTAGAGGGCCCCCAAGAGCAATTAACTAAAAAAAATAAAAGTTTGGATAGCTGTAGTTTATTCAGAATTTTTCTCCCCATTTCTACCAGAGCTTTCTCACAGTTTTTACAATTGTCAGATATGATTATTTAACTTTATATTTTATTTATAAACCATTTTTATTACCTCGTTCCAGGTGCCTCTGTTGATTTACATTATTATTTAAAGGTGAAGTAAGTAGTTTACAGTGCCATCTAGCGGAGAGACTGACATTTACAACAAAGAACTGCTCCTCTGCTCACCCCGCTCACCCCCTCCCTTCCCTGAGCACTACAGTATCCTCAGACGCTCAAATGTCGTCCTTGTCGTCTTTCTCCGTGTCAGCAGATGAGGTTCTAGTATTTATTCAGATGTATAAGTGTGTCTTTTGTATATCGTATTAGCACTGGTCTAAGACATGTAAGATAGTGAAATTTATTATTTATTTTTTTTCATACTGTGTTAGCGTTCTAATGGCTAATAGCGAGCTAGGTGCATATTCACACAAACTGTAACCACAATAACTGGTAATGATAGTTATTTCACGTAGCTGTTTCGAGATGGGGTTAGCAGGGAACGTATTTACATTTGCAGAGCCAAGATACGTCCGGTGCTGCTGAGGGCGAACAGACAAAGAGAGGGAGGGGGAGAAGGCAAGGACGAGGGAGAGCTGTCAGAAGCTGGCGAGGGAGAGGGCGAGCTACCGCGGCCGTAGCAGACGAAGCGGAGAGAGTGGAGGCGGGACTTCCACTACAAGTAAAGCAACGCTTGATTTGTTCTCTTGGGTTTGTCTATACAGGCTCCAGTAGAAACATGGCGTCTCGCTGCTAACTGTGGCAATCAACAGCAGCCCGTGACCATGTTATTTTACATGACTTTTTGAAACACTACGAAAATGAAACAAAAACTATTATACAGCGACTAGACAATGCAGGAGCACATAATATGTATAAAAAAGTGGATTTTGGGTCATATAAACCCATAAATACTACGCAGTGTCCCTTTAATTGGTACTTCCGTACTATGGGAGCTTTAAAGGTGAAAACACAGCAGCTTCACAAAGCAGCAGTAACAGTGAGGAACCTCTGCAGCAGTGGCTGCATATTAAATAGCCATGCGTTGGAGTGATGTGGTGATAAGATTATTGTAGCTGACCCCACTAATCATCACAGCTGAGAGTGGCTGGACTTGAATAATGGTTGCATGGTCAGGGGATGTAGAAATTTTAATTTTATTATAGTGTTCATTCATGTAGGGACAATGCTACGCTATGACTAATGACTGAATACTACGCTACCTACTTTGACTTCCATGCTGGCACCCTACAGCTATAATTCTTTTTCTTATTTATTTTGCACAATACAGATAATCTATATCTATGAGTATGCAAAATATTACATTGATTTCAGCACAGAAGAGACCAACTGACATCTGAAATTTGTAGGCCGATCTCATTAATGAGTTCAACTTTTCAGTGTATTTTTTTTTTATTTAACCCAGAATATAAAAAAAAGTGAATATTTGACACATACATTGTTTAAAAAAAAAAAAAGAAAAGAAAAATAAGACAAGACACTAAAGACTGCAGGATTAAACCAACTACACAAGGACTGTGTGGTCACATAAAATACGTCCAGTTCAGTCTCTCAGATTAGAGCAGATCAGAAACTACAAAATATACATATTTTTTACTTGTGTCATGGTTGAATGCCTGCTGATGGCATACATACAAGTGTTGATATGCAGCCATCAATCAGAAATTTTGCATCACTTTAGAAATAATATCATCAAGTTCACTTGCTTTCAGGAATCATGAGTTGAAATGAGTCACAGCGTGCGGTGCTGGCATTTTTCTGCCTGAAGGTGGAACATTGTTTTCACCAGTGGGCCGAGTGCGTACTGAAAACAAGCAGTGTTCAGCTCTCCCACGGTGGGCTGCGTCGTCCGTCTACGTCAGTCTCCACATGGTAGAGCATGTCAGCCAGCGTGTGCTCAATCACAGCTCCCCAGCCCATGTCGCTCATCTGAGGGGGACGAGAACAAGAACATCCACAGATGTAGGAAACAGGAGTTTGGTATGGAAAGGCTACATTTTAGTTATAACTAAACTGATTTTGGGGCCTCTTTTGAGACTGGTTTTCCACTAACAGACAGTACCCGCAACAAATCATTTAACTATCACAACGAAAAATTCTGCATAGTTCTGCTTAGGCAACATTAGATTTGTGTCAAGTGTGTGACAACTGTGTCACTGATCTTTTGCTACTGTACCAGCTCAATGAGTCCTTACGGCTGGTTCATGTGTGGCATATGCTGTGCCGCATCTAGCTCACACATGTGCGTGTGAGTTCACATGTTGCTGCATGTCAGCTCCGTTTTGCTCACGCTCACCCACAAAACCTGGTGAGGTCACCGTATTCACTACCATTGCTCAAGTGGTGGATGTGAGGTGACGTAAATTTATGGCAGCACATTATCGTGCGTGGGTCCCCCCGGCTCTGCCACTGCCAGGACACAGCCCTCTATTTTCCAGGCAGATCCGTATCCCCCTCCAGATCAACATATCCCGGTTATAATTAATAACAGACCACCTAAAAGTGTCCATCACCGTCAGTCTGCTCATAACACTAGCAATGTGTCTCATATTTTCATCAGAAACTCACTCACAGTCAATCAATCCCTTGAGTCAATTCCTTTTAACAGCTTTGAATTACTCTCTTTTGAGATCGTCTGTACAATCAAAGTGTGTTGCCTGGTTATCTATCGTCCACCCAAACCTAATGATGCTTTTTCATGTGAACCCTCTGACTTATTGACCTCAGTGGTGCTCAAATATGAGTTATCTTGGCTGGCGATAACCTCTCAAACTATCTTACAACTATCTTTTTAAATATCACCAACTCTTTCAACCTTGTTCAACATGTGTCTGGCCCTACACATGCTCATGGTCACACTCTTTTTGTTTTTACCCTCTCACTGACTTTGAACTCTCTTTCCATGTTTGATTTTGCCTCTGACCACAAATGTATTATTTTTGACACCATCCTCCAGTCTTCTGCTCAACCTCAGAAGCACATAATACATTCTTGCTTCATCAATGCCCACTCTGCAGCAGCATTCTCATGCTGTTTTTCTGACTCCTTCTCTACCCCACCTAACTCCTCTAACGTGAATGACCTTGTAACTTGGTTTGAATAATCATTGTGCCTGAGCATTGGATACCATAGCTCCCTACAAGACCAGATCACTCTCCACAGACAATCCACGCCCCTGGATCAATGACAACATTCACTTTCTGAACAGGGAAACTAGAAGAGTGTAGCGTAGCTGGGAGAAATCCAAACTCATGGTCCATCTCCTCCATCTAAAAGAACTGTTCTCCACCCTCAACCAAAATATCAAAGGTGAGAATTGCCTACTTTTCAGACCTAATTACCCGCAACAAACACAATCTTAGGTTCCCGTTCAACACTATTGACCGGCTTGTAAACCCTGCCCAACCAGCTGTATCTGCCTCCTCCCCATTAGACTGTGAGAGTTGGTTGTCTTCCTTTCTAAACAAAATTAACATAATTCGCTCCAATTTTAAGAATCCCATTGTTCCCACCAGGGTTGGGAGGGTGACTTTAAAAATGTAGTCCGATACAGTTACTAATTACCTGTTAAAAAATGTAGTAAGTAATGTAATCTAAGTACCACAATATTAAAGTAATGTAACTAGATTACTTTAAGTTACTTTTGGATTAGCGCAATACAAATGCAAATAAAGACAAAGAAAGAAGAAATTAGGGCTGGCGGTATACCGGTTCATACCGAATACCGTTTTTTTTTTCCGTCACGATATGAATACCGCCATACCGGTATATTAAATTACACAACATCCACGCAGCTGCGTCGCTGCTGTCTGCTTAGCGAGTGAGCGCGCTCTGCATGTAAAGGTTTCATTAATGTTTATAGATTTGTTTTAATCACTGAATGAAGCCTGTCATATTTGGGACAAGAGTCAGGACCTTAAATCACTTGAACAAAACTCTTGATCAGCACTCAGCATTTGTTTGTTTGTCATTTAAACCAGTGTGAGCAGAGAGAGAGGCATTTTTGGCACGGGGCAGGAGAGAGAGAGAGAAAGAGCGAGCGAGTGCGCTCTTGGTCATTAGTTAATTTACTTATTTTTGTGTAGGTAATATGTTGTGAAATATGTTTAAACTTAAATAAACGACATCTACATGTAGTTATGTGTCATTGCATTGGTTCGTCCTGTTATTGATGTCATGCTGTCATCACCTGACAGTCTGGCTGATTGAAAGCCTCCAGATGCAGCGGATGCAACGCACCCCAGATGCGCGATGCAAATATTATGAGAATATATTTTAATGTCTGTGTTTTTTTATAGGGAATAGTTGAATATCATTTTTGAGCAATTTTGACAGCCCAAGTAAGCATGTCTTGGAATATCGAGAATGCATGAAGTTAAGTCAGCACCCTCCACATCAGCAGGTAACACAGGGATTTTTTTATAAAAGATGTTGATTTGCGCAGTCAAAGTTCTGTAAATTGTCTTTGCATTCCGATTCCTCACTTCATTAGAATCATGAGTAGCTCTTCTTTGTAAACAGCATAATTTTCTGGGGCCATGTGAACCTGTACTAGTGTGGAGTTATTCTACAGTATTTATGTCAGTAAAATAGACCACCCTAAGTTAATCTACTGCAGTAATTCTGTTCTCTACCAGTAGAAAATACTGTGAACACCTGATTATGCATGAAAAAAATAAAATAAAACGCTGCAGACTATTAACCAATACCAATCGCCAGTCCCACATCACACCTATTCATTGGCTCCCAGTAAAATACAGAATCGACTTCAAGAACACTACTTCTCACATACATGGCCCTTCATGGTCTTGCCCCTCCCTACATTGCTGAACTCCTACACCCTTCCACCTCTAGATCACTCAGATCTTCCGACCTAGGCCTCCAATCTGTACCCCGCTCCCTCCTCAAATCAAAAGGTGACTGCGCCTTTGCTGTCAGGGCCTCATCTCTCTGGAACAGTCTACCCTATTCTGTCAGGTCAGCTGAATCAATAAATGTCTTCAAAAAACTTCTAAAAACCCATCTTTATCGTCTTGCATTTCCAAAAGCTGAACTGTGATTTTTCTTTTCATATCTGTACATATACGTTTGTTTTACTTTATCTTGTTGTTTACTTTTATGTTCGCTTTTAATTATCTTTTTACTGATGTTTTATGTTTACTGTACCCTGTACAGCACTTTGCAAACTTTGATTTGAAAAAATTTACTTTATAAATAAATAAATAAAACATAACATGTGAACCGGGCCTCACTGTTCCACTGCTTTTAGTTTGTATTGTTTTTGTAGGATAAAGAAAGGAGGAAAAGAGGGAAAGCACTAACCGGCTGGTACTTGATGTCCTTCGGAGGGTGTTTGAAATGTGGTCCAAAATTAACTGAAACCTGATACAAAGAGACAGAGGTGGATTTTAAATAAAGTTTAAATAAAAAAAATAAACTTAAAAAAGTCAAACAGTAAGAGAGCACAGGAGTCTTCAGTTATCATGTGTACTGACCGTGCAGCCCTTGTAGAGTGAGATGGCAGGAAAATACAGGCCTTCAAACAGGTTTTCATAGGCGACACCTTGGTTCACTCCATTTTTATAGAATATCATCTGAAACATAGCAGGGTATAAAAGTTAACAGGAGTCAACACTGGCAGGTTTTCTGGCTGGATTTATATTTTTGGTGGTGTGTTCGAACCCTGCTGGGGGTCACTGTTTTGAGGCTTTTCTCTGCTTTGTCCACATAGTCCTTCTCCTCAAAGTACAGGTAGCTCTTGAACTTAATCAGTGCCTGTAGACAGAAGAGAAGATGTCAGATGTCAGCACTGTGTGTAATGTGAGTGGTGGCAACTCCAGTCAGCTGTTACCTTGTCCTTGTACGTGTCAGGCAAAGCCTTGGCCGTCTCTGTTCCGTCTGGCAGCTCTATAAAGAAGCCCAGTGTGTCTCCCTGTCCGTAGGCTGAGGAATAATGCTTGCCTATGGACTGGTGAAACCGTGTGCCCTTTTTACTGCGCCATGAGTAGCTGAACTTGTCATAACCCAGAGGAGCCTGCAGGTTACCTGTGATACAAACATAATGAGGACATTGATGCCTGCACCAACACCACACTTTCCATTAACACAGTGACAGTAAGACAGTAGGCACTCATTATTTTAATAAACGATTGATCTGTGTGATTATTTTCTCGATTAATCAAGTACTTGTTTGTTGTTGATCACTGTGTTTACTTAACCTGAAAATGATGACGTTAGAACACATTTCTGTTTTGTTTTTGTCCGCAACTCAAAATTATTCATTTGTAATAGTTAACTTATATATGGAGCAAAGAAACCTGCACATATTCACATTTAAGAAGCTAAAAAATCAGAAAATTTGTTTTTAATTATTGAAAAAAAAACAAAAAAAAAACACTCAAACTGTTGAATCGAATTCAAAATTGTTGACAAATTTTGTAGAATAATAATAATCAATTAATTGAATAATGGCTGCAGCCCTAACACAGTGATAAAATAAATAAGTATTCACTGCCATATATAATTTTTTTAGTGTGTATATTTTTTTTATTTTTTTTTAATATAAACAAATCCTGTGATACACATTTTCTATGAGCGTAATCTGAATATCTTTGGTTTGTTGACGAAATAAAACATTAGAGGTCGTCCTCCTTTTGAGATTTTGGGAAACTGACTGGTTTTCAACTTCTTAATATTCTATGGACCAAATATGAGATAAATTTAAAAGAGAAAATACTCAAGGATGAAAAAATAATTACTTTCAGGCTGATACATTTTCCTTTTTGAATTATTCTTAGTGTGATTATTTATTCAGGGTCTCTTGCAGTCTGTCTAAATACTCTATTATGAGGACATTCATAAAATCGTCCATAAACGAGACAAACTGAATTCACTTTGTTGGATTTCCACTCCGTCCACGGTCAGTCTTATTATCCACGAATGGAAAGAGGTTATACGAGTACAAAGGAAATACTAACCAAGTGGTTGAGACCAGCCAAGCCTGGCCGCCGTCTCTGTGGGCATTTCATCGACAGTGACCTCAAAATACCAGGAGCCTTTCCGTACGCCATGAGACGCCCGCACCATAGAGTAGCCTTTCTCTCCGGTCACTGTCAGGCGGTCGTCAGAGATCTTCAGCTGAGGTGCTGCAACATCAAATATACAAGAGTTTATTTGACGTTATTCTGTGGGGAGACGCAGGGCTGTCTCAAGCCCCTACCAGCCTTGCAAATTCAGGGTCTCAGAATCAGGAGGTCTCGCAAGGTCTTGGGACTCACAACAAACACAAATTGCTTCACATCACTACACACAAAGCCCCTAGTCAGGTACCTGCTATAAGATCAAGGCAGCAATAGGGTTATTTAGATGTTCATCGTGGTAGAGCCACCGAAAAAGAAGCAGAGAAATATGTTGGAAGCAAGGACGAGAAAATGACTGTCTGACTGAGAGAGACATCATTAAACATCAGACCGGCTTTTCTCAAATGGTGATAAATGTGCAATACATGTAAATGTGGCGATGATGAGCATTGCATTCATTAACATGTTTTAGCTAATAATTATTTTACAGTGGTTTTAGGCATTATATATTTTCAGATTTTTGGGAGTACTTTTCAACTCCAAAGTTGACAAAATGTTGTGCTTTTCCATTTTAATCATGCCTTTTGATTGTCCTCAGCAACTATCTGTCAGTATAACCTTAACTAAAACACCAACATTTATTCTGCAATTCTTAACAAAGATGGATCATAATTGGAAGACAGTGTTGACACAAACATTGTTTGTTGAAAAAAATAACTTGAGATCATGCATCCTACTGCTGCATCCACAAAGATCAAGGAGGTCCTTAGGGTTATAGCTGATTATTATATGCAACTCTGATCAGCAGTTTTTAAAGACAAGTTAATGTAAAGTTCTCTTTATGAATTAGATTTTATTTTATGAAAGCATTAAATGAATTTGATATGGATATTTGTGCATTTTTAAGCACTTGTTTTTGCAGTTTGACACCGTGACCTCTTGCTGGGGACAGCCAAATTTCAATATATTTAGGTGAACAGTGCTAATCTTTTAACAAATTGCAGTGAAATTGTAAAAATATGCTGTATATGAAATGATGGGTAAGCATAGATGGGAATTAAATTTTGTCCCTTAACTGGGTTTGCTTAGTTTGAAATAAGAAGTGAATGCTAAAGCAACAATATTTCTCATGAGTTTAAGGTTAATCTCTACAGTATTTCTTGTATGAAAATTAGACTCTTTTTTGATATTTCAAGGCATTACATTTAAAAATAATTAAAAATAACTGTGCAAAATGTGTGCTACTTAACCAGCAATACGTGTTTGACTTGTAAGTACCTCTGTCATGTAAGGCCAGCAGCACCCTCTCGTACAGACAGGCCCTATACAGATCACCAGGGATGGGTTTGCCGGCCCAACAGTCCAACTCAAGCTTCTCTGGGTCCGGGGCGTGAGGGTCCGGTTCTGCCAGGATGTAACGGTAGCCATCTTTATTGAAAGGATGCTCAAGAGGGTAACCATGAGGAGGCAGGCGCTGGGCCGAGAACAGAGGGTCACTGCAATGAGGGAGGAGAGAGAGGCGAGAGAGGCAATGCCCGGTGAGTCAAACTGGCAGAGCGCCTTTAAAGCACCCTAATTTGTTAATTAAAATATTGATATTTGCCCTGGCGTGTCAATCATCTCGTGCACGAGGAAAGATGAATTTTAGAAACTTGAAAAAATGATTCACAGTCCACTAAAACTTCTTCAGTTCAGTTCAGTTTATATTACTACCTACTTTGTAGAGACACGTTTTCAGTAAGTTGACTGCATATGTGTTTGCACAAGTGATTAAATGTAAGAGGTTTCTTGATCACATCTTGAAGCTGCTTCTCTCAGCTCAACATGCTGTGAACGCTGCATTACTTTCACCGAATCTCATATGCTGGAGTTTAGATTTTTCAAATATTCACAAATAATCCTGTTGAATATTAGAATAGCATTTTTGCTTGCCCACTCCGGTGTAAATAAGGAACAACTTAGCAAACATTTTCAACTCTTACTAGGGCTGGGCGATATTACCACGTTATACTATTTTTATATTATTCAATATCTATACATCACATCACAGTTTGTTTCTCTGGACGCATGAAACATTTTCTTTTGAGGCTACGTTTACATGATAACGGTCTGAATAGAACACGCAAAAGTGGCGTTGCGTCACTTTTTATTTCCGCGCTTAGAAGAGCGTTTACGGGAGGAAATCTGCGTGTATGCGGAAAAGTGTGTGGAATTCGATTGGGTATGCATGCCAGGCGGCTAGGTGGTGTTGTGGTACACTATCACACAACACCGCAATGTCTGAGCGCATGCGTAGAATCTTCCTTCTTCTCTACTGTTGATGATCTTAAAATACAGTTTGTACCTTGCATTGCAGATAATACCTGGTTTATTACTTTGGCTTTATAAAGCGGACCTAGACCAGAAGTTCCAATTAACGCTGTTTTTTAGTGTGTATATGCATCATTACCTTGTTTACGAAGCCCTGAAGTTTTGAAACAAACAGTTCAGCCACTGCTGAGAACGCTGTGTTTTATTGTCATCTCGGGCTCGGCAAGATCTCTGAAAAAACCCGGTCCGGTTACGTAAACAGCGGTTCTACTGAACAGCAGATCCTCCTGCTCCGAGCACTAGTCCGGATACATCCAGGTGTGTACATTGAACCGCAGAAGAAGGATAACGTCCGTTGTGGAGGTGTTTCACAAGCGACAGTGTCTTCTGACTCTGGGTCAAAGTCATAAAAGGGACTGCGGTGTGGAGTCGTGACGAAACTATTTTTTAATTTTTAAAACAATGTTTTATGTCTGAAATATCACGCTGAGGAACAGCGTCAGAAAAGAGGATTTCTATCGGCTTGTTTACAGCTACAAGGAGGTTTTTGACAATAAAAAAAAAGTTAATGTATGTAAGTAGACCTCCATAACTAACATACATGTGCAACAGGACCACTCTATGTGAGCTTTAATGTTAAATGAAGGACATCTACGTGGGTTAGAAACAATTAAATCAACTATAAATATGGTCAGATTCTGCTTTAAAACAAATGATTAGGCTTAAAATTAGTAAGTGCAAGCGTCTTTTTTAAAAATATAATTATGTCAATTCAATGTATTATTTAATCAATATATACAAAATGCTTATTAAATTATAACACTTAGTGACAAACGTATTCAATATAATAAATCTAATGATTATCAACGCAACAGCCTTTAAAACCAGGAAAAGTCATCACAGATGACTTATCACGTTATGGCATCCAAAATCTAAGATCTTGTCTCAGGTTCAACATACATAGATATAATCCATATATTGCCTAGCCCGAGCTCTTACCTGCGGGTTCTCTTTGTCGCCCCTGCAGCTGTGCCCTCCTGTTGCTGCTGCTGTTTACGCTTGGCTCCTCTTCCTTTTCCTGGACCAGGAGCCAAAGCACCTGCAAACACGAAAGATTATACTGCTGAACAGAGAGCAATAAGCTCACATAAAACATGCACACACAACCTTAATCACCCAATGGAAGCAGGTTATTAGGCCTTTTATTGACACAGGGAGACAGCAGGCACAAAAAGGCAGGAATTAGTTTACAGGGCAACTTTCAAACACTATCAGCCTCTCATTATCCCTCTTAAATGTACCCCTGACACTCTGTTCTACCAGGTAGTAAAAGACAATAAAACTAAATATAGTTTGTTCTTTTGACAATAATAAAATAAATAAATAAAATAAAAACTCATCAAAGCATTAGCTTTACAATAACCGCAAATACAAAATTCTTGTATTTATTTAATTTTAGGAAATACGCTTTGTTCTGGCTCTGATCCAATTAAGTCAGGGCATAAACTGGATTTGTCTGAGCTGAACAGAGAGAGACAGGTAAGTGTAACATGGCTGCCAGGGGGGGCACAAAGTAAAATAGATTTTAGCCACATGACAAAATGCTCACCTAATACAATTAAAATCGACTCCCACTTAAGTCCAGAATATATAGTGTGTCTTATAAAAAATGGGGTTAATTTGATGTATTTTTAGATTTAAATCAGTTAGGCAGTCTTTGCTGCTGCTTTGTGTTGCTTTATAAACCACTCACTCTCCTGCATCAAAGTCCATACAGAAAATATGTTATTCATGAGTTCCTGCACCTTCATGGAACGAGTAGTGGAAAACCTATTTTTAGACTATGTATATTTGTTTTGGATATGCTATGTTATCTTGGTTATTTTTATTTTATTTTATGTTATGTTGCTGATAAAAATGAAAAAATAAAATAAAAAAAGCTATGGGTTTCATTGATTAAATGGGTTTAAGTGTGCTTTAATAATCAGATTTCTTTTCTTCTTTATTACAAAAAAACCTTTTCGAACATTATATGTCTCAATTAAGCTAGAATATAAGCAACAGATTTATCGAAATATGAAAATAAGCATTAGTTGCAAGCCCAGCTACCTCCATCAGTAGTGTGTTAATGTGTAAATATGTTATTTCCTGTGTGACTTTGACCTAAAATCACTTTCAAAATAATATTCTTTGAGGACTTTAGAGTGGTGGAGTGATTGGTTTCCAAAGCAACAAAAATGTTTGAAAAAAAGTTTCCATTTTTGAAAAAGGCACACTTAGGGCCTGATTTACTAAGATTCCAAATAGAGAGCGCTAAATTGCGTGCGCGAGCTTAAAAACTGCGCCTGCAACTGGATTACGTTTTGCGGGTGAACTACTAAGATTGCGACCGCAATTGACTGGGCGCAGAAGTGGTTAAGACCGCCGTATTTAAATGAGGATTTTGCGCTAGTCAAGGGTTGTCAACATGGAGAAAGAGCAGACTCAACGGAAGCGCAGAATGAAATTTGAAGCCACTGAACAGAAAGCACAGCTGACGTTCTGCGATGAGCAGATAACTGAGATCGAGGGATATGACATCCTTGTTCCCCGTGTCCATAGGACCTTTTTATATAATTATTATTTTAATCCTGCGTCGGTATTTTGGACAGCTCCATCATTACCTGACGTATCAAACAAAGAAAACCATGGACTATGGATGTTGCCGTAAAAAAAAAAAAAAAAAAAGGTGCTGCGCTCTCCTCCTGACTCACCTGCAGCTCACTAGCTGCCAGGGAGCGCTCTGCTGTTTCTCTCAAGATTACACATAGGTCTATTTTCAATGGATGAGTGACTTTTTTGTCAATAAGTAAATAAATAAATAAAGCGGATCATCACAACGGCTTTTTAGTCCCAGTCCGTCCCTGGTTTCATCTGTGTTAATTCAGTCAGGCTGAGTTTTCATTACGCGTGCCAACAGCCTTTGATCTGATGTCAGAGGCGACGGGACAATCGATATAGATGATATATCTATAGCTGATTCAGATAGTTACATTAAATAGTTATTGTGATTATTTATTGCTTTTAAATGTGCCTGGAACTGTGGAAACCTGCCTGTGAGGTTTTGGTGACGTTTGCGCACTGTGCCGCCTGCGCTTCGCCGTGCACCGAGAGTAGACCAGGTTAGAGCTGGACCCTTTAAGGTAAAGCGGGGTTCCCCGTTCCTCCGGTCTTAACCGGGGAACATAGGTACGACCCCTCCTTGAACCACAAACTGCAGACCAAGGTAAGCCCATACCAGTACGAACACACATTGCTCCTCTGGATATCTATATTGAATTTATTCATACCAAATAAGAAATGAATGTGCGTCATCTGTGAACCGAGTTGAACATGTTCTGGAAAAGCTTAATTTCCTGATTTACAAAAAGTATTTTTGTTTATGGATTTCTCAGAGGATATGTCCGTAACCGCAGCCATGTGTGCGCACGGCTGTGCCAGTTAAGACCTGCCTTTCAAACGTGCTAAATATAGACGCAAAAATAAGCACCGCTATCAGTTTCCGGTTTGATAAATCACTTTGCGCGAGCTAAAATAACATATTTACATTTTCTCCTCCCATCACACACAAAATTGCCCTAAGTGTGAAACAAAGCAGTGAATACCATACAGTACTTAATATGCCTAAGATTTAAGTTGGCATACATTTTAAAGTTGAGGCTTTTGTTACTTGACTATTTGCTTTTGTGTCCCTAATGGCAGCCATTTTCTCATCTATTTTTTTTGTTTTGTTTTGTTATTACGTCAATTGGTTGAATTGGAGGAAGAGGGTGCGGTTGATTAGCACTGGATGAAAGACAACAGCATACAAAAAAATAACTATGTCACTCTGCTCTCATATGTGTCATGGAGGACAGAGTGCCATTTCAGTGAGGAGGAGTTTTTTTTTTGTTTGTTTAGGGATGTCGGCGCCCAGAAGCAGCAAGCTGGAAAAGACAAAGTATAAATATACACCAATCAGGGGGCAAAGCTTTTAGAAGGGAAGGGGGAAGGGCACCAAACAGATGCAGAGAGCAGACGGAGGCGTTACAACTGGACATGGATGAAGTTGCCCACAAGATGCTTGTTGAGGATCAAATTTGGTTTGGCATTAAGAGAAAGAAATGATTGGAACCTTAGGGCCAACTTCTATCCAGAGGGTTACAAGACACAAAAAACACACTTGTCAGTTCCAGATGTCAAAATACCACATAGTCACCTGAGAAAGAAGATCCACCTGGAACACAATGCACAGAATCACCATGGTCATCACATGTAACAAGCTCGGACTCACAGGCTACATCCATACCACTCCATTTACGTTTAAAGGTGCAAAAATTAGGGAAGTTAGCTCATCAAACGGGGAGAGCAGTGTTATAAAGTTTTCAATTAATTGCCACTGCTGCGCACTGAGAGTGGCGGGGAGGTCGTAGTCTGCGGTATATGTAGCAAGTGCGCGCTTCTAACTGGATTTGCACAGCCTGGAGACGCGAATAGGCGAGGGGTGAGTGTTTAAAGTGGGGCAACGATTTTTCTGCAAATAGCCACAACATCTGTGACGCTGCGCTGTCCCACCTCTTGAAATATTAGTTTTACACGCATTGCAAACTGCATGACGGGGATCGTCCTCTGAGACAGTGAAATATTCCCACACGGTCGCCATGCCCTGTGTGGGCATAGCTATATGTCCCCCCGAGCAGAGCGTTCATGCGACATTTAAATCAACATAAACATCGGCCACTGCCATCGGCTAGGCACCCCTAGCAAAAATTATCTCCAAATTAGGGATGGACCATCACAGTCAAAATGCCAGTTGAGCCCATGAAAGCTAGAGGAAGTAATGCAGGCTTTACAGCAATGTTGAGCTAGGAGGATGGTTTTAAAGGCCCTGGGAAATCCATTCACTTCTGCAAGATCTACAGCATGTTGAGCTTTGAGGAGAAGCTTCAAGAAACCTTTCATTACCTGCAAACACACATGAAGTTTGAGATAATAGATGCACCACAAAATAGGTCGAATATAGGTAGAATATAATTACGAATTAGTCATTAACTTATCAACTTTTTTATAATCCAACAAAAAATTTGAATAATCGACTTTTCATGCCCATTTCTACTCCAAATACACCTGCTGTCCACACTACCCAGGAATTTTAGTGGTTAAGGTTTTGTAGATTTCAGTTTAAAAAAAGCTCTGTTTCTGGCTAAAAACAATTACTACAGAAACAATGACACAAATCTGCACTTAATTTTGTAATGGTTCTTACTGGCAACGACTTGACTATCAGCTGACTGTCACCTTTTTCAAATGAAAATATAGTAGTATGAATGTTACCTCAGTTTGAGGACTATACTGCTGAGGAACAGGTGCTTTCACACATAATCTGTTGGGTTCAGTAAGCCCAAGTTCACACCACATGATTTTCACAGTTGTTGGAACGTAGTGCATTCACAGTCCATAACATGAAGCATGTTGCATTCTAGAGATGGTCTGTGTTTGAGAAAAGGCTGTGTCACCTTTGTTTTTTCCAGCTGTCACATGGAAGTGGCGATTCTCTGTCGACCCATGAACAGACTGCTGTGTGTCTAGCTCTTTTTTGTAGCACTGCTGTCTGTGATCTCAGTCACATTTTTTTTAAAGTACAGTGGTGTTTCTTTTTTAACTTCTCCCTCTCTGAATAACCATTCTTGATTTCCTAGTCAGGTTTAAGCTACTGTCATTTCATCATGGTCTCTGATGGTTGGAATTCTCACAGAATCAGATCTACTTTCTTGCATAATGGAAATAAAATTGGTGTGAGTTGGTCTCTGCATGCTGCAATCAGTTACACATACAATGTCTATTTCTTCCTACTTTACATATTTATTGTAATTTTCTTACCGTTGAGCCCACCAGCTGTAGGAGTAGCAGTCGTCTGTTTCTGTGTGTCATATGAGGGTCCAATGGTTCCCAGATCCTACAAAAAAGCAACAGCACTACATTACACATTAGAATTGTGATTATATTAACAGCAATATTGGGATTTATGCACCTTTTGTCTGGGCAGGTTTGTTCTTAAAATATGTCTCATATTTGGAACTTTCTTTCATGTAAAAAGAAGTCACTCATGACTTGGTAGAAGTAGTCACATTAGGTCTACAATGATTATTCTATTACTCAATGAATTGCCAACTATTTTGATAATTGAGGATTTTCTTTCTTTTTTTTTAATAAAGAAAACACATTCTCTGATTTCTCAGCTTCTTAAATTTTCTAGGTTCTTTGATCCAAATGATAAAGAAATCACTAAAACCGAGGAATTTCGATTTGTATACAAAAGAAGACATTTGAGAACATCATTACTTTGAGGTTTGGGAAACACATCAACAATTTTCAACTTATGGACCAAACGACTAATCGATTAATTGAGAAAATTGTTTGAGAAACTGGTATATACCTGGTCCAACAAGCCAAACTTGGGGTAGTCCTCCTCTGGGTCTTTACTGCCTGGGTCTGGGTGTTCCTTAACTAAAAAAACATCTCGCTCTTTACTCTGAAAAATAAACAAGACGACCATAAAGCAACTATATACATTACTACTTGATTTGATTGTGATTCAGCCACTATTCACCACAACATTACTAGGGATGTTTTTTTTCTTTCTGCGCAACCACTGCGCTTCTCCGTCTCCAAGCAGCCTCTCCATATCCAACACAGACTGGATAATTTCTCTATGCGCAGCTTTATCCCCACATGCAAATAATGATATTTATGATGAGGATCGAGTACATTCACGAAGAAGTGCAGGGGATCTGAGTGGATCTTAGCATAATGTGTTGACAGACTCTTAAGAGTGCACTTTTCATTGTTATCACTCTGTGGTCTCAACGTGTAGAAGACGCGTTAGTGCTGCAATTAAGGGAATAACAGATGCATTGGATGAGCTGATCTCTTTAGTTATTTGCTCAAAGAGAGAGAATGTTCTCTGGTGTGAACATGGGTGGACGGTCTATAGGGGCGATTTGGGCGATGCACTACCAACTAGGAGAAAGATATTATTTTTTCCTAACCAATTCCAAAGATCCTTAGTACTAATATTCATTCGTAGTTATAGTAGTTATTATCAGTGTTCTAGACATATCATCTGTCATTGTCCAATCAGAATCATCAGATTCAAGTCATGATTTAAATGGTCCAACCTCTCCGTGCGATTTCATTGATGTGGAGAATCACCCGAGCATTCTCCCATTGACTCGCATGTTAAAACTTTTTTACCAGAAAATTACTCTCCAATGCATTTTCAATATGGATTTTGGGACTCACTAACGCACTTGCGTCATACGTAAACTGAGCAAAGAGAGGAGGGGATATTTTAGTTTAAGTCACGTCTCGCTCTCAAGTCCTCTCTGCTCGCGACGCCCTGTGCCTAAAGCTCACTGGTTTAAAAATACACGGAGGATTCTGCTCGTTTAACCGGTCCCAGCACTAACTGATAAGTATACTTAGTTTTTCCAGTGCCACAGAGTTCATGCTTTCATACGGGTTAGCTGTTTATGGCTCGTAGCAGCGGACAGCAGTCATTTGAGGTGACGTTCGTTAACTTGTTTGCTAACATTGTTGATGTTTGTTAGGGGTGGGAATCTCTTGGCACCTCACGATTTGATTCGATTACAATTTAGAAGTCAACGATTCGATTCTAAACCGATTATCGATGCATCAATTTTTTACTTTAATACTTTGCTACTCATTTAAAAGTAAGATAAAGCAACATAAATATAAATGTGGTAGTGCCCCCTCATCTACCTCATCTGGTGCAGACAGCCCTTTTATTTCTGCGCACCGCCCCTGCGCCGTTCGTCGCTCCTGCGTCTCCAAGCGCTCATTTGATTTTGATTTGATCTAAAGCAGACTGGATCATTTCTCTACGTGTTTTATCCCCACATAAGAATAATGACCTTTATGATGAGGATGGAGTACAGTCGCGATGAAGTGCAGGTGATCTGAGTGAAACGTGGTGACAGACTCTGAAGAGCAGAGCGCACTTTTCAAAGTTTCAGATGAGCTGATGTCTTTAGTTAACTGCTCAAAGAGAAAGAATGCTCTCTGATGTGAAGTGAATGTCGCAGGGAGTTCATAATCTGTGCCGCACGCAGCCAAGTTTCACTTTTGCGCAGAGACTTTCCAGCGTTTAACAGGCTCTGTTCCACCGTGAACTCGCTCTGTTTCGACCGCCAAATTATCGGTGCATCCCTAAATATAATATCTTTATTGACAAGAACGATGTAACCATAATAATGATGTACCGATTGTTGTGCCGAATGTTTGTATCGCTCAGGGTTTAACTGCAGGTTAAACTTCACGCAAATCAGACAAAATAAACTGTTTTATGTAAGAAAGTAGAGATGCGTTTAAGGAATGGCGATCCACCAGTCATAAATGAATGAAGAGGAAAAACTTCACACGTGTGTGTGTGATCACGTGATCGGATCGGGACATCCCTAAACATTACCATCGTTTTCACTATGTTGTTGGGCCAGGTGAGCTTCCCCGGTCTCTGACGAGTTGTCATGCACTCCCAGTACTTGTCAATGAATGGTATGATGTCCTGCAACAAATTGGAAAATAAGAAAAGAAAAAAATTGAATTAAGAACCGTGTACAAGGTACTATCACTAATGGAAAAGCAAAACAAAAAAGGGTGCCAAGTCGAGTCGTACCAGAACTGTGTAGTGGAAAAGCGCCTAAATTAAACCACCATAGTATCAGAGAATATGAATGATAACACAAAAACTTTTCGTTCACTCTTGGTTAGTGGTTGGCTGAAGCCATTTATTGTCAAACAACTGTTTACTCTTTTTAACTCATAATCACAACACAAACTACCCAAATGATCCCTGATCAAAAGCTTACATATTCCAGTTCTTAATTCAATGACAGCTTGAAGTCTTTTGTGGTAGTTGTGAATTAGGCTCTTTATCTTCTCAGAATGGGCAGAATAGGCTGCCCGTTCTTCCTGGCAAAAAGCCTCCAGTTCCTGTAAATTATTGGGCTGTCTTGCATGAACTGCACGTTTGAGGTCTCCCCACTCTGGCAACTCCAGAACCTTCATTTTATTTTGCTGTAGCCAATGACAGGTCGACTTGGCCTTGTGTTTTGGATCACTGTCATGTTGGAATGTCCAAGTCCAATGTCCATTGAATTGGACATGTCCATGTCCAATTCTGACCAAATTTACTGTAGCTTTGTAGCTCACACATCCCCAAACATCAGCGATCCACCACCCTGTTTCACATATGCCTTTATTGACACCACTCCAAATGTAGTGTTTGTTAAGTTAAATTTTGGTCTCGTCACTCCAAATGACTTCGTGCCAGAAGGTTTGAAGCTCGTCTCTGTGCTGTTTGGTGTGTTGTAAGTGGAATACTTTGTGGCATTTGCGTAGTAATGGCTTTCTTCTGGCACGGGGGGGGGGGGGGGGGGGGTCGGGTAAAACATGCAGTTTACCCGACCGTGCTCCTGACCTACGCACCCCCCTCCACCCTCCGCTGTGTCTCGCCTCCTGGTCCAGTGTATAAAGTGTGGATAGTGCCATGAATAACCTGCTGAAGGAGGATGTTGTGTGACATGACGTGGATAGTTACGTCATTCAGTACGTCACCACATGAACCGGTGGGTATTTACGTTGTCGCCAGATTTTAGGTACACCCACCTTGTCTTTGGAGAACATAGTCTTTGGGTGCTCCTCTTGTGTTCTGGACCTCCATGTGAGGTTTGCCAAGGCTGTGAGACACATCTCCTTCAGGTCTGAAGACAAAAAAGGCAACATTGTTTTGTGAATTTTGTCAAAGTCAGAGTTCCTATACTACACTGATCAAGAAGTGAGTTAATAAATATAAAAGCCAATAAAAAATGCAGAGTCAAGAGTTTTAAAAGCTGTAGTCACCAGCAGGCCATTGATATGCGAAATAAATGTGGTGCAAATATGCAGCATACGAATATATGGCTACAACAATTAATTGATTAATCAATATCAATCATCTCCTTTTACCGTTTACACAGTCATTACTAAATTAATTGTAAACTCCACTGCCTGGACAAAAAAGTCTCCACCTGCACCTATCATGCCTAGTGTCTACTGTACAAGCCTGTGGGGGCAGCACACGATCTGGGGATTGCTGCAGTTGGTCAGGTCTAGGTTCAGCAACATTATGTGCCCAAAGAATGAGGTCAGCTGACAACCTGAATGACCAGATTATTCCATGAATGTATTTTTTTTTCTTCCCTGATGTCACGGGCATATTCCAAGATGACAATGCCAGGATTCATCCTGCTCAATTTGTGAAAGAGTGGTTCAGAGAGCATGAGACATAATTTTCACACATGGATTGGCCCCCACAGAGTCCAGTTAACCCCATTGAGAATCTTTGGGATGTGCTGAAGAAGGCTTTGCACAGATCTTGGTGAAAAATGAAGCGATTGAGTGCCGTAATCAAAGATAAAGGCAGTCCAACGAAATATTCTAGTTTCTGGCACTTTTTTGGGGGGCCAGGCAGTGTATTTTTATAATCAATTAATCACTTTGATTTGTTGTTTTTTTTTGTTTTTTAAATATAGTTTAAAGTAGTTCTCTAAATTGATTTAGTTTCTTAAATGTGAATATGTTGCAGTTTATTTGCTTGGTATAACACGCAAAGATAATATCATCACTTCGAGGTTTGGGAAATGACATCAACATTTCCTGACATTTTGTGGACCAAACAAGTACTTGATCAATGTAGATAGTCATTGACTTTGAAGACAGCCCCTGGGCCCTTGCTTGACACGATGTACTATGTCCAGCTCAAAGGGAAGCTATTTAAATGAAAATTAGCTGGTAGCTTGTTATCTACCTCACTACAGTTAGTGCAGTGTTACTGACCGCAACCTGTAAAAAAGTAAAGTCAACTGGGTTCCATCCAACAGAAAAACACAGCACAGACAAGCTGACAGACAGCTGCTCCCCCCTCTTTTCATTACTGCATCCTAGGGATGGGCAAGATATACAGTATCACCAAAGATAATATTGTGATTTTTGTTTTAAAGATGTGCAAATTGACATTGAGTATTGAAATTACTTTTTAAAAAATTATGAAACTCCAAGCATTCCCTGAATGCAGGCAGCAGAAGCTGTCCTCGCTACAGCAGTGAGCAGGGTTCAATATCACATTAATAAAATGACCACAAGAGGGCCTACATGAACGCATGACCTCTTGCCAACATCCTCCCTGCCACACAGGTAAGCCGCACATGGTTATGCTTATGGTTATGTTATATAGGGAGAAAACACAGAGACAATGTTTTCCACCATTTTATTATTTTGTAATACTTTACTTTACAGTAGAGCATCTGGATGTTTATCCAGAGTTCAATGTTTCTGCAGTTCAATTATAAGTTTTTGAATTTTTACTTGAATGCTAAAATTTAAAGAGAGTAAAGGGAGTTGTTGTGTCCATTGATATAATCTATAAGCAACAATTAATGAGTTATAACTCAGACAATTGAAATAATTTTTTTAAGGACATTGACTAATTATCGGCATCATCAAAATCTAAAATATCTGACCATAACCAGCCTACATACACCACTGGTTGTTACACAAAGAAGACCTACTTGCTTGTTTCCTGAGGAAGTACGTGTTACCACTGTGATGGCACACGTTGCAGTGAAACACATAATTGGTCATAAATGGAAGACAGGTCCTGTGGAGGAGAAGAGAAAGGTTTGAACACACAACTGCAACAGTGACCGTCATCTGAATAACACATTTATTCATGGATTATACATACGCAGTGTCAATGCCAAATGTGTCTGCAGTGAACCACTTCATGCACAAGGCACACTGCAGCTCCACCTCTCCCAGCTGTCTCCCATTGTCTTCGTCCCCTGATCCAGTAAGTGTATCAGCTGCCTCGGAGCCTTCACCAGCTGCCTCCTGGTGACAAACAAACACAACAGTTTGCATATGAGTGGTTGTAGCTCCGCTGTGGAGTGTATGTATCATATCTGTACAATCACACTACTCTGCTATGCTGCTATAAAATAAAATACACATAACAAAAACTAAATTATAAGATAAGATAAATAACAGAATTATGCATTTAACTGGTATGTCTTATGATTGATGGACAATGATCAGAAGCATACAAAAACATGAAAGCAAAACAAATTGTGCAGTTTTAATGGGCTGAACGATTTACACCGAGTTTTCTTACCTTTTTTTTCTTGTTCTTTCTTTTTAGACCAATAGTGACATGTAAATAAAATTAAATGGATTTTAATAATTTGGTACCTAAGAAATCTCAAATGGCACAGATGGTGCCAAACCATGCCAAAAGGGAGAAGGCCGAGACATCTATTTTCTAAGACCTCTGTCATTTCACTCTGCTTCAGGTCAGCTGCATCAGACTTTGCAAAGCTCATGTCCACATGTTGTTACATGACCTCCATGTGTTTTAAGCTCTTACTGCATATTTTAAAGGTTAAAATTAGGGATGCAGCGATTAATTGGCCAGTGACCGGAACCGGCTGATTTTCACGTGATCGGCCCCAATTGGCGACAGGCCGGTCAGACAGAAATATTCCGATTTTAATAAGCCGGTCAAATGCACCCGCATCGACAGCAACACACGTGCAAGCGGCTACACGCACATGTAGTAGAGCGTAGGGCTGGGCGGTATACCGAATACCGTTTTGATATGAATTTTTAATACATGTACAACATCCGCGCAGCCGTGGCGCTGCTGTCTGCTTTGCGAGTGAGCGCTCTGCATGTAAACGTTTCATTGTTTATATATTTGTTTCAATCACTGAACGAAGCCTGTCGTATTTGGGACAAGAGTCAGGACCTTAAATCACTTACACAAAACTTTTGATCAGCACTCAGCATTTGTTTGTTTGTCATTTAAACCAGTGTGCGCAGAGAGCGCGAGGCATTGTTGGCACGGGGCGGGAGAGAGAGCGCGATCGAGAGTGAGTGAGTGAGCGAGTGAGCTCTGAGCTCTTTGTCATTAGTTCATTTACTTATTTGTGTGTAGGTAATATGTTGTGAAATATGTTTAAACTTAAATAAACTACACATACAGGTAGTGATTCGTTTTTGTATTTTTAGTTGGATATTGGATGTTAACTGATTGTATTTCTGTTAAAATATTTTATTAAAGAAAATATGCAAAAATATCAGAATCTGCCCCAAAAATGGCAATTGGTGCATCCCTATTTAAAATGCAATATTTTTTTGGGCGAGAGAAAAAAAATCCTTCATTTATGCTGTGTTCCATGTACATTTACTCTGACACAGTGGCATCTACTGTGAAACTTACACATTTGGTGGAATCTCACAAGTGTTATCTTTATATTGATTCGAAGATAATCCACATAGAGCTTGTAACTGCAGAGAGTTACTCTACTTAGTTTGGGCATGTCATTTTCAAGAAGGGACTCCAAAAAGAGGGTCAGGGAAGAAGAGGTTATACACTCCTGTAATAATTTGTCATTTTTTATTTCATTTCACTATTTTCTTTTTGAATTTTGGTTAATAATTATTAATATAAATTAATTATTTCTCTTGGTGTCTAAATTTCTGATTTAGATGTAAAATAATAATGATTAATTCCATAATGTTTCCTTCCTTTATTGTTATTAATCTTGGATGTTGGGGCTGTGGGTGGGGAAGGACCAGCTGGAGGGATTTGCACAGGTTGCAGACAAATAAGTTGTACCCACTGTTCAGAACTAAAGCAACAAAGTATATGATGCATGATAACATTTAATAATATTACCATTGCCTCTTTGCCATTTGAAGATTCAGTGTCCATGCTGACGGGCAGTTCCCCAAATGAAGCATCCCTGAAAGATAGCAGAGTGACTAGAGTTATGAAACAAGTACTTACAAATAGTGAGTTCAAAACAACTTGTAAAAAGATGTTCTTACAAAGTATTAATTCAACAACACGGTAGTGATTGAATTGCAAACCTCCAATGTTATATCACATTGACATTTCTCTTATAAAGTGGTGCTCTGCACTCCTTAATTGAAAATAGGAACAATAAAACGTACAGCTGTCACTATGACTTGATTTTTATATATTGTTGTTGAAATTGAAAAGCACAACTATAACCCGGTATGTCAACGTCAATCGCAGCTGTCTTTCCGTTATCGTTTCACTTCAGTCATTTAAATATTACGCTGATTATAACTGACATTATTCAAGTGGAGTAAAGTGGTGTGAGGGACTTTAATTCTTGGCTGGGCATAAGTGTGACACAATACGGTGAATTGTTAAGTTTGCTGACAGGCTCTATAAGACGATGAAGAGTATGTTTTCTGTTAATGAGGCGCTGCAGAGCTTCAACGGGCCATCTGTGCATCGCTAACGCTAGCTGGCTAGCTTGTACGTCTGCGTTTACCAGCACGTATAGCTCCAAAAACAGCGCGTCTGTCATTTCTATCTTCACATATAATAAGATTATCGCCACAGCACATTTCTGAAAACAAAGCACTTTAGCATGAACCACACATACCCTTCCCCGGCCTCCGGTTCGGTTGCAGTCGGGTTACCCGCCTCCGTCTCAGACGCCATGTTTCAAATCAATGAAAACAAAGAAACATCGCGATACCGTGCGAGAGTTGCAGAGACCACGGCTTCCGGTCGCCGTTGTCCTCAGCAGCGACACCACAGGCTGACTGAGAAATGTTCAAGCATATTGTTCTGGACTCAAAAATATGCATTACATCCATTTTGAAAATACTTTAAAAAAATACACTTTTAGAAGCTTGATATGTCATTGACCCACGTACATGCCGGTAGTGTGGACAATTTGAACTAGTAAAGCGTTAAAGATATTCTTCTTTATCATTAATTAATGCTCAATATCAAAACTGAATAACTTTAACTAACATTTTCTTTCTTCTTTTTTTTTCAATTGCTAACGTGACTGTTAGCTGCCAGTCAGTGGTAACGTGCATTGGTCAAAACTGTAAGTAACTCTCAAAACTCATGGTGAAACATGGTGAAACAAGTTCAGTGGAGCCAGACTGCACAATTGCTTTCACTCAAAATGAACTCAGTGACCATTTTCATTTAGCAATGAAAAGCATTGTTTACTCTATTTACAACACATTTTTAAATGCTAAAAGGTTGTTTTAATTATTTACATTAAAATGTAGTAAATAGTAAGAGTAATAAAAAAAAAAGATGTGTTGCCGTGAAGATTAATAGCACATGTAGCACTGTTTACACTCTAAATGCACAGTTTTCACTCTTTTTTTTTTTTTTTTTTTTTTTTTTTTTTAAGAACCCTTTAAGTCCCGCAAGGGGAAATTCAATTCTGCAGTGAATTAGTGAACTCACACAGCACACAGTGAGGTGTAGAACATGTAACCCAGCGCAGTGAGCTGCCATGCCAGTGAGCGGCGCTCGGGGAGCAGTGAGGGGGTTAGGTGCCTTGCTCAACAGCACTTCAGCTGCGGACTGGTCGGGGATTGAACCGGCTACCTTCTGGTCTCGAGCTCGAAGCCCTAACCACTAGGCCACAGCTGCTTATAGCACTGTTAGTGTCCGTCTGTGGGCCACTCGTATGAGTTCAAGATTCAAGAGTTTTAAGCGGTTTATTTGGCACCTAATACTCCTATACCTCCTGCCAGAAGGCAAAAGGGTGAAGAGACTCTGACCAGGGTGTGAGAGAACTGACATGTTCTTCCTTGCCCTACTGAGACAGTGAGAGCTGGCGATGTCTTCCAGGGAGGGCAGGGCAGCCAAAGATTTTCTGAGCTGTCCTTATCACCCCCTGCAGGGGCAGGAATTTGTAGAAATTTTAAAATAATATTTGTCATATTTCGTCTAAATGGACACGTAACGTCAGCCTAAATCTACTTTAGCAGGGGTGTCAAACATATGGCCCGGGGGCCAGAACTAGCCCACCAGAGGGTCCAATCCGGCCCACAGGATGAATTTGTTAAAATGTCACGGTCAAATACAATATTTTTTAGTGCTGTCAAATGTATACGCGTCAACGGCGTTTAACGGCGTCAACGTTAACGCACGACGCGTTTTCACGACGACTGACTGGAAAAAGACGCGCATGACATCATGTTTACGTAACTCTCAATTGTTAAAATGAGTCTGTAAAGTAACGCTAAACTTTAAAAACAGAGGCAAACATACGCAGTACACAGGTTACGCTGGTTACCTCCACAATCCTCCACATATACAGATCCAGTGTGTCCGGTGTCCTTTGGACGTGCAAACGTCCTATTACTGTTTACACAGTTAAAGGGGCAATAAACGGTTAAAAAAAGAAAAAGAAAAAAGAAGAAGCTTTGTGATGACGTGAGACCACCCCACGTACTTTCTGAAAGTCAAACATTTTTTAGTTGTTTGTGGGGGGGCGTTACAGCACTGGTAAAGACGAGTTAAACATAAAGACAAGTGTGCCAGAGCACTTCTCACAAAGAGCACGGGGAATGTTAAAAACACCACTGGGTGCTGCAATAAAAGCCTCCAGGTCATTGTTAAGGAGATAATAGCTGTGTTTTCTCCTCCCCTTTCCTCTTGCAATGGAGACACATCTGTGATATTGGGAGCCTGTGTGAGTGAGTGACTTCATGGAACTCACTTTTCCTTTATAATCTGTTGACGATAACACAAAATCAACCGATTCCACAGCCTTTATATTTCTTCATTTGTTTGATATGACAGTTGTGAGGGTGTTTCTAGTATTGACCACTCGGCTCCTGTCACATTGTTTCTCTTATGTAACAATGGAACATGTTTAAAGCTTGAGGGTGCTATTCCAATTTTTTTTTTTCTTAGTATCATTCTGGTCTACCAGAAAAATAATTGTTATTTCACTTTTGTGCAAACGGTAGATAATTGTATACATTTATATACAGAACATAATATTTGATTGCTACATTTTAGCAAAGTCTTTCAAATGTGTGCTATTGGGCTCCTAAAACTATCGCTACCATGTTACTGGGACCCTTTGGTGTATGAATGGCCTAGGGTGCGTGTCAGCGTCAAACATCATCATGAGGATAGAAGAGTCAGCCATTACTGTACAACGATGATAGAAGGCAGCGTAGCCATATTACATATATACTGTATGGGAACTGACAGCACGTGCAGCAGATAAATGTCTGATAATACAGAGTCTTTTCTTCAGCCTCCATGTGACCAGAAGGTGGCGATATCCAGTCGTTTTTACTGGGCTGTCACATCAGACACATGGTAAAGTGTCTAAAAATAAACTGTAAGGTAGAACAATTTCATTTTTGACAATAAAACCGTGCACCAGTGCCTCGCATACATTCACACATACTTTGCTCCACATATAAGCCAATGGATTTGAACATAAATCATGCTCTGTTTAATTCCAGTGTATGAAATTCGATCACAGGACATTTTCACACTATATTGTTTCTTCATCAGTTACTTTCCCCCTCCACTCCACATCATTCTATACATCTCCCCATGTCCCGCTCAACAAAGCCTGGGGTCAGAGAAGGTCAGGCTTACTGGTGACATCTGCTAATTGTCCTGATGGGCCGGCCTCTCTCATCCTTTCAATGCTGGTTTCACTGTAGGTGTCTGGAGCTGGAGGCACACGGGCAGATGCCACCTTTAGAACTCACCTCCATAAGACCATTAACCCCTAACTCCACCCCCCATGGATCACCCTTTACTCAACAAGGGACACTGATTGTGTGTATTGGCAAACTATATCCAGTGATGTGGATTTAAAGATGGGACTGTTATCTGAATTAAGGAGCTAATGAAGCCACTGTAGAAACAGAAACGACTATGCAGCATAAACCATTTGAAGATTAAACACCCACTTCTACTAATAACAGGATGGGTAGTTTATACTTGTCAGGCTGTAGTTTCCATGTGTATATTACCATATATGTAATACTGTGTTGGACATGCTTTTAAAAAATAAAAATGAAAACTTAAAAATGCACCAGGATGTAATGTTTGTTGTTATTATTCTCCCTCTGTTTGCCCTTCATGAACATAAATTGTAATATTGTAAATATGGGGTCACCTTGAGCACTCAGCCACCTCGTCCCTTATTTCAAGGGTTTTAAAGGAGATACATTACTGTAGGTGCCTGGGAGTGATTTAAGAGTGTTACTTTTATAGAAACATAATATATACTGGACATATTACAAAGGTGTTAAAAGTTTATATAGCTACTGTACCTTGATTACAGACAGCCAGAGTGTAAAGAAATCTCAGATGAAAATGGTCCCATGAGATGTCTTTTGGAGAATTTTGGCATTGTTGCAACTACCGCACACATGCTAAAAGCAAGTGCTCTCATTACCACACACAGGATACAGTGGAGTATACAAATCACTTCCTGTGTGCAGCATGGGGATATTATCGTGTGACACCAGACTTGAATAAACAATGGTTAGTTCCTGAACCTAGAATGTGCTAGCCTGTGTGGTGATATAAAAAATAATCATCACTACATGTCACCACAGACTCATTTGACAATTATTTGAATGTAACGTTCCCATCAATTTACCTTAAGTCAGCTTTAAAACACATACACTACAGATTTAAATGTGTCACATCAACAAAATGAGGTCCAACATTAATTTATAAAATAAATTCTTAATATTCGTCACGATACAGGACGAGTTCAACAGACTGACCCTGACAAAGCAAAATCTGGCATCAGATGCCCATGTTGCTTGCCTCCCTGCTGGACAAGACAAGGGTTAATAAAAAAAAAAGTCATATGATGTGACTCAAAGCTTTACTGTTAAAAAAAGGAGTTAATTTTTCAACCAGAATGCTTGTAATGCACATTCTCTGGTGGACACGCAGCATGAGTGAGACCTTATTGCATATAGGCTACGTTCAGATGATCAGGCTGAAGAGACTCGTATTCCATTTCTTTCCATCAATGTGATTCAGATAAGACAAATCCAATCAGTGTAGGTTTCGAATTCATTGGATTCATGTCATTTCAGGGTTGAGGACATACAGTAGATCGGATATACAGTATATATGATATACAGTATGGCCTTCATAGACAGCGCATACGAGAGGAAAAGCTGGTATCGTCCAATCGGATACTGGTCACAGGTGAAGTCTCTGAACTTCCGCTGGCAAAAACTCTCATGGCACTTTTACATACAGTGTATGGCTATAAAATTTATGAAACATTTGCTAAATGCAAATCAAATCAATTGTTTCCCATTCTTTGTAGAAATGCAACGAGAACATCTTCTCCAGGCCAGGTTGTGTTACAGCTATTAAAGCTATTTGCTCAGATAGAACAGCTGTAAGGGCTGAAGAACTTTGGTTTTAAAGTATTTTTTATTTATTGTGAATAATCACAGTGAACTGGTTTGCACTGAAGACATTCAAAACCCACAGCTAACATTTATTTATATGAAGAAAGTGGTGCCTGAGAGTGAATTACAATATGCTATATTGCTTTTTTAATACATTTTTCAAACATGACCCAGTCAAAAGTCAAATAAAGCATTTATATTAGATTTAATATCTGAAGTAACAGAACAAAATGTAATAATGAGTTTAAATTTACCAGTCTTTTTTCATCTCTCTATAGTTTAGGAAACACTGTTTTCTGTGTTTAATTATTTTACATTTTTTATTTTTTATCATAGATTATCTTATCTTATCCAATATTATTGGGTACTCAGTTTTTATAGCTAAATTTCAATTACTATAATTTATTATTTGCAATATAATGTTGATTTCTGTTTCACTCATGTACATATCTAATACACATTGTTGTACTACTGTACATATAGTATAGTATTTCATTTCCTTCTGTTAGTTGTGTATATTCATAATTCTTTATATTCTGTTTTCTTAGTCTTGTTCATATTCTCGTTATCTTTTTTTCATTTGTGAGACCATTTATTTTTGCAAGAAGAATTTCTTTGCATAGATAACATGTTTTTTTTGTTTGCTTTTGAATTAAACACAAACAGGCAGTAAACGGTAACAGCCTCGCTTGTGTCGTAACAGTGCTGTAATGTACCAATACTTTCACATCATCTGTACTTTACTTGAATATTGACTTTACTTTCCAGCATTCTATATCCTGTAAGTGAAACATTAAGCTGAAGGATAGATAAGTGTTGTTTATGTGATGACAGTGTGGAGTGGCTGCAGAGATCAGATGGTCAGTGGCTCTCGTAAAGTTGTTCGTGGGCTTTTAATTCAACTCAAATGCTTTGTGGTGTCGCTGCTCAACGGGACTGAAGGAAGGAAAACACAGGGAAAGAAAAGGCAGCAACTTTTCCCTTTGATGACTCCATCAATTTGCATCTACAAGGCGCGTTCACGTGTCCCACCACCGTGACATCGCCCATTCACAAATCGTGAGAAGCCAAAGCACAATGAAGAACACGGAGGGGCACATTTTAACCAGATGCACGGCAATAAATAACCTGCTCACTGTCTCCCCTCCTCATCTCCCGCTGAGAGCGCACATTTACATTTAGAAGTGCTGCAGCAGCACCGGGGGTCCGGAGCGTGTCCCGCAGACCCGGACCACATGCTCCAATGTGGGTAATAGTGTTTAAGTGAAATGTAAATGTGGCACGCGGCGTGTGTGTGTGTGTGTGTGTGTGTACAGCATATATAAACCCTCAGTGACAGAGACACAGTCACAGGGAAAGACATGGACAGCCACAGACAGCACACTGACACGCGCCAAGTCAAACTCCAACACATCCACAGGACGCCGTTTTCCGTGGAGGACATTTTGGACCCGACCAATTTCACAAGGAGAGCACGGTGTGAGGAACACGCAAGAGCAAAAGGTGAGGATGAAACTTCATTCAATGTTTCAACATTTTCTTCACTGAAAAATTTACAAATAACGTCTCGGTCAGAAAACTGCAGCACCCAGGGGCGTGCAGAGGTATTTAACAGGCTGAAATTGAACAAAAAAAGGGCACCCCCATAATCATTTTTTTTATTAATAATAATAATAATAATAATAATTATTATTATTATTATTAATAATAATAATAATAATAATAATAAAATCAGGATAGTTGAAACTTACTTGTACTTACTAACATATTCATTCATTCTAATAACCATAGGCCTACTAGGCAAGCTGCAGAAATGACAACTGAAGTCCGGTTTTACAGCCTTATTTCGTACTTATAAGTGATCATTGTTGCTTTTGGCCAAATAATCATTTAAAAAATAATAATGAATAAATAGTCTGATGGCAGATGCTTTGCATACATGACCAAAGTTATTAGAAAGTTGAAGATAAGTCATAAGTAAATAAATGACTAATGACTAAAACATTTATACACTAGACTAGTATTGGACTGATATTCATACATAGTTTATGTTCCTATTTATCCATGATTTTTCCCTGTAAATAGTTATTGTAAACTTTTATTAACATGGAGCACCTGTATTTTGTACATCATGACAACATTTATAACAATGATTTGATGGAAAGACAACAATTTTCTTTATTAATATTATTTGCTTTGTTTTTAAGCTTTATTTTCAACCTGTTTTTTTCATTATTATTCCTTAACATAATTTGAAATAAACTTAATGTATACATGCATACCTACTTAAGGTTAAAAACTATCTTCTGGGGAAACCTTTCTTTATCCTACAATCTTGCCATGTTCCATTTACATCGGAACTTGGAAGTCGGACGCCATTGTTAGCAACACCAGTTGATAAAAATGCTACAAGACATGATATTTTGCACACAGACAGTGTAGCAAAATGCTTACAGTGAACAATGACATGGTACTATGCATATGATTTACTTTAAAACATACATGACAGAAGTGTTAGTAACAGTAAAAGTCACAGTATTCGTATAATACCAAGCAATTTGGTATCCAAACACGGGCTATGTGACTACAAATGGAACACAGCATCAAACTTGCTGAAGCATGTGATTACATTGAGACAGAGAGAAGAAATAACTTGCAAGACTATTTTAATTAAATTTTCTTTATCATGGATTTGTGTGATTTTAGATTCTTCTATCACACGAGATGAACCCAGAGAGAAGCAGATTACCCCGGAGGAGGCAGTCCCGTCTCCAGAGGCGAAAAAGAGTCGACGCGTGCGCACCGCCTTCACCGTGGAGCAGCTGCACATCCTGGAGTGCAGCTTCCACAGGTGCCACTACCTGTCGGTGCTGGAGCGACACACCATCGCCGCAGCCCTCCGCCTCTCGGAGACCCAGGTGAAGATCTGGTTTCAGAACCGGCGCACCAAGTGGAAGAAGGAGCGTGGGCCAACTGGCACTGACGAGGACGAGCATGGCTACATGGCTCCTTTCACCTCCTCACACCCAACTCTCTGTCCATGTCCCAGCTGCAGTCCACTGCTCTGCCGCCAGGGTGCGCTGCTCCAGTTTTCCACGCCGCTGCAGCTGCTGCCACATCGCCTTTATTACATGCAGTGACGCGTCATCATGGCGTGTAATTCTGGACTGAGTGCACAAGCATCTCCACAGTGTTTGGAGAGCTGTGTGGTGACTGAGTTTGTAAAATGACAATAATTAAGAAATGTTAATGTTTTCTATTGTAATTAAACTATAACTTATTTTTGCTAAACATTTTTATATTGATGTTTGATATTGATTCCCTGTTTCTTTCTGTGGGAAGAGAGAAGAAGAGAAAACAAGGTAAAAGATGATTAAAACTCTTGTGACCCCACACATGATGTGAGTAAAAATATTTAAATACTGATAATGATTAGAGTTTTTCCAACATTTACAGACACGGTGGTGCAATTTCTCAAAACCTCGATTTAAAATGCTGCAATAAAACGAGGGCTGCAACAGCTAATCAATTAAATTGATTCAAATCAATTATTAAAATAGTGATAAATGATTAGTTGGGTCTACGTTATTACACGTACAGTTGCTACCCCCTAATATGCAGCAGTAAGCGCCATTAAGATGGATGCTGACCAATGTAGAAGCGTTTGACATGCAATTAGTCCGCTTCAGCAAAATGGGGTGAGACAAATTCACAGACCACTCAAACTGGACAGTAAAGGGATATAATAAAGAGGGCTATTTTGCAGAAATTCTTTGAATACTGTACTCAGGTGTGTTTTTAAGTTAAAAAATGTTATTGACATTGGAATGGCCGTGCACTGTTGACAAGGTGAAGGTTTGGTTACCACTGGAAACTACTCTTTCAGTACCAGGTAAGCTAGGTTATTACATTGACAACACAGCTTAGCCTAGTAAAGATAGAAGCATTTGCACACCTTATGCAAATTTCCATACTAATGACAGACTGGTGATTAATACTATTTCCTGCAAAAAAAAGTAAAGTCTTTACCTGCAGCTTGTCTTCTCGACATAATCAATTCCGTTGGCTTCCAGTTCCTACTAATTTGCGATTTGTTGGTGGGTGTCACGTGACCTCTGACTGGGCTCCTCCCATGGTTTCATTGATATGGTACTGATGTGTGTTGATAATGACCATTCCATAGCCTGACAACAACCTCATCGAGTGCTTTAATAGAGCTTTTTCTGTCGCTGAGCCAACACTGTGGAGCAAACTTCCTCTGCATGTTAGACACGCCCCTTCACGGTTAGACACGCCCCTTCATTGTCCACTTAAAACTCATCTTCAACTTATTTTACGCTGTGGCTTTAGTTGGTTTTAACTTTTTTATAGTTTTATTGTGTGACTTGTTTATTTGTGTTGTTTTTATACTTTCTACAGTATTTTATTGTTTTATTGTTTTTTTCTTAGGTCTTATATGTATTTGTATTTTTATATTTTATTTATCTCTGATATACAGCACTTTGTTTCAGTTGTTTTATAAATAAAGTTGGATTGGATTGGACTGGATTCTTGTGTCGGACTTCACGCTCATGACTCTCCCAGTGACAACACTCTCTGGCCCGGCAATCTGTTGACAAACATTTTATCTATTGCTAAAGTAAAAGTAAAAGCAAAAAAACAAAAAAAACATCATGCCGCGACCGTGTAGTAGAAAAGCACCAATAGTTCCCATAACCAGTTCATGTCTTAACCTGATCACAAATCAAAGCTTATCCCTAAACTTAACCAGTTCCTTAGACTACTAGTCCTGACAAGATCAGTGTTTATGACAGAAAAAATCCTAAAGAGGCAACAAATACAACACACACACACACACACACACACACACACACACACACACACACACACACACACACACACACGCATTATTGTACTTGCTGCATACTGAGGACCAGCATTTCCACTTTATAAATGAACACAGTTACAAATATCTACTTCATGATTGACATATAAAGAACTACCAGTACCATAAAATGTCTGCAGGTGGAGCCCCAGAGCAAAAAGTGTGTGAAACACCAGGGCTGTAAAACGGGTTTTGTACCAAATTGAGGACCTCAGTTTAAAACAGGGCATATAGCATGTTTACAACCTAAGGAAGTGATTTCAGTGAAAACAAAGTGAGGACCAGCAAAAAATGTCCTCACTTTGTAAAAATGACCTCACTTTGTTGGTTAAAACCCCTCACTGGTCCTCAGTATGCTGCAAGTACAAGAACACACACACACACACACACACACACACACACACACACACACACACACACACACACACACACACACACACACACACTCCAGAGCACATCTGTATGTAATTTAGTACATGCTCTTATCCTCAGATGGGGGATAAGAGCATTTGTCTAATTCCCTGACAATTCGGTGAAATATTTCTTCAAATAGATCACTTCTATTTACAAAACCTGAATCAGGGCAAAGGAATACTGAGCTTTGCATTGCGCTAAAAAGATTTATAAAAATAGAAGCAGGCACATTAAAACATTAATTAATTAATTAATTACCAGTTGGACAGTTCACCAGAGAGGTATTGGAAACACATGGTGGCAAAAGAAAACACAGGAAATGATTGGACAAAATGGAAAGATAGAGGACACACACACACACTTATGAAAACTCCGGCCAAAACTGAGGAATGAGTCATAATCTATAAGAAACAAAATGAGCTTTGTTTCCATGGTCCTTGATAAAGCACTTATGATCTACACGGGAGAAACATGCAAACATGTATCTGCAGGAATTCACATATTTCACTAACAACAGTCAATGGCGAACAGAAGCGGTTCAAGGAAATTTGGGGGGCCCAAACAAATGTGTACTATAGGAGCCCAACATCAAAATGGGCCAAACCCTCATGTCATCCTAAAACGTAACGCAAAACAGCCTATAAACTTGTTGTTCTTGTATTAATAGCTTACAGATAAGTTAGCCTATTGACAAACTGGGATGTAATGGTGCTTCAGTGGGACTGTGTGTTCAAAATACATCTCACTGATGTTCGCTTGAGTGTGAAACCTTTTCTGGTTGCAGACAGTGGCGGCTCCTGAAGAAAATTTCGGGGGGGGGGGGGGGGGGATTTTTTTCTGATAATGATATGGTGACCCATTTAATAAGTGCATAAAGCAAGACAGTATCAATTTGTTGTTAGATGATTAACAGTCCTTCTTGTGCAAACAACTTAATTTACATATGACGCAAGCACGTTAGTGCATGCACATAAATCGTCATTAAAAATGCATTGGAGGGTATGTTTTTCGAAAAAAAAACTTTTTTAACATGAGAGTCAATGGGAGAATTTTCAGGCGATTCTGCACGTCTATCAAATCGCCCCAGAAGAGGCGGAACCATAAAACGTGACTTGAATCTGATGATTCTGATTGGACAATGACAGATAATATGTCTAGAACACTGATAATAACTACCTTTGCTGGCAGAGACGGCTGAAAGGAATATTAGTACTAAGGATCTTTGGAATTGCTGAGGAAAAAAAATTCTCTTTCTCCTCCTAGTTGGGCGGGCGTCGCCCAAATCGCCCCTATACACCGTCCGCCCCTGGTTGCAGATGATTTATTCGTTTCTGGGAAGCCGTCATAATTCGCATCCGTATTATTCACACTTACGCCCTGAACGATTCATGTGTTCACGTCAGTGTCTCCAAAGGTCTGTAATAACACCAGAAAAGTCACTAGTCACAAGTCACCAGAGGGGTCTGAATAAAGCGAGTATTCAGCAACCCTGATACAGCTGCAAAATGGGTTCTACCGTTTGGGGAAAGTTTGGTGTCGGGGGGGAAAGTTTGTCCCTGCGTAATTTCGGTGGAAATGCACTGAGGTTTTTCAAAATCCCAGGTAAATAAGATTCCTGCTGTGGAAAGGGGGACATTGATAACAATCGTTTGTTATTCTCTCTATACTTGTGAGAACAGTGTCCAAAAGGCATGCCGCAGTCCTCATGTTTTTGTTGTACTAAGGAGAAATGTGAAGGTTCAGCTGTTTCTCATGTCTTTCTCTTTCCAAATGTGTCTAATAATGTGAACACAAACTTCTCTGTGGCTGAACAATCCCTCAGCTCCTCTCCTCCAACTGCTCTAGTCATCGGGCTACAAACTAGAGTCAAATGTCCCAAAAATGTGCTCCTCTCTTCCTGTCTCTCCTCCTTCACAAGTAGGAATGTCACATGTGGCAGATGCTCCTCCCCTCCACTCAGAGACGGGTGAGGGGAAAAGGGGGTGAAGGGCCATGAAGGAGAGATGTGACTGAGTATAGTTTCTCTTCAAGAGTAGGAGGAGGGAGTAGGGAGGTGTGTGCTGTGTAGCATTGCCACTGCAGCCGCTGCTGCTGCTATTGTTGAAAAATCCACACCAGACAGATGCATTTCCTCTGCTGCAGCTCTGCCAGGACTCCACTTTAAAAACTTCCAGCCTCCAACGTTTTCTTCCTCTTCCACCCCCCATCTGAGAGGAACAAGCTTTCCAGACCTCCTCAGCACAAACTCATCCTTTTGTTCTCTTCCACAACACATCCCTCTCATGTCTTCCGAGACGTGGGACAGTTGAAGCTGTGCATGTGCAGGTCAGATGTTGGAGTCCAGTTACTTTTACGACTATAGTTTGAGAATCAAAGCTCTTCCTGGAGTCTGGTCATTTTTATTTCTTAGTTTAGTGTTGGCGTTGATCAGATGAGGGCTGATGTGTTGATCATCTGGGTCAGTTTGACCCTGTGCTGTGCACTGGTCTGTGCAGGAGAAGAGACAGATGGACAAAAACTCGCCAGCGATCAGGTTCAGGTGAGAGAAACCAGAGTACGGGTCAAACACAGGAGACCAGAGGACGATGGAGGTGATGTTCGAATGTCAGATGAGCCTGCTGAAGTGGCAGAAGCAGACAAGACAAAGCCTAAGAAGAAGAAAACCCCTGAGGAGATAGAAGCAGGTAAGAAGGAGCTTCAAGTAATGCTGTCAGTGTGATTAACAGGTCTTCACTTTGAACAATTCTGCTCCATCATTAATTTTAACTGATTGAATGTACATGTATGAATGTGATTTCTCTTGACCTTTGCTGGCTTCAGCTCATCTGAGCTTTCAGCCAAGACACTGAGGGTACACGGACAGGAAAGGCTGTGATCAGTCTACAGCTCTTTGTGCACTAGTCCAGAGATTTCCTTTTCTCTCAGAAGGCTTTTTAGCTGCATAATATAGTTTCAAAACCCATCTCTCTGCACGGACTCTATTTGAAAAAGCAGAAGAGCAGCTGGTTCTGGGCTCTGGTTTTGTTGAAAAATACCTCAGTGATTCACATCTACAGGGCAGATGATTCAGTCGGTGGGCTGACATTTTCTTGGCAGATGCCGATACTTTGCATGACCTGACTCCTCTGTCGAGAACGCAGGCTCACAACTTGTTAAACATTCTCTGGAAAAAGTGATCAGTAAATACACTTTTAGTGTGTGAGTGGAGTCTGTGCCTCAATTATGTCTGTGAAAAAAGTCTGAGCAACAGCAGAAATATTTCCACTACAATTTCCCATAAGTAAGCACACAGGATTTACGAGAGGCCCACTTTCAGTCATATTGATGCCACAGCACTCATGTTCTCGATGTTAACTTTCCACTGAATGAAGCAAAACCACACGCTTAGTAGCCAGAGGTTTTCATGTGTGGCTGATTTGTGTTACATAAAAGGCCATAATTAAGTCAACTTGAAACCAAAAACTATTTTTCACTCAAGGAAGGGTTTGCTGAGTGTGCAAAAATCCCCATCATCTTTTTGTTCTGTCATATTTCTTTCCCTGGTCTTAAAGAGAACATTTGTTGACTTTTTGCATAGATTTATAGCACGTCATTCTAAATTCTATTATCCACCAATTGCCGTGGCGGTATGTGTGGACCCAATGCAGACAAATACAAGCATACCCCCAGTTGAGGTCCTTACATACCGTATGCACCACCGTTGCATGCTCCATAAGCACAACACTTTCCAGTCTAGTTGGTGGTGCTCTTTTATGTTGGTTGTGACACAAATAAGAAGATTGTAACCCTGCAAACTTTAGATTATGTGAGGATTCCTGCTGGTACGCACACATACACATACAATTCAGCGCTAAAGGAATACAGGGAAATACAGAGGAGTGCGAAAGTCTCTAATAAGACCAAGTACACATGTGTGGAGCACTTGACCGATGTGGACCCTAGTTAGAGTATGAATGCAACCTGTACTTGTATTTCATATATGCAACGGTTGACTCTCTCCAATTTCTCAGTCTGTGAAACTCTCATGTTGATATTGATGGATGACCAATTGCATTTACCGTCCAACTTTTAAAAAAATATTCTCTATATATTCATTAATATTATTAATATTTGTTTAGATTTGGGGGCCCATGGTTGGTGTAGTGGTTAGCACTCTTGCCTAAATAGACTGTAGGTGTGATTGTGTGAGTGAATGGTTGTTTGTCTGTCCAGGGTGTACCCCGCGCGACCCTCTGGTGGAGGATAAAGTGGTAGATAATGGGTGGATGGATGGATTTTTAGATTTGTTTACAACAAAGGCAGTTGTGCTGATGCTGGAGTGGCACATTTTCCACCAAAGGGACTTGTATGCACTGCAAAAACTGATTTTCTGAGTTTCTGGAAAAGTGTTAGAGATATTTGTAATTTGCATAATTTTAGCTAGCAAGTTTTGCAGAAGAAAAGTAATCACATTTTACGAAAAGAAACAAATCTAACTTTGTCTCGTTAAGATATAATAGGTTTAGTTACCAGTAACAAGCTAAAACAAGTGAACATGATTTTTTCTTAGAGTTAAGTTAAAAGTTGTTCAAGTCAGCTAAATAAATAAAAAAAAAGGAACACTCATTTTGACTAAACATTTCTTACATGAGGGGGAAAAGCCATGCTCAGATTTGCCTTCCTTGAATAAGGTTGTGTTAGTTTTGTTTGCTGTTATATCTCAACGAGACAAAGTTACTCTAAGTTCACGGAATACGATTATTTTTCTAGTATAAAACTTGGAAGCCAAGATTTTTTTTTTCCGGCAAAAAAAAAAAAAGTCAGAACAATGTCCCAGGAACAAGGCTATTTTTAGTTTCTTGAAAATCATTTTTTTGTAGTGAGATTTCGAGAACATTTAAGGCCTTGGGGACAGGCTTTGTCCAGCTCTGACTGCATGTTAACATCACACTCTATTTGGCAAAAAAAAATAAAACATTGTGAAGGAGGAAAAAACGGAAAGGTGTTGAAGTGAAAGTTTTGGATCTGGGCATTAAAAATGGAAAAGAGTTATATGTGTAATGCCAACAAAAGGTGACTGACACCATAGCCACACAGTACACCTTGGGTGAGTAATGGATTTGGCTGCGATGGATTGTTGTGCTTAAGCACCAGTGGAACATCAGGACGTATGTCCAGCAGAGGCAAACAAGCCGCCCTCTGTGTCTGTGTTTGAGTTCTGATGATGGTTCTGGAACAAGGGAAGATCAAAAACACCAAACAAACTGTAAACTGTCTGTAATATTCTGCCTTGTTTTGATGTGAACCCACCTACTTCATACTTTCAAGTTCATAAGAAGTTTCTCATTGAACTCTTTAGAGGGTGTAATGGCAAACGCCTCTGCATCTCTGCACGTCTGGAAACACTTAACGGCCCGTCTACGTGTTTGTTTCGTCCCGTTAAACTCAAGACAACATTGTATAGTCTGATCCCCCAAGCACCACTCTGAAAAACTGGAAGGGCATACAGTACACTCTCAACTCACTCAGAGTTGTACCTTTATGGGTGAAACTGCTTTTCACTGTGGTGGAACAGGTTTGTACCCTTGACATTGAGTTCCCTAGTGGTTCGTACCTTATAAAGACCCTTGTTGTAACCCTGGTCACGGTTTTGTACCTTAAATTAGGAGTGCATTTTATATTAAAGCGGACCTAGACGGGAAGTTCCAATTAACGCTGTTTTTTAGTGTGTATCTGCATCCTTACATTGTTTAAGAAGCCCTGAAGGTTCTAAACAAACATTTCAGCCACTGCTGAGAACGCTGTGTTTTATTGTAATCTCGGGCTCAGCGAGATCTCTGAAAAAACCCGGTCCGGTTACGTAAACACCGGTTCTCCGGAACAGCAGATCGTCCTGCTCTGGGCACTAGTCCGGGCACATCCGGTTGCGTACATTGAACCGCAGAAGAAGAATAACGTCCGTTGTGGAGGTGTTTCACGAGCGACAGTGTCTTCTGACTCCGGGTCTGACTCTGGGTCAAAGTCATAAAAGGGACTGCGGCGGGGAGTCTTGAAGAAGCTATTTTTAAACATTGTTTAAACAATGTTTTGATAATGAGTAGCAGTGCATCCACCGTTCCAGAGGGGGGAGCTGCGCTTCTGAGAGCGGGCGTGCTGATATGTCACTTCCGGGTTGAGAGAGTTGAGTCTCAAATCTCGTGGCTGGGAAACACCGTCAGAAAAGAGGATTTCTATCGGCTCGTTTACAGCAACTAGGAGGTTTTTGACCATCAAAACAATGATGTTAATGTATGTAAGTAGACCTCCATAACTCACATATATGTGCAACAATGAAGAAGAGAAAATTCATATGGCCTGAAGATAATTGAACTACATCAAATTCACAAGCTGAAGTCAGGCTGTACCCTGGACATTTGTCCAGTCCATTGCAGGGCTGGGTGAATCATTGTACTGTATTTCCTGAAACAAGTCCTCTGTTGAAAGTGCTGTAAAAGCCATGGATGGAGGGTACATGTCTCGACTTGTCCCTCTACAGCAGACAGTGTGCAAACACACAATGTAGCTTATTTGAAGAAATGGTACATACACGTACCTTTTGGGAATCAAAGAAGTACAAACTCTATGTACCTTGGGAACCATATGCACCATTTGGACAATGGAAAACGTACATATATGTACTTTAAGGTTCAATAACTATCCCCAAGGGGTTATATAAGCCTAGATTGTACCTTAAGATACATATCTAAAATGCCTTGAGATAATGTATGTTATACTATACAAATGAATTTGAAATTAATTGAATAAATGGACTCGTAATGTACCTGTATGTCTAACTTTTATTTCCTTTCCTTAGTCGCCCTGGCTTTCTTCTCTCTGTCTCAGTTTCTATGATTGTATACATTGCAATAGTGTGAACAGGGCCTTAATGAGGTAGTAAAGATAAATTGAACGTCCCAACGCCCACCAAAAGCCTGAGCCCCCAAAATCCACCAATAAGCCAAAGGTAACCAAACCTACCAAGAAAACAGAGTCAACAACTGCTGGAACTAGTATCTTTTTGAGTTTACTCATTACAAGAAGATTGTGGGGATATTTGTGATTCATCTCTATCAGTAAGAAAAGCCTCATTCGTATTTCTTATATAATCATTCTGTCATGTTCCCTGTAGAGTGTTGTGGGAGGAACAGCCTGCTGTTTATTAGACCTTGGCAAAGTTCTTTACTCTGAGGATCTTGCCTTGTTCTTTTTGTATGTATTTGTTTGGATTGCTATTGTTTACTGAACACACATTTGCTGTTTTGGTTGGTCTTTATTGTGTGTGGTGTTGATGGGATTGTGGTGGGAGTTCAGGTGGTGGTTTGGGATAATTTTAAGATCAAATTTTCATGTTGGATCACTCTAACTCATTTGCTGGCAAAAAATACAAACATTCAAATAACATTACTCACATCCTGATTAAATATTGTTAGGCTCTGGCTTCAATGGCACCAGAACATAGTCAGACCACTATAGTCCTGCATGAGGACCTGTTGACTTTATGTGTCTGTCTTGTCTGAGTTTCAGTTTTAACTGGCAAGCTTACACGTAAAAAACTGCAGATAAACATTTCTCAATAAAAGTGCATACAACTATAAGCCATAAAATCTTTAGGAAAAAAGCCTTCAATTTGCTCACTCTTACATAGAAGTATACAGGCACTGTAGTGGTTTCAAATAACTGCCATGTTTTCCTGTTTTTCACCTCCAGCCAGAGCAAAGAAAGTTGCAGACAAGGAGGCCAAAGCTAAGAAGCAAAGAGCCCCGAAGCCTACCAAGAAGCCCAAGCCCCCCAAACCCACTAAGAAACCCAAACCACCAAAACCCAGCAAGAAGCCAAAGGTGCCCAAACCTACCAAGAAACCGAAGCCAATGACGACAGTGCTGCCACCAACCGAATCTCCTTCTCTGGAGAAGGAAGAGGAGAAACTGCCGATTGAAATGGACTGGGCCACTCGTATGTACACTCTAGATTCATTGGTTCATCGAGAGATGATTAGTGATTATTTTATTGGTGACTTGAGTCAAATGACTGCATTTCATGAAACCTTTATCCAGTGTTCGTTGAGGTTCGTTGGGGATGCATGTGTTTAAAGCAAATGTTTTCCAACTGTTGGATGTTAGATGAACATTATATTTTGCATTAAATTGATACACCAAAGGTGTGACAATGTAAATAAACCACTCAAAATTCAACGAGTGGTGATCAGCAGTTATTTGTTCAGATGAGGATATGGTGAGATCTTGATGCAATAAGATGAAAAACATAATATTGATGTTTTAGGAGATTTATAAAATGGGTGAGATCGGACAGAACACTGGAGGAAGGTTGAATGTTTTTTTCACAGGGAGATATTGCAAATAATCATTATAATAATTATCAATAATAATTTTAATGACAAAATAAAACACAACACACACATCCTAGTCTCCTTTTTGGTCTTGAGTGATAGTTGAATTCCTGCTCTTTAACTGTGCCGCTTCATCCCCACAGTCTTTCAACCTGTGACCCCAATGGGGCCCAGATGGGAAGAGCCTGTTGAACCAGACTTGGGTAAGATTCTCAAGGGTCAGTGAACTGGTTTCCCTGACCACCCTCTTAAAGTGACCTACTGAAAACTATGCCTGCTTATGTTTATGATATCTCATATATACTAATTATTTTCCGCTCAGCATTAGTCACCATGGTGTCCCTGGAAACTGGAAGTTTTATAATGGCAACAGTAATTAATAAAACATTCATTCGGTGGTTAGTGTTAGCTAGGTTAACGTTTGGCAAAATAAAGAGTCAGATATTTTTGACAGGAGGTGGTGGAGAGCAAAACACAGAAAAAAGGAGACTGACGATTGCATAAGCTATCTATAAATGCAAGGAAAATACTCTTTGTTAACTCAGCAGGTGATTTAGTGAGAGAACCAGTGTGTGCAAGGGCAACTTTGATGTTGTCTGGATAAACGATGGTTTCAAAAACAGCAACCCTGATGTTGGAACCCTAAATGACCTTTGAAAATACTTAGTGATCAGAGCCTGTGAGCAAATTATTTATCTACTACAGCTTGTCTTGTTGCCTTCAAATGCTCAAAGTACCACATAAAACTGCAGTTTAACGTTTACTTTCACCGCTGCTGTTCTGCAAAATTGGTCACTTTTTGGGTAAAGGTATAAAACTGCCGCCTTGTCTCTTCTCGTCATATGCTTTCAGACGTCCGTGGTGGTCACCCTGACAGGAAACACACCACAACTACCGAGGTCATCATGTACATACCAGGTACACTCTGCTGTGCGAAATTGTGGCATTTCATATTTTTTATTTTTTATTTTTAGGCACATTTCAAAGCACTCTAGGTCACCTTACAGGCAGAGTTTAAAGAAAAAAGAAGTATAAGTACAGGGACGGGTCCACATGACTGTGAACATGTGTTCATATGTAGATGCAAGTATGCAGTACAGGCACAGGTGTGTCTTGGACAATGATTCCAGTTCTTGCATTGCCTGCTTACTCAACTATACCAAGAGGCGTTGGTATTGTAGTGGTGAGAATAGCTGCTTGCCAGCCAGCTGACCTGGGTTGGATTCCCAGCTAAAGATGGTCATGAAGTAAACATTATAAGATGATCTGATATGGTAGAGAAGTACAGTGGCTAGCAATGTTGCCTCACGTCAAGAACCGTTTAGGCAAGGCAAGGAAAGTTTATTTGTATAGCACCATTCTTACAAAAGGCAATTCATAGTGCTTTACAGGCAGGAAATACATTTGAAATTAAAACACAATCAATTAAAAAATCAAGTAAAGAAATTAAAACCATTTAAAACATCAAACAATTTAAAATCAAGCAGAAATGAGTGTAATATAAAATCATTTGAAATTTAAGCACAATAAATTCAAAAATCAATTATGAAATTTAAACAATTTAAAACATTAAACAATTTAAGATCAACAATTTAAAACATTTAACAACTTAAAATCATGCTAAAAGTATGCAATTTAAAATCATTATTTTTAAATTATTAAAATCATTAAAAAGGAAAGTTAAAGTGGTTAAAATTGGTAATATTAGAAAGCTGCAGTAAACAATAATGTTTTTAACCCTGATTTAAACAAGCTGACAGTTTAGAATCCTGATTTGATTAAGGTTATTTTGAGGGCAGATTTCTGTGTTTCCATGTTTTCCTGCGTGGGTTTTGTCAGGGTACTCTGCATTCCCAAAAAAAAGTAGATTGGTAATTGGTTTGTTGTGAAGGTTGTGAAGATATTGACAGGTTCCCTGCTCCCCCTTCAAATGCCCATAATGAAGGTTTAAAAACTGCACATTATAGAGTGGCCTTTAATTGTGCTCAGCTGTGCCATGAACGTGGCCCTTGTTCAGTTGGATTCATTAAGTAAAAGTATAATGCTCACCCATAATTCATAAAAGAATTTAGTCAACCACATTTAAAAGAAATATGGCTTTTTTTCTTACATCTTTACATCAATTAACGAGAAATGGGAGCTTAATCAAAAGTTTAAAAGTGCATATGCTTCTTCTGTTTCAGAGGAGACCACCACTGTTCCATATCAATTTCCCTGGTATGAAGAGTATGATTACAATGACTGTACGTGTGCCACTGTGATTGGTTCTTATTGGATAAGCTTTATATTTACTCTTGTATATTAAGTTTACGTAGTACAGTATTGTGTGGACGTGAAACAATGATATGATACGTGTCTGATTCTCTCTCCACAGTGGCAGCCAAGAAACAAGAAGAAGAGGAGGAGAGAGCTCGAAAGGAAAAGGCAGAAAAAGGTTTGTCTGGGTATTCATTGAACATTGGGATATTTTATTATAATAAGTTATACGTTTCTTGTTTTTTTTTCTTCCTGTCAGCCACAAAGAGACCAAAACCAAAAGGGAATGTCTTCTAAAGCATAAACTAGTAGATGTGTTTTTAATTCAGGAACCTCCTACTTTGGACGTCCACCTGTTTTCATCGGCCATGGAGGCTGATTCGGCCTGAACGGCCAATTCACATGAAGGTGGTCACGTTGAATAAATTTAGCCTCAGGTGTTGCCATTGTGGGTCCACTGCTTCACTTTACTCATGCTGCCTCCGTCAAAGCTGCGAAATGTTATAGTCTCCATGCAGCCAATTCAACCCTGCTCTACATTTAGTTCAAACATTACTCATGTACATGCATACTTATTTACCTGGGGAAAAGATTTTAGCCGGTAACGCGATAACTGGAAAGGCGTTTGAGATTACGTTTTCTTATTTTTTTATGGGTCACATACCCCCTGTAGATGATCCCTATTGATTTTGAGCTGTCTACCATTATTATTAATTAGTTAATTAATTAATTGATGATATAAAAAACATATTTTCGCCTGTATCTTCCAAAGTATTGCAGGTATTGGCTTCAAATTTTGCATGGGCATCACATACCACCTGAGAATTATCCCTGTCTTTGTAGCTTTATTATTAATTAGCAAATTAATTAATTTATTATGCTAAAAACACATTTTCGGCTTGTCTTCAAATTTTGTACAATGATTCATGTAACAACTATCTACAAGTACAATCATTATTACTTTGGCTATGATTGGTAATAGTTACATAATAAGTTAACTCGTTAACTTATTAGTGAACACAGAAAAAATAGTTAAGGCATTTTTTCTTTATTATTGAGCTCATTTGGACACATTGAGGATATCATGGGTTTATTTAGCACTTATTCATAATATTTATATATAATAATAATAATTATAATATAATATTTAACTATAAAAAATAGTTAAGCCTCCATTTCTTTATTAATGCATTGAATGGAAAGTTTGAACATATTGTATGCTTTTTCATGAAATTTAATAAACATAGTGTATGCTTTTTCATGACATTTGGACACTTTGAAGATATGGCAGGTGTGGTTAGCATTTTAATATTCATAATATTTAATAAGGTATAATAGGTTAACTAGTTTTATTTATGAGTTCAGGTATTCTGTGTTCAATAGCGAGTTTATATGGATACGTTGAACATGTATAAAGTGTAGTCAGCATTATATCATAATATTTAACAGTTATTTTGTGGAATTTATTAATAATTAATTAAAACAGTTTGTGGCAGGTGCGAGTGCGTATACTTTGGGTATATTGGAAAGTTGAGGATTGGACAAGTTCGCGGATATACCCCTTGCTGTCGGCCCCCGACAGCGTAGGCTAGTTGTTTTCGTAAATTAGCGTTTTGAGATTTTCCTCATCAGGGGCCCTTTTTTTGTTTCTGTGATCCCAAAATATTATTTCTATGAGGATAAAACACAGATATGATAGAACAAAACTCATGGATTCTGCTTGCAGACCTTGCAGAGCTACAGAGCTGTAGCTGGATATCGGGGCAGTACTTTGAGACCCTTTGACTTTTCAATAATGTGTAAATTACCTGTTCAAAATGAGTTGTACCTGGCTCTTACATTTACCATGGACAGATTATGAGAAATCTACTTATAGTGCTTAAAGAACTTGCATGGAAGTCAGTTGAATAGCACAATTATATATTATTATTCAGCTGTCAGTCACACAGGAGTCCAATCGTATCATCTATGTCCCTCATAATTGACATCATGCATTGTTAAAGAAGATTTTTCCATCCACTTCCATTCAGTGGGTTCTGCATCCAGCTGAGCAGACCCTGAGTGGCTATTCAGTATATTTTTTATATATTTCCTGGTTGGCTTCAGATGGAACAAGGAAGACTGTATAGCATTGTTTTATTCACAATATGAGTCTAACAGCGCAGTGAAAAGCTGTGTCAGTGTTGACCAGTCAATGAATCTGAAACACCACAGCAACTGTTTTTTGTATGAAATTACAATATAGATATATATAGATATATATATAGTTCGTTATTTCCCTGAATGTTTAAACGCTGTTGACTTCTCAACTTGTGTCAGTACACTACAGACAGAGGAGGGAAGAGAGACAGATTAACCTGAAGGTTACGTTTAAATTTATGAAATGCAGATTTACAATGGAATTTGTTCATTTAATGTCCAAATAATAAGTAGGATAGAAATAAAATAGACAGAGGTAGAACACGTCTCTTCAATGTCCTGCTGCAGATTGTTATATAAAGTTAGGGACACCAGCTGGGTGGTGTTATAATGATATCAGGAGACAGGAAGGGAGGGAAGAATTCACTCTTGTGCAACATTCTGGTTTGTATTATCTGTATTTCCATTTAAAATTAAATACAACATCAGGGAAAATCATCTCAAAAATGTAGACAGGAAACTATTGAGGAGTACATGAGCGCATGCACTGTATATTGGATGTGCACAGTAAGAGCGAACACGTATGGAAATATTGTGTGGTGATGTCTGGAGAACAAGGTTAAGGTGACAACACAAATTGACGCACGTTGTTTTTCCATTCATTCGCCAAAAGCCGAGCGACTGAGGAAGCAGTGGGAGGAGGAGGAGGATGAGAGGCTGAGGCTGATGTCTGTGCCTGTGGAACCAAAGAGTAAGACACTTTTTTAAATCCCTGATATTAAATGCAGACTGATTTAACAGAATAACATATACTGTAGGTTGTGGATTGATTTGATTTGCTGTGTTTATCACTTAATTCTCATTTATTACATGTTAACACAGGCAAAATATGTATGACCATCTAATTTTGATGAAAGATTGTGTCTCAAAGTTAAATCTGAACTTCAATCACAGAGGACACACAATAACACATTTGAATTGACCAAAGGAGGCAGCCATGGCTCAACACAAAGCAACAAAACGGCGGCTAATGCCAAGATGAAGCGGCAAACATATTCTTAATGTGTCATAAAGGTTTAACTGTTGCTAAGTAGATAAAATCTGCATTTTCTTGTATTCCTGCCGACAGCCATGATTTCACTGAGATCAATCAATCAATCAATCAATCAATCTTTATTTGTATAGCCCACAGTTTACAAAACACAGTTTGTCTCACAGTACTTCACAGGGTTGGCAACATCCTCTTTCCTTAGACCTTCGACCAGGGTAAGGAAAAACTACCAGGGAAAAATCCCTTATAACAGGGAAAAGGGTAGAAACCTTAGGGAGAACCACAGGTGAGGGATCCACTCCCTGGACGGACAGACGTGCAGTAGATGTTACCCAAAACATACATTACACAATTACAAAGAGTAAAAAGTAAAAAAGTCTTTAAATGGCAGGATCCATCTGGATCACTGGGTTTGTCACAGCCTGTAGCGAAGGCTGTTGTGGTCAGAGACTTTGGGGATGACGGAGTCCTCTTTCCTGTCCTGACCTCATGTCGTTCATTGGTGGCAGCAGAACTGTAAGAGATTAATAAAACAAAACAATTCCAGACCCCATAGTTTAGTTAAATTATTATTATGATTATCTTGACTATCTTTGTCTTTATGATTGTTATAATTTTGTCTCATTTCATTTGTTTTTTATTATAATTGTTGTATAATACTGTTTATTTGCAATTGTTGGACAATTTTTCTAAAAGGTACATTAATATATTGGCATGTGGGAGGGTAAATGAATCTGGCGCCCTCTAGCAAGTCTGGTATGTATTTTTAATGGACAAGATTTTTGTCCAGATGAAAACTGAGAAATAGACAATACCTGTTGGAAAAGAGTATGGTTGTCAGCAAGACTTCTGTCATTTTCTGCCAAATACTGTACTTCTTATCAGCATGTTGATGTGTTTTCAATACTTTCTGTAACAACAGTGTGTTCATGTGCCTCTCAGAGTGTCCCCCTCTAGGATTGGAATCTCACCGGGTGGAGGACGACCAGCTGCGAGCCTCCTCTCAGTCCAACTACGGCTTCACAGCTCAGAGGGGACGACTCAACATGCAGGTAAACACACGCTGTGCATTAAAGCTCTACTACGCCGATCCAACATTCAGCAGCAACAGATTGTGTGTGTGTGGAGTTAAAGGGCATGTGTGTGTGTGTGCGTTCACACGCAGGGCACAGATGATGACGACGATCTGTACGGCGGCGCGTGGTGTGCAGAATCGGAGGAGAGTAACCATTGGCTTGAGGTCGATGCCCGCCGAGAGGTGGAGTTCACCGGCGTCATCAGTCAGGGAAGAAACTCAGAGCAACAGTGAGTCACTGTAACTTCATCTCCATCAGTTTTTCTGTGTTTAGTTTTTGTCATTCATAATCGCAGTTACCAGGTGGAAACTCCTCTGCAAGTCTGATTCTAGACTTGAATACCACTTGCCACTGTGTTACCAAACACTGTCTAGATTAGTTAATTAAGCCCAATGTATACTTCTGCGTAATGTGCTCTACGTAGGTTACGGAGACCCCTTTATGTCGACGGAGAGGCTGTCGGAGAGTCTCTCCGTCGTCTCCGGGTGCACAAAATATTTTTTAAGTGTCCGTCACTCCGTCAAGGGACAACGGAGACGACGAGGGCTGCGATTGGTCCTCAGGACAGGCCGAGCTAACGCTGCTCTGTGCCGGCCACTATGAGCACCGAGCGTCCACAGAGGCGGAGCTGATCACCGCCGACAACGTCGCTGCCAAACTATAAATACGTCATATCTTAATACACAAAGCACATGGTTAGACTCTGGCTCATTTCTTGCCTCAAATGGTCTTAAAACTGCATTCCGGGACACAGAAAATATGTATTTCAGGTGAGAAACGGCCACTGTTTTTCACAGTCTCGGACGCCATTGCTCACTGTAGCAAGAAGCACAACAACCTTTGCGTAGCGACCCCGACAGATCGGGTGGAAAATTGCAGTGCGTATCCAACACCACGACGGAGAACTACGAAGGCTGGCGGGGTCTCCGCGGTTACGCTGTCGGATAACGCATTACGCAGTCGGAGAAGTATGATGTGGCCTTTATACTTAGCCAGTGCTGCTTGAACTCTGTGCACCCCCTGCTGCACCCCCGCACCAAAAAACAGCACAAGACAAGCAGACACACTCCTACACTCTTTGGCTGCCAGCAGGGACACAAGAGCAAAACAGGTTGCACCCTTTCACGAAAGGCTCACCTAATAAAAGGCCAGCTTAAGTCTGCATTATCTGCTTTATGTGACACAGGGGTACACAAGCTGCTGGTCTACTGCTGCCTGATTTGGTTAGTTTGAGTGACTTTGGTCAATCCAAACTAGGGTTTTCAAACACTGAAGTCACAAAATGAACGCATCTGAAATTATTGATGGAAGCAGCAGTGGATCAACAACCTCCGAGTGCTGAGGTGTACAATGGTTGTTTTTCTCCATCGACTGTGGTGCAGGTGACAAAGTGACATAAACATTAGGCTGTCTAACAAAAAGAGAAATACTTACATATATACTTTTATCAAGTCTACAATTGAATAAAGAAATGTGTGCAGTTATTTGTATGCAAGTCAATACAAACTTTTAAAATGAGTGTAATTTAATTCCCAGTGAGGATTTTGTGTCCTCCTACTACGTGTCCTTCAGTAATGACAGCCATGACTGGACTGTACTTCACGATGGTTACGCGGAATGGGTGAGTGGACATTTTAAACAGGAAAATTAACATTCCACTGTTTAAATGATTGCAGTGACACATGACAACCCCCTACCCTCCCCCCCCCCTTTATTATGGACTACTCCCACAGCTTTTCTATGGAAACGTGGACAAGGACACGCCGGTGATGAACCAGTTTGTCATTCCTGTGGTGGCACGTTACATCCGCATCCTGCCTCAGAGCTGGAACGGCAGCCTGTGTCTCAGAGCTGAGATCCTGGCCTGTCATTTCCCCAGTGAGTATCACAGCACACTCTTGGGGAGCGTTATGACCAGGCATAAGGGAAAAACCTAATCACAACACGAATAATGAGACTCCCTCTTCCCTACTCCCAAGAAACCACCAGCAATACGTCAAACAAGATATTTTAAAGGTTCATTAAAAATAAGCACAACATGTCTGCTGGCAGTGTGGCTGTGACAGGTTTGAGGAAGTCCACTGCAGCTGGGATGTTCAGGCCTCTTATACAGATTCCTCCTGTGCAGGACCAATCAGCTCCCAGGATCCACCTCTGTTTCACTCACACACGTCATTCACTCAAACATGCACACCTGCAACCCATCTCCCACTCACATGCAGACACATACACACCAGGAACAGCAGTCACAGCCCTGGGGTCGTAACAGGGAAGAAATTACATCTTTCAAATCCTTTGTTTCTGAGAAGATTTTTTTGAACATTTGGTGTTTTTTGGGGGAAGATTTCCCATTCATTTCATTAGGAAATGTGTTTTTCTCAGAGGTTCATAATGACGCCTATATGCTGTTGTGAACTGCTTTGACCATTTGATTCTGTGTCCAAATTAAAGGTGAAAACTAGAAACCAAACAGCCAATCAGAATATGCCTTCTCCAGTCGCTAGGGATCTGGACAAATTGCCCATGAAATATTTGAAACCGCCCTTAAAATGTGTGTGACAACGTCTTTTAATGTCCTGTAAAGTAGATATATAGCACCACAGTGGACCATACCTTACGGCTAATCAGAGGCGAGATTAGCCACAACTTGCAGAACTCATCGTGAGCTAAAATACTTGGACTGAAATTCATGTGATGTAGTGTGTCGCAGCAAAAACTGACTTGTGTGAGAGAGTATCGGTTGCATGTTAACCCTTAGAACTCAGGTAATTTTGGCTGCTTTTTTCCATTATTATGTTAAAACATACAGTTTATACAAAGGCTACAAGAATGTGCAAACAAAATAATTTTCACCAACTATATAAACACACCTGAGCAAAAAGTGCTGAAAATGATTAAAATCGGATTAAATGTGTGAAATTTGGACACACGTCACAGTTCAAAGTTCACTTGACTCGTTTTTATGAAAAAAAAGGAAAGAAAGACACTCTTATTTTCTGACTTCTGCACAATTATTGCTGCTTTATATCACTACTAACAATGTGATATAAAATTAATCATACTTTGACTTAACAACAAATAAGAAGACTAAAAGAATTTTTGTTTTTAAAGCCTGACTATGTGACCTATGTGACACACCCCCACGATGTCAATATAGGGAGTTGTGTATTATTCCCATGGCAACTTACCATGGGTGCACCTGCGGCACAGATCTGCACTAAGGGTTAAAATCCATAATTCTGAATACACAAATACATTTATTGAGTATTGAATAACTAAACATCAAAATCTATATTTACGTCATAACAACAACTGTATCACAGATTTCCACGAATAGCAGCAGCTTTACAGGGTGAGTGTGTTGCTTCTTTCAGCCATTTATCAGAGTGAAAATGAAGTGAACTCATCAGACGACCTGGACTTCAGACACCACAATTATAAGGAGATGAGACAGGTCGGTTTTGTTTACAGGTAATAAATACACCAGTTGTTGCCCTAAACAACAATGTGACCGATCTGTTTTCGTCTCCTTTGTCTCCTCCAGATGATGAAGACCATAAATGAAGAGTGTCCCAACATCACCAGGATTTACAACATCGGCAAAAGCTCTCAAGGACTGAAGATGTATGCTATGGAGATCTCTGACAACCCAGGAGAACATGAGACAGGTGAGTGGCAGACAGCTGATGTTTTATAATATATACCAATGATAATAATAATTATCCTCCTTACATTTCAATAGAGTCCTCGGCATCATGTAGTTTAAGTGTTTTTACGGGAGCCCCCCCTTGTGGTTAAAACTGTATTTGACAGCATATTTTCATATATTCAAATGTGACCCAAAACCAATCTCTTCATGGCCCAGTAACTGTCCCAGTCAGTGTCCCAGCCAGTGTCCCAGCCAGTGTCCCAGTCAGTGTCCCAGTCAGTATCCCAGTCAGTGTCCCAGTCAGTGTCCCAGTCATTGTCCCAGCTAGTGTCCCAGTCAGTGTCCCAGCCACTGTCCCAGCCACTGTCCCAGTCAGTGTCCCAGTCAGTGTCCCAGCCACTGTCCCAGTCAGTGTCCCAGCCACTGTCCCAGTCAGTGACCCAGTCAGTGTCCCAGCCACTGTCCCAGCTAGTGTCCCAGTCAGTGTCCCAGCCACTGTCCCAGTCAGTATCCCAGCCACTGTCCCAGTCAGTGTCCCAGTCAGTATCCCAGCCACTGTTCCAGTCACTGTCCCAGCCACTGTCCCAGTCAGTGTCCCAGCCACTGTCCCAGTCAGTGTCCCAGTCAGTGTCCCAGCCAGTGTTCCAGTCAGTGTTCCAGTCAGTGTCCCAGCCACTGTCCCAGCCACTGTCCCAGTCAGTGTCTGAGTCAGTGTCCCAGCCACTGTCCCAGTCAGTGTCTGAGCCACTGTCCCAGCCACTGTCCCAGTCAGTGTCCCAGTCAGTGTCCCAGTCAGTGTCTGAGTCAGTGTCCCAGCCACTGTCCCAGTCAGTGTCTGAGCCACTGTCCCAGCCACTGTCCCAGTCAGTGTCTGAGCCACTGTCCCAGCCACTGTCCCAGTCAGTGTCCCAGTCAGTGTCTGAGTCAGTGTCCCAGCCACTGTCCCAGTCAGTGTCCCAGCCACTGTCCCAGTCAGTGTCCCAGTCAGTGTCCCAGTCAGTGTCCCAGCCACTGTCCCAGTCAGTGTCCCAGCCACTGTCCCAGCCACTGTCCCAGTCATTGTCCCAGTCATTGTCCCAGTCAGTGTCCCAGCCACTATCCCAGTCAGTGGTTCAAACACATTTTCACAATCATTTAGTGAACATTTAAGTGTGTACTTTTGAAATAAAGTTGGGAGTAGGGACAAAGGTGACAAGTCATATTTCAACATGAAGGTTGTGAGTTTTATTACCGGCTACACTAGTCAACATGCTAATGTGGCCTTGCGCCAAGACACTTAAGCCCACAATGGCTCCTAATGGCTGTGCCGGCAGCATGATAGAAAAACGAAGGGTTACTCAATGTAACCCCGGTTCTTTGATAACAGAGTGAGGTGTTTCACTATGGGGATATCGCCTTGGCATGACCACCCAGGGAAGCTCCAATGGCACCACGTCTGTCTGTGACAGACAGGTCGAGCTGTGCTTGGGTACCGCCCCCTTCATACTATCACAGCCGACCCACCCCTCAATTGGTATTTATCTGTTTACTAATTCAAAAAGATATTGGTTCTTACAGATATGGCTGACAGTGATTTGGGTCAAGTTTGGGAAAGTCTGAATATGCAGGCTAAAATTAAACATAAACCGTCATAGCCAATTTTTCTATTCAACATATTTCCTCAAAGTAAAATAAAGTAGGATTTGCTCTTGCGGCCCCGTACAGTTGGGAAGTGTTTTTTAGGGCTCATTTTATAACTGAATAGAAGACATCATCCTTTTTACTGCCACTAAAGCTTTCTGTCCTGTTGTGTCGTCACCAGGTGAACCAGAGTTTCGATACACCGCTGGTCTCCATGGTAATGAGGCGCTGGGCCGCGAGCTTCTCCTCCTGCTGATGCAGTTTCTGTGCAAAGAGTACAACGACGACAACCCCAGAGTGCGCCGCCTGGTGGACGGTGTGAGAATACACCTGGTGCCCTCACTCAACCCCGATGCGTACGAGCTGGCCTTTGAAATGGTAAGATGAGCCTGGTGCCACTGCATGGTTACTAACAGCCTTTACATTTATACGACATCAATGTTTTAAAATCCAAATTTGAAATTAACATCACTTGTAAAGGGTAAGAGTCAGTTGGGTTCCACTACCTGCGGAGGAGTTCAGTTTTCAAACAGAAGCATTATTATTATTATTATACAATTTATTTGGACTTTTGGTTTTTCCAGTCAGTAGTTAAGATAACATGACTTCTAGTGCAGTGAGGGCTTTCTAAAACAGTTGGTTTTCAGTGAAAGGCTTGGAAGTGGAACTATGTAGAATTGTTTTCCCCTAATTGAACCGCTTTGTAATCCTTATGATGGTTAAATATATTGTTGCCCGGAGATTGGAGGATCTCTCCGCAACAATACATTTAACCATCATAATGATTTTAAAGCTAACAGACAGCAGGGGGAGTGGTGTCTCCACTCCCCCTGCTGTCTGTTATCATATAAAACCTGCCTTGCTAGGTCAGGGCCACCAACCTGAATTCTCACAATCAGGAGGTCTGGTAAGACACGAGGTGATGGGAGGTGATGAGCTTCAGTGGGGGGTAGAAAATGTATGGATGTTTACGGTGGCTCTCTAAGGGGAGCTCTGTAGAGAAAAAGCTGAAAAAGAGACCAGATAGATAGAAGACGCCATTAAAGTCTGTGAGAGTTTTGGGCTTTAGAATAAATGTTTTCCTTCATTTAGTAAATTAGTTACTGCTCTAAAATAAAACCTGCAAAATGTAAGCATAGATCTAATTCAGTCCCCGTTTCTGTCCAATCAGGGCTCGGAGATGGGGAACTGGGCACTGGGCCACTGGACCGAAGAGGGTTACGACATTTTCCAGAATTTCCCAGACCTCAACAGCATCCTGTGGGGCGCTGAGGACAGAGGCTGGGTTCCTCGTATCGTGCCTAACCATCACATTCCCCTCCCAGAAAGCCATCTTAATTCCTCTGTGAGTTTCTTATGCTGAACAACTTAGCATAATATGTATAATAAGTTGTTCAGCATAAGAAACTATTATTTGGAATCCTCAGCAATGTTTTAACATTTATTAACTTATTCATTTATTCTGTTTTGTTTTTTTTTGCTTTCACAGATGGCCACTGAGACAAAAGCCATCATTTCTTGGATGGAGCGCAACCCATTTGTGCTTGGAGCTAATTTACAAGGAGGAGACAAACTGGTTGCTTACCCTTTCGACATGCAGCGCCCACCAGTGTCTGTAAGGCCATACCATCGTACTCTTTAAATCGACCGTATTTATAAAGCGCGTCAGAAACGGAGCACCTGTATAATAACACTTATATTGCCCTGATTAAGTTAAGCGACAACAGGCGATGGAGGAACAACGCTGACATGAATGATGAGACGTGGGCTCGTATTCAGCAGCAGAACGAGGGAGCGCTGAGGGAGACGCAAGACGACACCATGTTTCGATGGTTGGCCATGTCGTACGCCCACAGCCACCTGACCATGACTGAGACCTACAGAGGCTCCTGCCACGGTGATGATGTCACAGGGGGTCAAGGTATCACCAACAGAGCCTCCTGGAAGCCGGTTGTCGGCAGTAAGTGTTTACAAAATGTGCAAAGGCTACATTCACACATTTTTGAGGAGGCACATAAGGTTCTTAACAGCCTTTAAGGATAACGCATATACATTTCCTTCTTGTCACATGTTTGAAAAGGAGAATAAACTTATATGGTCCTACTGCATTCCTATTACACACAACTCAATCAGCTGTGAATAAAAAGTTCCAATTCATGCTTTCAGTTTCACCTCGTGATCTGAGCCATATAAAAAATGACTGGATTTGTAAATTAGCAATTGCTATAAACTCTTTGTGCAGCACATCAGCTTCAGGCTCTGTCTGCAATGCTCCTATTTAGTAAATAAAAGGAAAAAAACAGTCACTTTTCCACAATGATGTTTCTCGTTAGTGATACTAAGCAATCAACTCCAGGAGTTCAATCGACAACATCACCCTTGCTTAAAACTCTCTGTCCCCCTGTCTCTTAGGTATGAATGATTTCAGCTACCTGCACACCAACTGCTTCGAGCTTTCCGTATTTTTGGGCTGCGACAAGTTTCCCCATGAGAGTGAACTTCCCCTGGAGTGGGAGAACAACCGCGAGGCTCTGCTGTCCTTTATTGAACAAGTGAGAACGGGATGATAGATATACAGTTACTCTGTAATGCCATGGCCAAATATTTTGTCTTAATTTCAGTACTGTGATGACGAAAGTGACTAAACTGAAATGTAATGCAGATGTTGACCTAATATGTAGGATTTTCATGCTTTTTACGGTGTCATAGACAACATATTTGACATAAACTTGTGCCGCACCAGTGTATCTCTTATCTGAACAAGATCAAAGTCGGCACTGCTCACATTGGTGCTCTTTGCAAATCACATGTGAAGCGACTAGAGCTGAAACGATTAATCGATGAATCGATTATTAATCGATTACTAAATTAATCGCCAACTATTTTGATAATCGATTAATCGGTTTGAAGCTTTTTTCATGATTAAAACAAGATTTCTGGTTGTTTTAGCTTCTTAAATGTGAATATTTTCTTTGCTCCACATAACAGAGAAATCATTAAAACTGAATAATTTTGGTTTGTGGACAAAACAAGACAGTCAAGAACATTGTCATTTCCAGGTTTGACAAACACTGATCAATGTTTTTTTAACATTTTCTGACATTTTCTGGACCAAACGATTCATCGATTAATCGATTACGAAAATAATCGTTAGTTGCAGCTCTAGAAGCGACCCATTCAATGTGATTACCAGACAGCTGGTACTGTGCATTTCTACTCTTCTACCATTTGGAGCTGCAAATGTGTAAGAAACAACCTCGTCTAATTTAACGAAATTGGCTGCCATTGACTGCTATAGGCGTAAATTCGATCACTACTCTGAAAATGGCTGGCAGCCAATGAGTTAATAACACTCAGTGCAGACCAAAGAGTTACTTACCATCACCAAACACTTACACTCGGTGTAGAATATTCCCTACAATACGAGGGTGGGCTGAAAAGTTCATAGCCTGACCATGATACAAAGGTCAAATTAGACCAAATGTAGTTCAGAGCTGAAAGATCTGCAGATCAGATATTTCTACTGTATGGACTAACTTTTTGTCTCTGGCTCAAATTGGTGGACACATCCAACATTTATCCTGGAAAAGTTCATTGTCCATCTGATTAACACTGAAACATCTGTCATCCATCACCGTGTGGTGAGCACCATCAATGTTTTCTTGGGTGCAGATGTTTGGTAAAACCACAGTGCCAAATTGTGTCCATTTTCACAACATTTCTAATACTAAAAGTCCTCAATTAGCTATCAAATGTGGGTTCGTCTGAAAGGAAACAATGCAGGTAGTATCATGAAAAGCTGGATTTAATGCACACCAAGTTTCATTGCTCTGGCATTACTCCTTCATAGTCAGCCTTTTCAGCCCACCCTTGTACTAGAGAACTACAAGACATGTATGACTCAAAAGGCGACACTTGCACATAAATTCAAACATTAAAGATCCAGTGAATAACATCCGTCACCCCCTGAAGAAATCTGAGTAATCACCTTACATCACTTAGGTGATCTTGCACCACCTCAGTTGCTTTTCCCTGTCAAGCAGTACAAGCCATTTCTGAAACACTGTGGGCACCTTTTAGTGCTTTTGACCAAACTCCGACTGTTTTCAGCCAACTTGCTTCACTAGCAAAAAACGTTTTTTATTTTTTCAAGTGCTATGTCTTCCGCAGGTACATCGAGGGATAAAGGGAGTAGTGAGAGATGTGGAGGGGAATCCACTGCCCAACGCCACAATATCTGTGGAGGGAATACGGCATGATGTCACAACTGGTATGTTGTCCATAAATTCTTCATTCTAAAAGTTTTGTCATTTGAATGAAAATCCAGCTCCTCACCACTGAGCTTCCCCAAATGTCATTTTAGCTGCAGGTGGCGATTATTGGCGGCTCCTGAATCCTGGGGAGTACAAGGTGACGGCTAAAGCTGACGGCTACACGCCTCAGACCAGACTCTGCATGGTGGGTTACGACTCCGGAGCTACTCCATGTGGATTCGCTTTGGCGAAATCCCACTGGGACCGCATCAAACAGATCATGGCGCTGAATGGCAACAGGCCCATTCGACTGGTCACCAAAGCGAACGTGGTGAAAACGACCATGGCCAGCGCTGTGGGAGTGGGCACCACTGATGCAGGGACAGAGAGTCATGCCAGCTCCCAGAATGCAGAGCGACTGAGGCGACTCAAGCTCATGCGTCTACGCAGGCTGCGTCTGCAGAGATTAAGAGCCCGCTTGAGTACTACAACTCCTACTACCACTACTACAACGACGACAACGACGACAACAACAACAACTCTACCACCAGAAACGGAGAAAACAACATCCTGGTATGACTCGTGGTTTCCTGTGGACTACTGGTCGACCGAGAACCCGTTTGACAGCATCATCTTTGACTCCGTGCCTACACAGGACTTTCCCTTTGAATTCACCATTGATTGATCACTGCACTGTACGAGTTATGTTACACAAAGTCCTTAATCACCACTATGTGATGCTGCAACATCACAGCTTTATAACACTTTGGGTTCACATTTGAGCAGAGTAGAAACCTGATACTGACCACAGACCATATATAAAAAGTGCACATAGTCTTCTGTTTTGCAGTGTGAGGCTAAAAAGTTTGTAACAGCTTATTGACTTTGCTTCGGTTGCAAAAATAATGCTTGAAAGGAAGTCTAAGGGAAAGCCTATGGCCAAATGTAAGCCTGACCCAGGGCTTTACCATTCCAAACCGAACCGTACCATGATCAAAATGCAGCGTATGGGAACATTTGCTTCTTCTTCTTCTTCTATTTTCCTGAGGAGTTAATGGTCTCAAATGCTAATTTCAGGTCTTTATTTGAATAGAATATGATGCTGCTTTGAATCGAAATCTATGCAAGGCAAATACAAGTGTACACACACCTGTGATTCACAGATTGTACCATCCTATAGGACAGGTCATGTCCGTGTAACATTATCATTTTGACCAGTAACATCGCAAATCTCAAGGCTTCAAAACGGCGTCAGCTCTGCATGCGGACGACTACGTTGACATTTTACAATCAGTCTGTGGTACTGACACACAGTCAGTGCAAACTGTGCTAAGAGGAGCAGTACGAGCAGGGACATCATTTTTAAACATGTAACAACAATTGACACTTGTGAGATGACTCTCAACATAGAATTTCTACTGATGCTAATCAAAGTCAGATACAGTGTTTTACAGCAATCGAGTTGTTATTGACACACTTGTACTGATGCATTGACGACCTAGTTATAACCAGCCAGTTCAAAAACTTAATGCTCCGTTAAGAGTGGACACATCTCTCTTTACATCATTTGGCCTGTGCTTAGTGAAGCTTTAATTGTAAAATGCAGGGTTTATAGATTGTATAGGATTTTTATTTTTCCAGTGTTCCAATATGACCAGTATCAGTACGAACATGTCTGCTGCTTTATCTCTTCATTAGATAACCTTTTGTGTCAGTGCCTCACCCCGTCACACTTACAACCACCTTAACTATCCCTTTTGAGATTTTTAGAACTGGTGTGGAAAAGAAAGCCTCTGTTGAGCAGAGACTAGAAGGCTCGTGTTTATTTGGGTTTCTGTTCAGTAGAACTAAACTTACTAAAATGACGAATCACAATACAAACTGGATACTTTTCTCCATGAAAAGTACTCAATTTACATGGTATTTTACTTCTGTAATAGCTTCATGGTGTGATTGCTGGCCACAGTTAAGCTGATTCAATGTACTGCTGAATGCATTTTATTAAAATAGTTATTTTCTAGAATATCTGTCTTTTATATTATTTAATGTTCCTACCTAAGGATTGAATGAATTCTTCTGCCTAACAATCACTTTATATTAATGTCTCTTGTGAATAATCTGTACAAAAAGGTGCTGATCAACATATTCAGAGATGAATGACAGCCTGGAACTATGATCCAAACCCTGAAGAGTCTTTATTTTAATAAAAATATTACACATACATAAATTGTTTTGCTAATGAGACAAAAGGTATACTGTAATTATCAGCCTCGGCTCACATTCCATATCAACATGAAAGGATTTGACAGAAATCCTTGTTCAAACATGACATTTCTTGTTTTCGTCTCTGTCCACACAAGTCAGTACAAGTCCATTTTGTCAGTGGCCTTTTGAGCATCTGGAGCAAAGTCCACAAAGCTGATATTGGTCTGACCTGGGGGGACAACATGGAGAACAAAGTGCTCTCCAGGTCCACCTCTCTGCACAGCTTTATAACATGGAGGACTGATAGAGACAGTGGCATATACAGCAGCTATGACTTGCTCGTGTTGCCTTTTTTGCCTCTCCCTCCACTGTATCTGAAGCTCTTCAGTGGGTTTGCCCCCTTGTTGTTCTTCTACAAAGAGAAAATATATTATCATTATTATTATTATTATAATAGCAAAACACCTGTATTGCTTCAGTCACATTACTAATGCAGCATTTGTGAAAGTCTTTTTTTGTTTGTGGTTTGATTTTCAACCCTACACAGTCCATCATAAAAACACAAATTATGACAACTAAATAGTGTAAGTACTAAAGCAGCAACAGTATCTCTTTTGTAATACACATATATTTGATTATGCTCAGATATAACTCTATGCCCACCCTGAGGGGGCACGCCTGTCAATTTGAGTCACCTTAAAACTGGTCTTAATGACTCCTTCAGGTTTTGGTGTTTCCTTCCTCTTCCTTCTCCTCCTGCTGGACAGTGGATTTACCACACCCCTCAGTGACTCAGGAACTGAAGGAATGAAGTTATGATAAGTTACTCAGACAAGTTAGTGCAGCATTTATCATGTGCATGTGTGTATAATGTCTTACTGAGGTACTCGGGTATGTTCCTCAGGTGGGGTTTGACGACAGCAGGATGGAGGTCTTTGTCGTGTCGGAGCAGCTGCAGATCTCTGGGGTTATCCTCAAAATATGTCTGCGTGAGAGCAGAAACATCCCATCATAAACAAATACTGTACCGTTTATTAGGGCTAAAACAATTACTCGATTAATGAATTATGAATCGATTACTGAATTAATAGTCAACTATATTGACATTCCATTAATAGGTTAGACTTGTGCTTTCTTTGTGTCATATAACAAAGACATCATTCAAACAATCATTTTGGTTTGTGGACAAAAAACAGACATTTCATCACTAATTGTCAGATTAATCGATTATGTAAATAATTAAAGTTTTAAAGTTTTAATTAAAAATAAAGTTGCAGCCTTACTATGTACTGTATATGAAAATAATGTTTGCATGTACATATTTTTCTGATCCAATCTGACCTGAGACAGAAACACTAGGAACATCAGAACCTGGTTTTACCTGAATCAATACTAATGTAAGCTGTGTACATATATCTCACTAAAGAAAAATAGATTAGATTTAAGATGCACCACAGCAGGGGAGATCTCCGCTGCTGCTGCTGCTATGTACGTCAAGTGTTTTGGTTCTGTCCATATGTAAACCTATATAAATGGCCCACTTGTCAAAGAAATGTCTGGTTTAAATGTCGGGTTTGGGCTCAAAATTACAGTTAATGGGTTGGGCTGGGCTCAGACAGATTGTGCACAGGCTCGGGTCAGGCTGTTTTTTTTGGGGGGGGGATCTGATCTAAACCTTAAAATGTAGATAATCAGGGCTGTGAGACAGGACACAAAAAGTGGCATTGAGCCACCCTGGTCCCAAATGGATCAGGTCTCTAGCATTCGCAGAGAATTGTCCAGAAAAAGAGAGAAAATTCAAGAGGTTTCTCTGGGAGAAAATTCAAGAGGTCAGAGGAGAATGTATGCAGACGACCACATCAGGCCATAAAGTGGCCAGTGAGTGTGTATGCATAGACTGTACATATATACACAGAAGTAGGGCTGCGAAAAAATGTGAATCACTATTTGTTTTGCTTACAACTGAGATCACGACTCTCAAATGGAAACGTTTATTGCACTCATGAACAAAAGTTTAGAAACATTCAAGTAAAGTGGCAAACAGTGGGATTGCTTTAGACCCAGAACATGGCCCTGCATAATGGGCTTATTGTTATTATTGCTGCTGTTGTTGTTATTGCTGTGGCTTAAGTGTTAAGGTTCAAAGTGAACTGAGCAGGGATCCGTTTCACAAAGCAGGTTTAGTGAAAATTCCGAGCCTGTTAACCCTGAAATGAGGGAAACTGAGTTTTCTGTTTCACAAAGGGAGGTAAGTCAAACCAGAGAAGGAGGAGTAACTCTAGCCTGTTTCACAGAGAGAGGTAACTTAAGCTCTCGGTCAGTTACCATGGTAACATGCTCTAGGAACCTAACCTGGTTGGGAGCAGGTTTTTCTCAACAAACGTGGAGTTTCTCTCTGTCTCCGCCCTCTTTCAGACACACATTTGATTTCCTCATTCATTCAGTCAGCAGGCGAGTTTTGGCGTAGTATAGTTCTCCGTCTGTTCTGTCATCTACATTAGAAGTTATATTAGGTGGTGACTATTTTCACTACCATGGCATGTCCTTTTGACAGTGATCCCGTGGATGAAGGTGCAGCATTACTGCGCAGAGAATTAAATATTCGTCAGGAGATGATTATCAGACCGCCCATAGATGTTCTTACATTTCCAGACACTTCTCTTCTTTTTCAGTGGTACCTTTTCACATCACAGTCCATCATTTACTTACACAACCTAATCCGTCCTTACATTTCCCTTATGAAATTGTGTGCTGCACTGCGTTTTTTTAAAACAACTGTACAGTCAAACAGCCACTAAATATTTACTTTACAATGTAAAACATGATCAAAATGAGGTAATCCCATGAGATTATGCCGAGGTCTTACCTGTTTGAACAATGTTTTTATATTTCATCTTAAACTGTGTGAAGTGCACTTCTCCCCCTGCGGGATTACACCTAAATGAAATAAATTAATAGGCTGCGACTCAAGCAGTTTCCCCCTGTAATATTATTGTGATTGTGCAAAGGACGACATTTAAACTTACGCATTGACCCGAGCAACAATGATCTCCCACGCCGTATCCTTCTCTTTTGCTGCTGCAGCCGTGTTACACTTCCTTCTAAAAACATTCTCAAACTCACCGAGCGCATTAATATTTCCAACTCGGGGCTCCATTGATGCTGTCTTTTTATACTTGTGGTGCACGCGCTTAACTCCAGGTGAAACTACTCCGAGTTGAACAAACTAACTCAAATCAGCTGTTGTGGAACCGAAAACTCAGAGTTTCCTATCTCAGAGTACAACTCAGAGTTCAGGGTTAGACAGAGTTTGTTGAACCTGCTTTGTGAAACGGACGCCTGATAACATATGTGACGTTTGTTTGGGGGAAAATAGAGTTGTTTATTTGTGATGCAGCTTGTGAAATAAAATGCAGAAGAATCATTGTCATTTAGAAATGAGGTCACGCGTAGTTGTGAAACTAGATTGTGATTTTTTTTAATGATTTATGGTGCAGCCCTACACAGAAGTATACTGAATATGCTTGGATTAATCACCGTCACTCACCTTGAGTTTCTCAGAATTAAGCAGCTCCTGTTTAATCTCCTTCAGCCTGGCCTCCCTCACTGCCTGCTTCGTCACTGAACGCATGGCGTCCTAAAAGAAATTAGTATCAGCTTTACAGCAGCCAAAAAGCTAAAATTAAACTTTGATCATTACAACATACAGTGCTGTGAAAAAGTATTGGCCCACTCCCTGACTTCTTGTTTTTTGCTCTGAGGGACTGGGATGAACTCTGTGATCCTCATGGGGAGGACGTCGACAGCCTCACGGTCTGTATCACAGAATACATAAATTTCTGTGTGGAGAACACCGTACCCACCAGGACTGTAGGGTGCTTCTCCAAAAACAAACCCTGGATTAATCCAGACATAAAGTGTCTAACATGCAGGAAAAAAATAAATCATGAAGGGGCCAAATACTTTTTCACAGCACTGTATGAGTTATACATTATGTGGGCTCCACTGTTCACACTTGTTGCATAAGATCAGAAAAATGGTGCGAGACTGGGGTTTACAGTGACACATGACATCGTAAATAATGATAAGAATAATAATGATGACGATGTGTGTGTATGTGGTGGGGACACTTACCCTACACCTGTACCTAAAGCCCTCGATCTCCTCCATCTTAAACTCATAAGGTTTCAGGACAGAATCAGCATTATCTAAATAAAAAGGGATGAACAGAAATATCACCTCGTCAGTTTCCTGTCCAACAGTACAGCAGTGAACCTATTCTTAATAAATCAGACACTTAGACGTTTTTTCTTGGATAAAATCTGTATTTTTCTGAAATCATTTAAAAACGGTGTCAAACAGCGTTACACTCTGACGGCTGTTCTGGAGTATTTTGTCCATGACTCAAGTCTTTCACTGCATGGTGCAATGCTCAAATGACCCAATCCTGATCATTGAAAATTAACTTAACGTGGGTGGGCAGCGTGTAGTAATCAAACACATTTGAAGATGTGCATTGTAAAAGAAATCACTCTTTTCAAGCCAAAATTACTTTTATTTTGAAAGTCTGATTCCGCTGGCATCAACTATGGGAGAAAAAGACTGCCTGCACAGACACTGTATGGCTCCATCGCATTGCTATGTGCAATGAATGTGGAATATTGGAGCTGTACAGTAATCGTGTGTGAGGCGTTCTTTTCACCGTCTCATTTTCATTATATATCTTTTGATCTCTGAGAGGCTTTGTTATATTTTGTGAGCACATGTTAATTGTTTTTTTTTATTGCCAATTGAATTTTGTACTGGAAATGTGCAAATAAAAACAAAGCACATCAGTATGAGAGCCTGTGTGTTTTTAATCACAGTTACCGGTCGATGCGCTATTGTACTAGACATGGTTAACGGGTCGGTTCTGTCATAGAGACTCACGGGTATGGGCAGGTGCAGGGTTTTTCAAAATTGACCAACGCAGGACTCTGGGACAGCTCTGATATTCACCTGTCAATGCGATTTCCGCTTCCTTAAAAATAAGGCAGTGGGAGATCTCTTCTTAAAACCCACCTTTTTTCTTTGGCTTTTAGCACCACGTAGAGTGTTGATTTTTTGTGTTTTTATGTGATTGTATTTATTTTATGTGTACACATGCTGATATTTTATTTTTATCTCTATATTTTATTTGTATCTGTTTTACCATACTGTGCAGCACTCTGATACCTTGTTGTTTGTTTAAAAGTGTGCTATATAAATAAAATAGATTGGATTGGATGAACTAACACACCAAGCATTTTCAGGTCCGTAGTCACACCCACCCTGGGATTTGTTTCCTCAAGTGTTCATTCATGTGTGATGACTCACATTACTTAAATGCACAGTATGTAAATTCTGCTGCAAGGGGTCTCTTACTGAAAACAAGGACAAACAACCTAACATGACATCAGCAGCAGCCTAGGATCAAGGGAATTGTTACCCCCATTGCTGAAGAAAATCTATTCCTGCGATTTGTGTGGTTTTGCTCCAGAATGGTAAAGCGGATGACATGATTAAAAGGCAACCGAAAATACCTTAAGCACAAATCTGTATTTGTGCTTAAGGAAAAAAAACATAACTTAAATATCATAATTTTTTAAATGTTGCATATTAGATGTTCAAAGTAAAAATGAAGATAGAATCTCATTAAAATTAGTCCTCATTACCTCCTGTGAGAGCCTCATCCACTTCAGAGAGTAAACCCAGCTCAGTCTGAGAGATGAACGATAGAGCAGTGCCTGGGTTGTCTGCTCTCGCCGTTCTACAAAATCAAACAAATTGATCATGAGTGATGAGGAACCAGACCCTACACTAAGTGTGACTGAACTGCAAATACCTCTCACCTTCCAACTCGGTGAATGTACGACTCCACAGTGGTGGGGAAATCAAAGTTGATGACGCTGGCAACGTTTTGGAAATCTACACCTCTGGAGACTCCATACTCCTTGTCCTTAGCCCTTAAAAACAACATCATACCAAAAATAACAGGGGTCAACAGGATAACTTAAATCACTTCTGTAAAAATGCAGCTCTCTGATCAGGACTCCAACATGTGGAGACCCCTTATTTTATTTTACTTTGCTGCTTTATTCCTCCACTATGTTTAAGGCTGCAATAACTAAAGAATCAAATAACTTTGTCAATCATTTTGTGGGACAAAATTTGTATATACAACATGGGAAGTTTTGTTAGCGCAAAATACCATGATGCGCATTGTTTTTTTTACATTACTAATAATAGCCGACAAATGACTAGCCCTATTCACACATTATACAACAGACTTTGATGACAATATTGCTGAATAATAATAATACTAATGATCAACAAGTCTTACTAAATTAAACTGGAGAGACTCACTTTCCTCCTTTCTCTGTGGTCTTGTTCTTCTTCCCTTTGCCTGCAGTCGTCTGTGGAGTGGCAGTGGGGTCAGCCAGACTCTGTTCATCTGTGGCAATTATGTAGTTGTAAAATCCCTGGTTAAACTGAGTGATGATGTGACACCTGCAGGAGAAGGACAAAAAAAAAGCTATTGAATGTCTACTTAACAGTACTAGGAATATTGTCTGCTGTTTAATTTGGAATGTTAGTTCAATGAGAGAAATCTATAAGCTGTATGACCAGATTCAGATTTCAGTTAAAGCCTAGTCCACAGTACAAGATTATCAGCTTGGCAATTTGGTTGCTGAGATTTGAAAGTCACAGCCTATCATTCTTAGTTGGCTCTTGATCCAGTCACTGCTAATAACGCAATCATTAATGTGAAATAATCAAAAGACACAGCATGTGTGGGTCTCATTTCCACTGGTTCATTAAGAGGAAGAAGAGGGAGATGGACCAGACCCAAGTCACAACTCTGCTTCAACATCAAACTGAGCCAAATAGAGCTCGGCTTCATGCATTTTTCCCAGAGTCACTTTTCACTTGTAACGCGTAAACCACAATAAAATATTTTGCATATATATCTAAAGAAATAGATAGCTTTAGTTACTGCTACCAAACTTGAGTAGAAATCCTGACCCCGACTTTACTCTTGAGCCAAGCAGCAAATTAGTGTGCTTCTCAATTCGGCCAATAAGAGGATTCTAATCACAGAGTAAGACAATAAAAAAGGTAACCAATACACCACATGAACCAGATGTCAGTCACATTTTAATTCAGTGTGTCATCTTCCTAATTTGAAAAAAAATGGAGACATTTGACATGAACGCTGATGTCATTTCGCTAAATAGTACATATACAATATATTAACCTCTTCTTCACGGTTGCCCCCGGGATCGGGGGCAGCGTCAGACGCAGCGACAAAAGCGCCATAAAACCATATCTTTTAACAAACACAGACATGCTGCATACCCACAGAAAGGTCAGACATTCAGCTAAAAGCTCATATAAACCATTCTAATGTTCACGAAACACAGTTAAAACACCGATGGATCAAACAGCAGGAGCGGAACCGTCACCGCGCACACATTGACAAGCGGCACCGGAGCGTCATCGTGATTATGTAAACAAAAAAACACGTGTCAGCTAGACAGCGGAGAATCTACAGATTCCAGCGGTACCATTTTTATCACTATGACAAAGATTCACGGATCCAGCCCCAAAATAAGAGCAAAACAATAACTGACTTTCAAGAAATACAAGCAGAAATGTTGCCTTACCTTTATCAAAACAAGCTATTTCCACCGGAACAAAACCACTTCTAATGAAGAACTACACTTTCCAGCATGCTTTGGGAACAAATCCCGGTCTGATTGATCATTACAGAGCGACATTAGATCGTTCTGATTAGAGAAGGGCGAATGTCCGCCTAAATGCGTCATATGCATTTATGTCCTTTTGACTCGCTAATGAAGTGATTCACACACATTTGGAAACCGGGGTCTGATTCTACCTGTTTTTTTGACGTTTAAAACGAGCTGTCAATCACCCTAATTGACTAAGGTAAGCCAGAGCTATGGCGCTGCGTAACTGAAGACGCTACAGAGCCACAGAGTTGTTAATACGCACCGCACAGATTAGAGCGAGTTATCATACTTTTTTTTTTTCAAAACAAGTTCTTTTTAGACCTGTAGTGACATATAAATAAGATTAAATGGGTTTTTAATAATTTGGTACCTAAGAAATCTCAAATGGCACAGATGGTGCCAAGCTGTGCCAAAAGTGAGAACGCCCAGACATCTCTTTAATAAAACCTCTGTAATTTCACTCTGCTTCATTTCAGCAGCATCAGACTTTGCACAGCTCATGTCCACATGTTGGTACATGACCTCCATGTGTTTTTAAGCTCCTACTTCATATTTTAAAGGTGATATTTGCTTTAAAATGCAATATTTTTTTAGACGAGAGAAAAAAAATATTTCAGTTATGCTGTGTTCCATGTACATTTACTCTGACACAGTGGCATCTACAGTGAAACTTACACCTCTGTTGGAATCTCACAAGTGTTATCTTTATTTTGATACCAAGATAATCCACATGGAGCTTGTAACTGCAGAGGTTTATTTAGTTTAGGCATGTCATTTTCGAGCAGGGACTCCAAAAAGATGGTCAGGGAAGAAGTGGTTAACATTAATGAAACGTTTACATGCAGTACGCGCCCACTCCCAAAGCGTGGATGTGTTTTTCCACATTCAAATATTAATTTTCCCCTCCAAATATCTGTTTTTAAAACGTATTAAAATATATAATATTCATTGACAGCCCTGTAATGTATCTAGGCTACAGGGATAAATGTGTTATTGATTTGTTAATACAGGATATGCATTATTTCTATCATCATTTCAGAGAGATTCTTATTTTTATATTATTTTTGTATCATTGACACTTAATTTTCTATTGATAGAGGAAACCTGTTATGTTTCAGATACACGTTTTGAACAGCACGACATAATGTTAGCTTAGGTAATGCTCAGGTAATTGTTTATTTCAAGATGTTTATTTGGCTGTATTCAGTATAGACTAGTTTAGTTATTTAAATTGTACCTTTAATTTGTTGTTATTGTGTTTGTTGTTTTGGCCTAGCGATACTGCAAGATCATATTTTCAATTATTATTTTCAATTCATGTACTGGAAACCCTATAGTAAATAATGTATTTAGAAAAGCATTCAGTTTGAAAAAGTCATAATTTCACATTACAAAATTCATGTTGTTGTTGTCGTCGTCGTCAATATGAAGCAAAGAAACAAGAAATGTCTCACTTTTAAGAAGCTGAAAAATCAGAGAATATGCGATTGATTCACATAAACATTTCGACACCAACATGCTCCCCTCTTACCTGGAGTGAACAGGCAGCTCAGAGTTTAGCACGCAGGCAGGAATAGCAAACTGTTCGAGGAACAGCTTCAGTCTGTAGCATCTGTCCACAGTCCCCACAAAAACCAGCGTCTTTCCCTGCACCAGTTGCAGCTTCAGCAGCGTGTAGATGAGCAGAAACTTCTCCTCCTCCTCGCACTTGATGCTGTACTGCTGGAGCTGGCTACTGTCTGGAAGCTGAGAGCCCTGCAGCTTCAGGACCACCTGAGAAAAAGCAAACATGGAGGGATTCAGACCAACCTCAGGACCAAGAATACACTCTGTGCAGCTGCTGATCTATGGCAATGTACAGGAAACCTCTGAAGCTGTAGTAATGACATTACTGGGTTGTGAAGTAGCAGCTCCTTCAAGGCCTGAACATCCTCAGTGAGAGTCGCAGACATCAGGAACGACTGGTAGATCTTCGGCAAATGACTTTGACATGACAAACACAACATGTTGATTTGAAAAGAAACACACGAGCTTTTTTATGAAAGGGAATGCGAAAGACAGCAGATAAAAAGGAGAAAATATTGAATATAAACAGTTCAATTTGTAGACAAAGTTTCTTTTGTTAATGTGATTGTGTGTATTTATGTCTTAGTACAAGCAACAGGTAGAGACAAAGACAAGAGTCAGATGGATCTAAGTGAATCAAATCACTACTTGTGGTGCTTAACATGAAATTCAATTTTAAACTTTAGAAAAAAATTATATTTGCCGATTAGTGTAAAAATAAATCATTGTATGGATACTAAAAGTGTAAAGATACTTTCAGATCACTTTGAAAATTCGGCTCTCTCGTTAAAGGGCCCACAGATGGTGTCGTGGTTAGCGCCCTCGCCTTTGCAGCAAGAAGACCTGGGTTTGAGCCCCGGTAGATTTACAGAGACGGGAACCAAAACCACAACCTTTGATTTCAAATCCAACTCGGCCCACCAATGAGGGAACGTCAACTGCTGAAAATAAACCAGTCCTGAGCATTCATTCGGAGTTCACAATCATATTTTGAATCACTATGACTATTTGAACTTATGAGCATTATCTCACTATATTGAAAATGCATGCTTTGCTAATGGTACTCGCCCTATGCAACTGCTTGTCGGGCTTCACACTAGGGCTACACAGTTATGGAAAAAAACAATCACAATTATTTTGGTCAAAATTTAAATCAATTTAAAATGCTTACTCCTCAGTAAGGGCAAGTAGCTATTGGATGACCTAAAAGTTGCTCAAGGTTGCTAACTTATGTCATCACCTAATTTGCATAATTGGCCATGTGTATGTAATTGTAATGGACACTGTAGGAGAGAGGAATAACCTTGTGGAAGAGACAAAAAATAAGTTAAAAAAAAACAAAAAACATCCCAAATGTTGAGAACTACAAATTACAGCACAGTAGTTCAAAGCAAACATTTGTTGAGTTGTGGTGGAGAGCAGTCAGAAGTAGACTCTGTGCAACACCAGACTCAGAGGAAATGACAACAATATGTTGTCAACTACAGTATATGAGGAGTGTATCGACTCTGCGGTCATGCCAGTGAAGTCAGAAGTCAATTCTCACCACAACAGGTTCTTCAGGTCCGCCTCGAACCCAAAAGAGAAGAGCAGGTCGGCCTCATCCACCACCAGTGTCTCCAGCGATGAATGCAAGACCAAGTTCTGGGCGTTGAGGTGAGCCAACACGCGCGACGGTGTTCCCACAACAACATCAGGCTTCTCCATTAATATAGGTCTGTCCAGAGAGCAGGCAACATGAAACCTCCTTTATATTTCTACAGAATAGTACAGGTGTATTTTTTGATTTGACAAATGTAAAATTGATGAGCACCAAAATTAGGGGTGGACACAAACACGTCGATTAGGTTTTTAGAAAAAGTGACAGCCCTCATACAACCAATGTTTACTTCTGTGATATGACATAATTTACATATTAAAAATGCAGATAAGACATGTTTGAGCAGACTGACCTCTGTGCCGACAGATCAGCCTTTCCTGAAATGTCGGTCACTCGCACGTCCCTTGAGCAGTACGCCGTCAGCTGCCTCATCATGGTCTGGACCTGGCGACCCAGTTCTTTGGTTGGAACCAGGATCAGAGCCCTGATATCCTGCTCACGGACACTCTGAAGATGACAGCAACACCACCACCACACACAAGGATGAAGGATGAACAGCACACTGAAAACCGTCACCGTCAAAACTTCTTAAAACGTATGACGCTTTTCCACTACACAGCCCAGCACGGCTGGACTCGGCACATGTTCGTTTGCTTTTCCATTAGTGATAGTACCTGGTACGTTTTTATGAGCAAATATTTGTATCTGTATCAGTCGCGATATTGAAGAAAATTCTTGATCGGGTATCGGTGACAATGGGCTGATACATAGCATACATGCTGTGTTCTGTAAGCGACATCGTAAGCAAGCAACATGTCCCGTTTCCCCCAAGTCACTTTTAAGTTTAACAGCACACTGGCTGGATGAGAGTTATGTGCCACACAGTGCAATGTTAAACGCAACAAACTTCCGTGGGTCACACACCAGTGATGCGATTGCAGCTATCTTAATGGAAATGTTCGCTCGTGTTAACCTTTCCTACTCGGCTCCCCGACTGTAGTTAGAGAGCATAGGGGAGGACACTATTGTTCTCCAGTGCTGAAGAGAACAACACTTCGCTTCTGGTTCAATGACCCAATTAACTCCACACAGCAGTTAAACATACAGACGGACAACTCTTGCTGTATGCAACAATAATAACCAAAACATTTCTCCCTGTACAGATACACTCAATTTTATCGGCTCGTTTTCCTCCGCTTGATAACACAAACACACACCTGCGCTCACACTGACGTCATAACACACCTTCTGCTCTCTTAAAAGGAATACACACTTAACTCTCAGCTGCTCTCATAACACTTGTAAAACTATTGGTTTATTTAAGATTGGTGTACTGGTCACAATTATTAAATAAATAAGTAATTCAGTACATTTTTATCTGTTTATATGTTTAAATAAAAATAGGAAAGAAATGTTTAAGTCAAATCTGATGTTGCCTTGCACAAAATAATGATCCCAGTCTTTTCCACACAATGAGACATACAGTTTGTTACCAAAACTCCATGCTGCTTTTCTGTATCGGCAACGGCCGATTCTTAACTTCAAGATATCTGTATCAGTATCAGGTGTGAAAAAAAGCGGATCGGTGTATCCCTACTTTTTTGTACTTGCTCTAGCGAGGTTCCAAGCTTGATACTATATGCGACTGCTGTCCATTGATTGATCAGAGTGTCACTGGAAGAGTCATGAGTATGACATCCAACCCAAGAATCAAACCGATTCAACCTGAACAAAACCAAACAAGGCTGAACTGCAATGCCACATCACAACCCCTGCCATGGTATTTCAGTTCAGTGACTGTGTCAGACGGAGTCTGTACTCCAGTCATGCAGGAGGTACTGTACATAAACAACAACAAACAAAAAAGATGTTATATTCAGGAATGCACTGAAAATTCGGCAGCTGAAAGACTATTAACGCAGAAACAAAAACGATGTTGTGATTAGGCAACTAACAATTATTTTTGTTGTCAACTAATCTAGAGCTGCAACTAACGATTATTTTCGTAATCGATTAATCTGTTGATTATTTTCTCGATTAATCGATGAATCGGTTGGTCCATAAAATGTCAGAAAATGTTAAAAAACATTGATCAGTGTTTGTCAAATCTGGAAACGACGATGTTCTTGAATGTCTTGTTTTGTCCACAAACCAAAATGATTCATCGACTTTAATAAGTGCGGTTCAGTTTGACATTATTGTCAGTCTGTTTTATTTATTTATTTATTTATTATTTAATTATATTTATAGTCAATGAAGTAGCAGGCTGGTGTTAACCGAGTAGTCGGCTATATGGCCGGCAGCCAGCGCTTATGGAAAGCCCTGCATCTGATGCATCTGTTATTCCCTTAATTACAACACTAAAGGGGTGGTGCACAGAAAAAAAAGGCCCGTCTGTCTGCACCGGATGAGGGGCACACTCTACAATATAATACTATAATTGCAATGCCTTGACTTTAGTGAGGCAATTAACACAGTCCCAGCCAGAACAACAAAATGATATTTAAAGCGGACCTAGACCGGAAGTTCCAATGAACGCTGTTTTTTTAGTGTGTATCTGCGTCATTACCTTGTTTAAGAAGCCCTGAAGGTTCTAAACAAACAGTTCAGCCACTACTGAGAACGCTGTGTTTTATTGTAATCTCGGGCTAAGCAAGATCTCAGAAAAAACCCGGTCTGGTTTTACATAAACAACGGTTCTCCAGAACAGCAGATCGTCCTGCTCCGGGCAATTATCCGGGCACATCAGGTTGTGTAAATTGAACAGCAGAAGAAGAATAACATCCGTTATGGAGGTGTTTCACGAGCGACAGTGTCTTCTGACTCTGGGTCTGACTCCGGGTCAAAGTCATAAACACATGTACGGACGTGCATGTAGTCTGTTGACTGCCTTTAGATGAACTGCAGCCTTATGCCATTGTTGCTGCGACGTCAATATTGTCGAAAGTTAAGAAAATAAGAAAAAAAAAAGAAAAAAAGATAAGCTTTGCTTCTCCCGCTGTCCCTTTCGGTCATGTGTATGAATTTAAATGCTGATGTGTGCAGATGTTGATTATTTGTCATGCCCGAAATAAACTATTCATTCATTCATTCATAAAAGGGACTGCGGCGGGGAGTCGTGACAAAACTATTTTTAAACATTGTTTAAACAATGTTTTGATAATGAGTAGCAGTGCATCCACCGTTCCGATCCGCTGGGGGGAGCTGCGCTTCTGAGAGCGGGTGTGCTGAATATGTCACTTCCGGGTACTGGCCAATCACATGACAGTTGGGAAGCCGGGGTGAGAGTTGATATCGCGAAATATCGCGGCAGGGGAACATCGTCAGAAAAGAGGATTTCTATCTGCTCATTTACAGCAACTAGGAGGTTTATGACCATAAAAACAAGTTAATGTATGTAAGTAGACCTCCATAACTAACATATTATGTGCAACAGGACCACTCTATGTGAGCTTTAAAAAAAAAAAAAGAATTGGCATCATAATTCATTTTAATGCCAATCAAGTTCCAGTTTCAGTTTTCAGCCAAGTGTTTACTCATTTTCAGTTTCGGTGCATCCCTAGTTATATTGCTCTTGCCAATATGCACACTCACCTGTTTGGAGTTCAGGATGCGTTGAATGACAGGTACGGCATAAGCGGCAGTTTTTCCAGATCCCGTTCGAGCCCGGGCCAGAATGTCTTTCCCCTCCAGAGCCAAGGGAATGGCCTTCTCCTGGATCAGTGTGGGCTGGGACCAACCCAGATCTGCAACTGCCTGAATCATGACAAGAACAGCAAACAACATTTAAGAAGCTGAAAAATCTGAGATCTTGCTTTATATTTAAAAGAAAACACTCAAAAGGATTAATCTATTAAATTTGTTTTAAAAGTACAAAGCATATTATTTTCTTACTGGGATGTGCACAAACATACTAAGTAATGAAGGATCAATTTAAAAATGACTTATGCTTGTCTACAAAATGTATAAATAAAATAGTGACACACTTAATACATTTGCTTGGACACCATTGTGATATATGTGTGGTGGTACTTTGATGCAAGAGACAATTAGGTCAACTTAAACCAGATAAAATGTGACACAGCTGCTTTAAAGCAACTGGAAAAACAGATGAATAATGAATTAAAATAGCTGACAGTTTTAACCCATGGATATAGTCAAAGTATTCATGCTGTGCATCTTGTACTTACATTATAATACTCAGTACTTAGTACTCGGACGTTAAATTTGCACTACATATTTTACATTAGAGCTTACAAACCCTATAGAAAATATATATTTCATATCAGATATACATACATTTATTTCGCTCTGGTTTGTATTTATTTATATTAATTGTCATGTTTACATCCCTAATCACTTTATCCATTTGGTGATTCAGTTTTTGTTCATTTTATACCTTGTTTTTTATTTATGCTCTACGTGTTATTTCTGAGTGAATCATTGAACAGGCAGACCATTTTCTATGAATTAAAGACTCGAACATAAACTAAAACCATTCTGTTTAAGCGTGTGTCGTAGTTTAGCAAACACCAGGCTGCTGTGCTGACATGTTTCCGCAGCTATTCCCACTTTTTCCGACGCCCTTCAGCTGCAGCTTCAACGTTTCTCCCTCCGTTAGTTGAACACACACACACGTTTTCCCAGTCCCACAGTTTGTTACCTTTAAAAGACGGTCGTCCAAACCCATTTCATCAAACTGTAGCCTCTCGGCAGCCATGGTTCCTCTGAGCACCACACACATACACACACATGCACGTGCGTCGCAGGCTTTCTACGTCACTTCCTTCTTCTTCCTCAAAACATCGATTTGATGCATTACCGCCACCACCTGGTATGGAGTGTGGATCTAAATGTACAAAATGTATTACTAAATGTATTACAGCAAAAAAATAAAATAAAAATAAAATTTAAAAAGGAGGGTACCCGGGTAAACCCACGCACACACAGGGACAACATGCAAACTCCTTCTTTTCTGCAGAAAGGCCCTTGTTCCAACTGGGGCTTAAAACCGGTTCATCCTTCTTGCTGCAAAGGCAAGAGTGCTAACCACTACACCAACTGTGTGGCCATATATAGTAATAATATTAATAATAATAATATATGTATATATATATATATATATATGCATACATGTACATATACATGCCTATACACATCCCAACCTATATCCTCCCAATCAACGTTGTGGTTTTAGGAAAATTACATAATATTTTGTAACAGTCACTCAGGTACTTTTGTAATAATAATAATGTCTTCCAAATCAAACTCTCTCAACTTTCGAATCATAATTTCTCTTTCTCTTTGATATTTCGGACATTGAGTTAGAACATGACCTTTGACCTGTGTCCTGCTGCCCACAGTGATCACCTCTGCCTGTATCGTGTTTATTGATTCTGAATAATGTACTGTTCCGTATGATCCTGTATGGCCAAATCTGATCCTTGATATGAAACGTTCCTCTTTCCTGCTTCTTTCCGTGCACCTAACCTCGCCCACTTTCCTTTGGATTTTGAAAAACCATCTTCCTTTTCTCTCCTCCTCCCATTGTTTTTGCCAGCTCTCCTTTAGTTTTTGTTTAATAATGCTCTTCATTTCCATTTTGCTTAATCTATATGAGTGTGTCCTGTTGCTGCCTTTGCCACCTTGTCTGCTATGTAATTTCCTGTAACCCCTACTCCTACTTTTTGGGACTGGGTTTTTTGATGTATCTGTGTATAATTGAATGTAACTATGGTAACTGTCCATAATATGCTTGTATTGAATATGGATTATAGCTCAACATTCCTTTGTTTTTCCTCTCTAACAGCATAAGATCTATGGTGGCATCTGGAAGTATCCACAGCAGCATTGTTGATAATGGTACTGTTGGACTAATGCTGTATTGGTGTACTTGATGTTCTGATTTGATTAATTGTCCCTCAAAAGCTTTTTTTTTGTTCCCTTTCTCTTTTTCTCCCCATTCCCTACCTAAACATCTCATTATGATCAATATTTTCTTACAGTTGTACTTATATTTCTGAATGTGTACCTTCCATGTGAATTTTTCATCAAACCAAATCCCTCAAAGTTTAAAACTTCACTCTCTCCAATTCTTGATTGTATAATTCCAGTTTTACTCCATCATGAATTCTTTTATTTGTAAATATCATCTTTTTTGTCTAAAAATGTAAAGCCCCATTTGTATGCCTACCCTTCCATTTTCATAAATGCACTTTTTTTTTTTATAATGCAATCCCAATTCCAATGCTCCCCATCATCTGCAAATAAAGACACTCCAGAATCATTTTCAAATCCATCATAAATGTCATTTTCATGATGCAAAATAATTAAGGACTTATTATGCTTCCCTGAGGAGTTCCATTTTCTTCTAAATATTTTCTTTGAGTGTCCCCTCTAACCTGTGCTTTCTCTCAAAGAGTGATTTCATATTGTAAGCATGTTACTGGGTTCACATCTTCCTTTTCTAAAACCACTCAGGTATTTAGTTACACACCCTTTACTTTTTATGTACAGTTTACATACCCTGGCAGAATTTACGATTTCTTGGCCATTTTTCAGAGAATATGAAAACATCAGCTATCCACCACGTATTTCACAGGAGGAATGGTGCACCTTTCATCATCGGCCTTGTTGACTCCTCTCCAAATGTAGTGTTTATGGTTGTGGTCAAAAAGTTCAAGTTTGGTCTCATCACTCCAAATGACTTTGTGCCAGAAGGTTTGAGGCGTGTCTCTGTGATGTTTGGTGTATTGTAAGCGGGATACTTTGTGGCATTTGCGTAGTAATGGTTCTCTTCTGGCAACTCGACCATGCAGTTTGTTCAAGTGCCTCCTTATTGTGCATCTTGAAACAGCCACACCACATTTTTTTCAGAGAGTCCTGTATTTCACCTGAAGTTGGTGAAGTTGGTCGACCTGACCATAGTTTGGTTTCAACAGAACTCCTAATTTTCCACTTCTTAATTAGAGTTTGAACACTGCTGATTGGCATTCTCAATTAATTTGATATTTTATTATATCCCTTTCCTGTTTTAGTGCGACTCTTCCTGCAGATCCTTTGACAATTATTTTGCTTTCCCCATGACTTTGAATCCAAAAACATCAGTGCAGGACTGGATGAAAGATGCAAGTGTCTGTCAGGAGTCCAGAAACTCATTGACCTTTTATACACACCCACTAATTAATTAATAATAATAATAATAATAATATCCATAACTAATAATAGCCATTCAAACCCTCTGTGTCCAGTTGTGTGCATGTTATCAGGCCAAATCACCAGGGTATGTAAACTTTTGATCAGAGTCATTTGGGTAGTTTGTGCTGTAATTACGATTTAAAAAGAGTAAACAGTCGTTTGACAATAAATGGCTTCAGCCAACCACTAACCATGAGTGAAAGAAAAGTTTTTGTGTTATCATTCATATTCTCTGAAAAATGGCCCAGACATCCTAAATTCTGCCAGGGTATTTAAACTTATTAGCAAAACTGACATTTTCTCCATTATTTTACAGATGTTAGGGGCAATTGTTTGTGTTATTCGCTCCTGGTTTAGGACTTGGGATTATAACAGCTACCTGCCAGCTATGTGGCAATGTCCCACTCTCCCAAACTTTATTATATAGTTCTAATCTTTTTTTAGTAAGATTACTAATCACTAACAATACAATTGATCTTTGCCTGTTGTGGACCTCTTGTTTTTTCTTAGACATCTGTTTAACTCTGTAAAAGCCTTGTTTAATAAATCATGTATGTATTCTTCCTGTTGTAAAACCTCTTTATTTTCTACTATTGTATTTTGCCTCCCTGTCTGAGCTGTGCACTTTAACAAAGGTCTTTGCTTGCATTTCTGCTTTCTCTTCATTCGTAATTCCCGTTATTTCATCTTCAATTAAAACTGGACTATCCATATTCTACCTTAATCCCAGTCATTCTTTTCATACTTGTTTCTCTTCCCACTGAATTACAAAATGATCTCTAATGTTCTTTCTTTGCATTTTTTATGGTTCTTCTCACAGTTGCTTGCATCCTTTGATAATTAAAAAGATTTTATGGTTTAGTATTCACCTTTTAAAAGCTTTATTTCTATCTTGAATAATCTTTATCACATTCCCCTGACCACCAAGGTACAATTCTTGTTTTATTCTTTCCTAACTTCTTTTTAACGCCTCTGCAATAGCTTTACACACAGACTCATTTAGCTCATCCACATTTCTGTTGACATTTCTTAATTAGTATTTTCTGCTTTTCTAAATGAACCATCTCTGACTCCTGTCCATATCCCATTTCTGCAAATCGAGCCCTACTTTTTTCTCTATGTGGTAATGATCACTTCCTGTAGTTGTTTCTCTGATCACTTCCCATGAACAACACCTGCTATAGAATCTGACACCAGTGTAAGATCTAGTGCCGTCTCTGTGCCTAATAATTATTCTAATATGAATTTTTGTGCTTCTTCCATCATTTAGAAATTTCATCATTTAAATCATTTGATTTACTTCCTCCTGTTTGTTTTGCCCTGTTCTCTCGTCATCTCGATCCAGATTATACCAAACTGCCAAAAAACAAACAGACAAAAAAAAACAATCAGATACCTTCATCAGAAACCAACAAAAGAAGAAGAAAAAAAATGTTCAAATTTCCCTCCAACTCAGTCTCCTCCGGGTTCCGATCAAACCTCAATGAAAACTTAAATCATACAATAAACATAAAGAATGTGGTGATTAGAATAAGAAACACGCATAAACAAATGCACAAATGAATGAATGAATTCAGTAATTATTTTCTAACTCAGGTTCGTCTGTGAGGAAAGATCTTTACATGTTTCCTTTTCTTTCCCCGTTTGCTTTTGAAAACAGTGACGTATTGTTTTCCTCCATGTTGAGGTGTGTATGAAAAATGATGTATTAGACTGTTCTAATGTGTCATTAATAGTTGGCATCCTTCATGTCCAAACCAGATGCACCATTTTGTCTTGTGAGAGGATGTTTACTATTTTCTGTTAAATTGAGCTTTGTTATAGTGAAGATATGATGTTTTCTGATGTTTTTTGCTAAATTAAATATTGGTACATACATATACATAATATATATATATATATATATGTATACATATATTAAATCCCATTTCATGAGGGTGTGAAAATAAGTGTTTTAAATATTGTTAAATGATCCTCTGGGTGGGGTTTTCCATTAAAGCCCATATTGGTACCTGCCACACACTCAATCATCATAACAAAATTAAATTAAACATTATATTTTACTAAGCATATCATGTTTCAAAGAATTAGTTGAAAGCAACAAAACCTGCAAATATTGTACCTCCCACGTTCACCCTGTAGATCCCCAAGGTTCTGTATTTTACCAGCAGATGGCGACAAAAACCCGCGCAGTTCCCGTCAGAGCGAGGTTGTGCGCGCGTTCATAAACGAGCACATCCAAAAACAACCACCATCATCTGAGCTGGACAAACAGTGAAAGCGCCATCTCTGCACCTGTGGAGTCTTTTAAAGGGACATTCTGCATAATATGACCCCTGTACTGGAGCTGAGGAGCAGATGGTGAAGCTGTGGATGGAGGTGGCGCAGCAGCAGCAGCTTCAGCAGCAGCAGCAGCAGCAGCAGCATCGAAGCTCCATCCATTCATCCTCCTCATCTTCTCACAGCTAATACATGAGTCAACATGGCGGAGGAGCACATCACACTGTAGCACTGCTCTCACACACACGGGAACGAAATAAAACAAACAGATACAAGACAAACAACAAGGTCCTTCAGTCTGACATTTAATTGGATTTCCTGGATGAGCCCGCAGTTTTCCCCCGCAACAAAGCTACAGGTAAAATGTTTCTTATGTAATCTAATGTTTGTGTGTGTGTGTGTGTGTGTGTGTGTGTGTGTGTGTGTGTGTGTGTGTGTGTGTGTGTGTGTGTGTGTGTGTGTGTTAGTCTTTACTGGGCTAAAATATGACAGCCACTATTTTGATGAATAGAGTGCTGATTTGACATTTTCTTCCCCCTTTACCTGATAAAATGTAACATAACAATAACAAATGTAACAGATAAACGATAACAATTTCAGAACTACACTGGGGCTACAACAAGTAATTGACTATTAATCGACTACTTCATTAAATTAAGCGAATCATCAGTTTGAGTGTTGTTTTAATCATTTTAACAAAAAGTTAATTTTTTTATTTGTGGACAAAATAAGACGTTTGAGAAAATTTGAGTTATTTGCAGCCCTAAACAACACTTGTCTCTCCAATCTGCATTGGATCTTGCAATCTTGATTTTATATTTAACTAGGAATAAAGTATAATCTAAATCTTGTCTATATCTAAACTTAATCAAGTGAACTTGTGGATGAACTGATAAAGATTGAATGCACTTGTCAAGATTCCAACAACACAAATAATACTAAAGTAATAATCAGCCACTGCTGATCTTCTGTGGGATAATAAAGCATCATGCTGGAAAGAACTTACAATAAGTTAACAGTGGTGAATTTCTATTATCATGATAATCGTGAATGGAGAAAAAAAGGCATATTTCACAAATGTGATTTGAAAATCCTGTATTCTCCCCATTTTGGTGATTTATTTTGTTAATGTGCCATAATGGGGAGCTGCATCTTTCCTCAAGATTTATTATGATGTGTATGCTAACTGTGCAGACAGGGAGCTATGCCTGTTTAAGAGTATTTTTGAATGATTTCAAGAATATTTTTTCAGTCATTTGCAATAATATTGTGAATCAATTATTTTGGTCAGGATAATCATGGCGGGAAATGTTTATATCACTGAATGCCTACTCCCGACATTTCATGGATCAGACACAATCAATAAATTGGGGGCAGAGAGTCCTTAGATGAACCAACAGTGAAAATCATCATCAGCTGCAGCCCTCGTCTATATTTAATGACATGGTTGTTTTCCTCATCACTCAGACTCAATGGCGTTCATGTCCCGGTTCTCTCGGTCTCGGAGCAGCTCCAGGTCTCCGAACCGAAAAGACTCGGAACGTGTCTCTCCGATCCTGAGTGTGTCCGAGCTGGAGAGGCTGCTCTGCACGGGCAAGACTGCCTGTAACCATGCAGACGAAGTTTGGCCTCGACTTTACATAGGAGACCAGTGAGTTTGTCATTTTCTGCAAGATTTATTCATACATTCATTCATTCTCTAATGCTTTATCCTCCATATGAGGGTCATGGGGGATGCTGCGTGTTCACCTGACATCCTTAGATCCTTACACCTTACATCTTTACATCTGACATGCTAACACCATTACACCTGACATCCTCACATCCTTAGACCTTACAATCTTACATATCCTTACACCTTAGACCTTACATCCTTACACCTTACATTCTTACACATCCTTACACCCTTACACTTTTCACATTACAACTTACACACCCTTACATCCTGGCACCTTACATTCTTATATATCCTTACATCTTAGACCTTACATCCATAGACCTTACATTCTTACACATCCTTACACCCTTACACTTTTCACCTTACAACTTACACACCCTTACATCCTGGCACCTTACATTCTTATATATCCTTACATCTTAGACCTTACATCCATAGACCTTACATTCTTACACATCCTAACATCCTTAGACCTTACATTCTTTACACATCCTTACACCCTTACACCCTTACACTTTTCACCTTACATCCTTACATCCTTGCACCTTACATCCGTACGTCCTTAGACCTTACATTCTTGCATATCCTTACACTTTAGACCTTACACCTTACATTCTTACGCATCCTGACATCCTTAGACCTTACATTCTTACACATCCTGACATCCATAGACCTTACATTCTTACACATCCTTACATCCTTACATCCTTACACCTTTCACCTTACATTCTTACACATCCTGACATCCTTAGACCTTACATTCTTACACATCCTTACATCCTTACACCTTTCACCTTTCACCTTACATTCTTACACATCCTTACATCCTTACACTTTTCACCTTACATCTTACACACCTTTACATCCTGACACCTGGCATCCTTACATCCTTAGACCTTACATTCTTACATATCCTTACACCTTAGACCTTACATCCTTAGACCTTACATTCTTTACACATCCTTACACTTTTCACCTTACATTCTTACACATCCTTACATCCTTACACCTTACATCCGTACACACCTTTACACCTCCTTACATCCTTACATTCTTAGGATAATGCTCGTACATTTCCATACGAGCCATTCATTGGTTACAGGACAATCTACGGTGCAAAGATGGATAAGGATGGACTTTTAGGTGGAAGGTTTCATTTTAAAAAGTTACATATACTTTTTGTGTTGATTCCATGATTTTATATAAATAAATATGTGTTATAAGCTTCAGGTCTTTTCGCGATTACAGAAAATTGTGTGATTAATTGGTTCATTTTTTTTTTTTTTAAATTGATTGGCATCCTTACACACTTACACCCTTAAATCATTACATCCCTCTAAAAGAAGAGTATGCTGTAATATTAAATAAATAAATAAACAAACAAACAGTCTATAGGTATAAGAATAATGACACCTAGTGATACAAGTGAAAACGAGTTTGTCTGAAGTGTAAAAACAAAATTAAAAACTCCTCCCTCCCCTCTTCTCTGCAGGGATATCGCATCAGATCGGCGTGAACTGGCCAAACTGGGCATCACACACATCCTCAACTGTGCGCAGAGTAAGTGGCGTGGAGGGGCCGAGTATTACGCTGGGATGGACATCACCTACCAGGGCATCGAGGCCCACGACTCCCCCACCTTTGACATGAGTGTTAACTTCTATCCGGCAGCAGAGTTCATTCACAAAGCTCTGACGAGTGGAGGTTAGTCTGTGGATGTGGATGTGGAAAGCACTTCAGTTGTTTGTTCAGGTTTTTTTTAAAGTGTGCTTGTGCAAAGTTCTTATACGTGGTCAGTGCTGCTTTTACTTTGCACACTGCTGGAATTTCTGCCTGCCTACAGGAACACAAGGACAGTTTGATTTAACCCACTAAACAAAAAATTTACAAAATAAAATCTACACTTGCTTAAAGGTACATTGTGTAAAATTTTGCAGCATTTTATGGACGGAGTTGCATGCTGGAGCTGAATATACCCTCACCTTATCATTCCTTTCTAAATGTGTTGCAAACTGGGAGCATACAATCAGGGAATTGTACACTTAAAACATTTAAGTGTGATTATTGTAGGTTTTCTCACCTTCATTTTACACACTACATGTCTATGAAATCTTAAAAACATGCTGCTTGCATTTTCTAAACTTTTCTGGCTAGAAAGTTTGTAGAAGTTTATCAAAGCATCACAACACTGTTTTTACGGAACATTGTTGCTTAATGATAAATATTTTAATTGGTAAAAAGACTTTACAAAATACACTTCAATCAAGCTAATAATCAGATGGTTAAAAACTAAAACATCTACATAATTTCAGCCTTATGATTTTAAGGGCCACAGCACTTACTCTTTGGGTGATATGACAGACTTTTAGCGTGATCCGATGTTTTATTTAAAAACACACTTTCACATTTAACTGTTTCATCAATCAAGATAAGCAGTGAGACACATACAATCTTGAGACTGAAATGTTTCACCAACTGAAAAAACTAATGACTAAAAAAAATGGAATGTTACAGGCACACGATCAAACATGTCAATTATCGCTGGATCATTCAGAATTGTCCATGTCTGCATTGTGAAATGATTATTTTGAACACCACTAGTAGAGCAAGAGAAGCAAAAATGACATAACAGAATTGCACACATGTGTAAAACATGTGGAACCGAACATAGTTCAGTTCATGTTGTTATTCATGTGTAGGTAAGGTGCTGGTCCACTGCACTGTGGGTGTGAGCCGCTCTGCCACACTGGTGTTGGCCTACCTGATGATCCGACAAAACCTGACCCTGGTGGAGGCGATCAAGACGGTGAAAGACCACAGAGGCGTTACTCCTAACAGAGGTTTCCTCCGCCAGCTCAACGGCCTGGACGGCATCCTGAGAGAGAGCCGCAAGACCTCGCCGCAGAGCTGAAGACAGTGTGAGCGCACGTGCAAGCTGAAGTAGCAGCTCATCTGGTTTAAACGAAGGAAATAATAGGACCACTAGTCACTAAAACAACAGCAGCACTTGGTAATAAGTCTCCAGCAGAGGAGCATATGTACATTTAAATACCAAACAGTAAACCGTAGCCCACTGTAGAATTTCGGGAAAATCAAATCATATTTGCCTTTAAAATATTTTAGTCTTCAAAGTTTATCTGTCCTCTGATGTAGCGGTAAAAACAGCAGAATTTCAAGACAAAATCCTTCAGTACGGTGGTAAAATTGTGCCTACAAACAAGCCATGTTGATGTAGCTAAAGGTCTGATCAAGGTGTGTGAGCAGTGAACTCATGTTTACGACATGGCAAGTTTCCAATGAGGCAGGTTTTAGCTAGCTAGCTAACTCTAGCTGACATGCAGAAAATATTCTATGTCAGACACAGTAAAAGAATTGTAGGACGGGAAACCTTTTGTGAAACTAAGTCATTTTGACCTCCATATGTCTATCCTGCAAAAAAAGTTTGTTTACAGAACGAGAGGTCTTTACCATGACATTCTTGGTGTTAATTGGTAACGCTAGCCTTGTCTAGCAAGCTGACTAGCTAGCTAGCTGTCGTGCAGGTAATGTTCTTCGATAAAGGAAGAATATGTCCTTTTTCTTAGGACACATAAACTGGCTCTGTATTAACTTTTTATCCACTGAAAACTGAACTTCACTTGACTCCACCAGAAGATGTGAGCAAAAACATCACAATTCACGTCATATTCCTGTCGTGAATACGAAATGAGGGGTTCAAATCTATGAATCTATTTATATATATATTCGAAGGCACCATTGGAAGATGGTTTCCGTACTTATTAGCTGTGTTTCATAATCACATTTAGAAGGCAGAGGTGGCTGCAAAATGTTTAAAAAAAAATAGAAAAAAATACATTAATGTATTACAGTATGTTGAACATTGATCAACAGTAGTGGGACCAGTATGAATCTGAAATTTAGTCAGGAAACCAGAAAGAAAATATATTTTTGCTATGTAAAATAATGTTTAATTCATTTCAATTTAAAAAGCCGTTAATAAATGAGTCTGGGTGACACAGTGTCCCTGACCACTGGTTTACCAGAAGACTCCTGATGATCAACAATCCCGGAGTTCTTGCTAATCAAACTTCAGACCATTCCACTGAAACTTATTAAGATATGAAGTCTAATTTTAACTGTGCCACTGTTCGAGAAACAAGTGTAGACATTGTTCTTCACAACTTTTAGCATGATCAGTAATTGATGATGATGATGATGATGATGCACTGTTGAAAGGTAATCTCATCTCATTTGTTGTTTCAGGAATTTACAGTCTATACTGTCTCACTGCTCTAGTATGAAGAACAGTACAAACACTGCCACCTGGTGTCGCCATGAAATCTTGTCAGTGTTACATAAGGCCGCATGTATCGAAGACTGACCATTTGAATATTATGCTGGTGATTTCTTTGATTACTGATTAATCGTTAAGCCTCAAAATCTCATGGGAACACTTACATGGACACTTACCAAAAGAAGCTGCTGGTCCACTGCTGCCGCCTCCGTCATTTTGACACATTTTAATTTACTGACAGGCAGCAGTGGATCAGCTGAACTCCTGTGTGCCAGTATAAAACTGCTGATTACCTTTATGGACATTGGTTTATAAAGTGACAGTTGGGCACTTTGAAATTGTAATCTGGGAAAATCTGGGTTCTGGGTTCATGAATATGGAGAGAAGGCAACACAAACTTAATGCAGCTTACATTAATTGTATCATACGGATGCATAGAAATGTTAAAAGAAGAAACTAATCAGCTAATGAGTAGAAAATGTAACTTTCTAGCTGAAATGAGAAACTTTCTCATTATATTGCGAAACGATCTTGTTATAACGGAAAAACTCATCATAAACAATCTTATTAAATAAGAAACTATATTGTAGCGTAAAACGAAAAATCTTGTTATGATGAGAGACAGTCCCATTATAATGACGAAAACTAGTCATTATAAAGTAGAGACTATTCTTTCTTTCCTGTGGCAATTCTACACTTCTGCAGTATCAGAAAATACAATAAAAGTTGGGACCACTGAACATTTGGCCTTTTTATGACCAATAAATATATAAAATGTACTTTCTTTTAAACAATTAATCACTCAAACAACTTTGTTTTAGCTTTTTTTAATTCAGTCTGGATCTCCTGTATGCAAATACAAGGAGTGAAATGGCTGGGATTCAGAGGGCCCTATGCTTTTGTTTATGTAGGGCCCTGAAATGACAACCTCTGATGTGTTTTGTAATCTCTGCAGAGGTCAAACCGAACGTGTGATATAAAGCCTCAGGCTGAAGATTCTTTCCCCCGACAGTTTCAACCTCTGTAAATCTTCCCTCCGGGTTGACCTCGGTAGATTCAGAGAGTTATTGTGAAGTGCCCTGATCTGCTCACTCTCGAGTTGTAGCCCAGATCTCAAACCAGCGCAGCTATGTAGCCTATCAGTCTTATACTCGCAGTATTGTCACAATCTGTACATTCTTTGCTGAGTTTGTGCATAGTAACATACAGTCTACAGTATTCAATTAGGTTTGAAGTGAGCTGAGTGTATTTTTTCAATCCAGTACAGTCACTCTTTGTTTGTTTCATTCTACTGAAATAATCTGAAGTTTGTTTTGGTAGACTGCAGCCCATATGGAAAAGATAAAGGATATCTTTAGTTGTAAAGTGTCGATTTGAGCGGCAGACACCATTTTGATGCGCGTCTATTGTGTCTATCGTGCAGCTTGGCCTTAGGAGTATCACAGCTGTGCATTGACTTTGTATGTGAACTTGTCGCATTTTGTCTGGTGTGTAAAATACAGGTACACGTGTTAGACAGACTAAAATTGGGATAAACTGAATTCGATCTGTGAGGCAAACAATGCAAAAAATGCAAAATGTCAGTAAGACAACAACAAAGATGTGAACATGTTAATAGACAGTGATGACAGATGTCAATACCAGGTCTGAACACCTATTCGCATATGCAACTTAATCTCTAGTTGCCACTAAATCTTACACACTGGTCTGTTAAATTCTCCCCACGTCTCCTAACTGTATCAAGTCCAAATGGATCATTAAAGTCAACATTAGATTCTGGACAAAGCTATTAAACCTTGTTTCAGTGATTGTCAGTGAAGTACAGTGGTATGAAAAAGTTTGGGCACCCCTGTAAATGTTCATGATTTTCCTTTATAAATCATTGGTTGTTTGAATAAGAAATTTCAGTTAAATATATCATATTGGAGACAAACACAGTGATATTTGAGAAGTGAATGATTTACAGAAAGTGAGCAAGAATTATTTAAACAAAATTAGGCATGTGCGTAAGTTTAGGCACCTCAAAAGAAACATTTTGTGCATGTATTTTTGCAGAAATAACAGCCTCTAAACGCTTCCTATAGCTTCCAATTAGATTCTGGCTGAAGGTATTTTGGACCATTCTCCTTTACAAAACATCTCCAGTTCAGTCAGGTTTGATGGTTTCCAAGCATGGACAGTCCGCTTTAAATCACACCACACATTTTCAATAATATTCAAGTCTGGGGACTGAGATGGCCATTCCAGAACATTGTATTTGTTCCTCTGCATGAATGCCTTAGTAGATTCTGAGCAGTGTTTAGGGTCGTGGTCTTGTTGAAAGATCCAGCCCCGGCACAACTTCAACTTTGTCACTGATTCCTGGACATTGTTCTCCAGAATCTGCTGAGTGGAATCCATGCAACCCCAACTTTAACAAGATTCCCAGTCCCTGCACTGGCCACACAGCCCCACAACATGATGGAACCACCTCCAAATTTTACTCTAGGTAGCGTTTTTCTTGGAATGCTGTGTTCTTTTTCCGCCATGCATAATGCCCCTTGTTTTGCCCAAATAACTCTATTTTAGTTTCATCAGTCCACAGCACCTTATTCCAAGTGTGCTTTAGCATACCTCAAGCGACTGTGGCGGATGAAGAGAAAAGGCTTTTTCTGCATTACTCTTCCATACAGCATCTCCTTGTGTAAAGTGCGCTGACTAGTTGAACCATGCACAGTGACACCATCTGCAGCAAGGTCTTCCAATTCCTCACAATGTTCCTCACAGTTGAAACTGAGAGCTTAAATCTCTGAGATAGCTTTCTGTATCCTTCCCCTAAACCATGATGTTGAACAATCATTTTCAGGTCATTTGAGAGTTGTTTTGAGGCTCCCGTGTTGCCACTCTTCAGAGAAGATCTATCTCAGCTGACATTGGGCGATAGGCGGGGGTACACCCTGGACAGTTCGCCAGTCCATCGCAGGGCCACTCTGTAAATCATATAAACTTTATTTCACTTCTCAAATATCACTGTGTTTGTCTCCCATATAAAAATCATGAAAGTTTACAGGGGTGCACAAACTTTTGCATACCACTGTATTTAGAACAGGTTGTGGGAGACAACGCCACTAATGTCCAAGTCTTACGGGCTGTTTGTAAAATCAAGGAAGGACTTTGACCAACACCCCCAATGTTAGTGAGGCTACTCGAGTTCTCATGCTAATGCCCCCCCCAAAAAAAATAGATGTACCAATGCTAAAATGTAAATGTCGTGTTTTTAGCGATTACCTCAAGTGTCTGTGTGAAACACACGTGCTGTGAATTGTGTGGTCTTCATCTGTGCTGTTTCAACGCCGCCATCTGAATGTCAAACTCGGATGTTTTCCATCAGATCACTTTTCAAATTGTCACATGATGTAACAGTGGACTATTGGACCGTTCACCTTTGTTGTACTGGATCTGTATGTTTTGTATTTGTGGTTTTACTGTGCTGTGATCGGTTGTGAGTCAATCACCGTTTATATATTGTTACATACTGATGACAGCTTTGTTTTTCTTACAGTGACCTGCCTGTAGGGAAACTTTAAAAAAAAATTATTAATTGTATTTATTTATTTTCTACAATTCTCTCTTTGAAGGAGAAACCCGGCTGAGAGAGATGTCGATGCCTTAATCTGTGTACTACTGCAAGTTGCTTTGTAGACTTGTGTTTTTATGTTTTTACTGTGACCAACACTGAGCACTGATACTTTGTTTTTGATAACTTAGTCACAAATAAATCGAAAGAAAACTTTTGCGTGTTTTGTTTAACTGTTGTGGATTTATTTGCTGTCAACTGTGTTATAATAATGTGCATTTTATATTTTTAAGTAAAGAAAATATGATAGATGTCAACTTAAAATCCAACGATAAAACAAAGGTACAATAATTAACATTACTTAATAATACTTAAGTAATCAATGTATTAATGAACCATTTATCATTGTCATTCAGGTTAATGAAGTTATTAATATGTTATTCAAGTCAAGTCTATAACATACTGTTAATATCAGTAAAATTACAGCTTGAAGTAACTGTAAATGCCTTGCTTTAGTTAACACTTAATCAAGGTTTCGGTTTCTTTGTTTCTCCTTCAGTGACAAATAATTTATATATAATAGCACTAAATATTACTAAATAAGAATTACATAAGCATACTTTACATTAGCGACGGGCAACATAACAATATTTTCTGAATATCATGACATGAGATGAGTAAGGATTTTAAAGACTAGAGTTATGTGGTCTTTCTTTCTAGTTCCTGTCAGAACTCATGCTGCAGCATTTTTTTAATTAACGGAAGGTTTAGAACAGACTTGTTGGAACATCCTGATAATAAGGCATTACAGTAATCTAGTCTAGATGTGACAAAGGCATGACCATCATTTTTCAGCGTCCTTGGCCCTTCATACACAGGTGATCCAATCATGAGAAAGGGTATTTAAGGAGGCCAAGATATAGTGGATAAAACTTCAATGGAATCTTCACCAAAAGCATGTTTTTTAATAATTTTGTAAAAATAGGCGGTATGGTATTACAGTGCTAAAACACGTGCTAACCATTAAATCAGGGTATGACCTTCAGAGATTATCATTTTTGAGAATAAATAAAATAATCTCACAGCAATGGTTTTAAAGCTGAAGCTAAAAATCATGGACACACACACACAGCTTTTGGGTGCCTATACTGACCTCTAGTGGCAAGGCTTGTTGCTAGTAAATACATACTGTACATCAGGTGTGTCAAACTCATTTTCACTGAGGGCCACATCAGCATAATGGTTACCCTCACAGGGCCAGATGTAACTGTCATACTGATAAATGTAACTAAACGCAAACGCACTCTCAGAAAAAGACTATGAAGCAGGAGTGATTTCTTCAGCCACAATAAAACTAGCTTTCACTGCTGCAGCGTTTTTGGTTATGGCTTTTGTGAACAATAATTCTTTGACAATGCGTTGCCTTTCTTGAAGGCTAACTTTGGCATACTTGGCTCCTTGTTTGGTGTCAAAATGCCAACATAGATTGTACACTTTGACGACCGACACCGCCTCATAACACTAAAGACATACCGGTTTTTCTCCTTCAAGCACAAACATGTATTCGCCTTCCCATCTTTCTTGAAACTGCCTCCCATCTGCATCAATCTTTCTCTTCCTGGATATTTTTTGGGATCATTTGTGGATATTTCAATCTCAATTTCATTTGTTGCATGATGCATATACAATGTTACACTGCAAACTAGTGCATAAAATGACGTGGGGGGCCACATTTGGCCCCCTGGGCCTTGAGTTTGACACGTGCTGTGCATAGAATCAGAAGAGAATACAAGAACAGAGATGAATCCAGGATTTAAAGTCACTTTATTTACACCATCTTCTTTATTAGTAAGTCGGGTCTGTAATCAAATGATGGACCAATCTGAAGGTACAAAATATGACACTGATTGAACTGTAGGCAAACACTTTCAGAGGAGTAAGGGTTTGTGGGGGTTTTGTTTTCTACTGAGAGCACAGGTATGCACTGTGTTAGAGATCGAGTGGGATGATGTAAGGATTCTTCTGTAGGAGTTGCACTATTTTAGTTCACCGCTGTCTGCAATGACAACCTTGGCCTTAGGAGTTCCACTCTTTGTGCCTTCCTTCTCCATCGCCTTGACAACATCACTGCCCTCCACCACACTGCCAAACACCACATGCTTTCCGTTTAGCCTGAGGACAGAGAGGAGATGATTAGTATGCAGGACCGACACATACGAACTATGAATTGGAGCTCAACACCACAAATGTCCTTGTAACTGTCCTTGCGTTCAAACTGTTGCGACTGTTAGGGACTGAATGTGGGACCTCTAGTATGGTACATATATATATAATAACTGTAGAACTTTCTAGCAGTTATTCAGCGCATTCTGTACGGAATCAGAGTGGGGTCGTCATCAAAGCGATCGCAATCAAAGCCTTAACATCCAAGGCACTTCTTATATATGACCAACCCCTTATTTGTGTGTTTTCATCTGTAACTGATCATCAGAACCTGTATGCTTTGCCGGTTTACAACCTATTAAGTAGTGTATTGAATTGTGTTTAGAATAAAACCTCTTAAAGACACTCGAGTTGTCCGCCATACTTGTTCTGGTCGCCCTTTCCAGAGGGTAGTTTATTGAGCTGTAAGAAGCAGCCGATAAAAATCTGGACAATAACTCTTCAGTATGAAGCCGCAAATCCAGAGAGCTTTTATTTTGAAACAGGAAGTGCTGTGTCCTTTTGAAAAACAAATAATGGAATCAGGGATCTGAGACCCCCCCCACTACATTTTCACTAGCTCACTAGTTCAACTTCCCAGGTTACATAGACATAAAAATAAGTCATCTGATTATGTCATGCATCACATGTTTAGAATCAGAATACACCATTTTTCACCAGTTTTCCAATTATTCGGGAGTCTGCTCGGTTCCATTAACATTGGAACTTGGATGTTGGAACTGGGAGTTGAGTCGACCGCGTTCAGTGTCGCGTATAGAAAAGATGTCAGGGCAGTTTCATGCAGCCGTGCCGTGCTGGAACAACGTGAGAAACCACCATTAAGCCATGTTTCCACGACATGATCTAAGGTCGCCTCGCCTCTACAGGGTTTTGGTCGGTTTTCCACGACTATAGTACCTCGTGGGCGGAGTCATCACAGCATGGCTGCATGAAATTGTCGTGCCTTCATTTTACACACACACAAACTAGTGACTAGTGACTTGTAAAGCAGTTAAAAAAACAGCTGTCCTGCTTGATTCTTGTGTTGGACATCTTGCTCATGACTTCCTGTGACCATCATGACTTCCTGTAGCCAACCACTGGCCGGCAGTCGACATCACGCATACTATCTCAGTATCACTCAGCTCTCTTGGAACCTCACCAGAGCAGTTGTGCCGAGATGTGCTGTGCCGCTCTAGTGGAAGAGGGGCTTTAGATGTTTTTCCTCCGCTCAGCTCCTTACTGTGCTAAGCATTCATTTAATTTCCCTTCTTTGTCTCGTTTTTGTGACATTTTAGTCTATGAGACTTTCTTTTGCTTTTTCAAAACAATCTTTTTTTTGTTGAGTTCGTTTTTTCCCAAAAAAGGTCCTATCTTCCCCACTTTGTGGAAGCCTGGGTGTGGAGCTCCAGGGTAAAGGGTAAAGGGTTAGGGTTAGGGTAAGGGAAGGGGTAGGGTCCTATGTTCCCCGGGTCCTTTTGGGTGAAAGCGGGGAACATAGGACCCTTTGGGTGAACACCCTTTTTTAGAGAAAGGGTCCTATGTTCCCCGGTCACATACAAAGCGGGGAACATAGGACCCGGGGAACAAAGATACGGTCCCTAAAAAGACCACTGCTCACCAATCAGTTGCAGCTGTGCAGATGAAGAACTGTGAGCCGTTGGTGTTGGGCCCAGCGTTAGCCATGGACAGAATCCCGGAGCCGGCGTGTTTCAACTGGAAGTTCTCGTCGGCAAACTTCTCCCCATAGATGGATTTGCCCCCAGTTCCATTATGGTTGGTAAAGTCTCCGCCCTGAGAAACAAAGAGGACTTGAGCACATGTGCTAAAGTGCTAACACGTGGCCACAGCTCTGCCAGCACGACGTTCAGTCTGTGACTGTACCTGGCACATGAATTTGGGGATGATGCGGTGAAACGTGGAACCCTTGTAGCCAAAGCCTTTCTCTCCAGTGCACAGAGCACGGAAGTTTTCTGTCAGAGGAGACACCGTTACTCCTGAAGTTCACTCAGACCAACTATGACAAATGAAGGTTTCGCAGCTTCCATGATACGCATTATTTATGGTTTTTAAACTGAAACCAGCTGGAGCTGCTCAGCCTGTTCAGTTCCACTTGCAAAATTGATAATTCTCATGATTTCAAGCTCGTCTTGGACAGTGGACGACTGCAGGTTTCTCCTATTTCAGACAGGGAAGCAGTCTGGTGTCGGTTACGCTGCAGTAAACGCCCGTTTTTCACTGTAATACAGTCACAGTCGTCAAATTGTAGAACAATCTACATAAACATTTTTCAAGCGATGTTCAAAAACAACAAACACAACGGATCGTTTCCCTATGGCAAAATTTGACCACCAGTTTCACTGATTCATGTATAATTTCAATACTTTACTCTAAACTGTGAAGATTTGCAGCTGGATCAACAAATAACAACTAGACACACATACACTGGTTTTACATCTGGGAAAAGTGGTTTAGAGGTTTAACAGTTAATTTACTAGAAACCTAAAATAAATGGGAAAAAAACCACTTCAAATCTGGTGAAAATGAGACTGAAGCAGGCAACCTACTTGTTTTCTGCACACACTGAATATAAATGAGGCCGAGTAACTGTAACAATGGCCTATGTGGGTCAGAATGACTAAAGCACACACTGCAGGTTTTCTTGCAGATGCTGATTCTATCTTCACACGAGTCGCGTACACACCTGCCGTCTTTGGGACCACATCAGCCCGCAGCTGAGAAACAAAACAAGGAAGGTATAAATGAGTGAATGAACACAGCACAACATTAATCATGCTGCTCAACAATATAGAAAAGACTATATACCACTTATGAATGCTCCTTGCCTATACACTATATGTTTTCCATATACTATACACACTAAGAAACCTCACCTCAACTCACTTGCATGTATCCATATGATCACTCAGTAAAATATCATTGATATTGTTAATAAAAACTGATAATCGTAAGGAGTAAGCACTGGAATTAATGTGTATGCAATTGAATGCATAATATTTTAATAGTTTAAATTGTAAAGAAAAAAAGTGGTGGCCCCTGCTCTAAAGAAACATTTTTGCACCCCTAGTGACATAAATGAACCTGCACACACTGAGAAATACGGTGGCCCTGAGGTGCAAAACACAATTGAAATCACAAAACACAAACGCAAATCAAAAAACACAAAAACATTAACTCAAAACGGAAACACACATCACACAACACTAACACAAAAGCAGAAAACACGAAAACATTAACTCACAACGCAAACACGGACTGTGCAAATGCAAAAAACAATGTTTTTCGTTGTTGTTTTTTGAGTTGCGTTTCCGTTTTGACATGCATTTCCGTTGTGTTGTCTGCTCTTTTGTTTGCGTTTTATGATTTGCGTATCCGTTGTGAGATATTGTTGTTGTGTTTTCTGCTTTTGTGTTTGTGTTTTCTGCTTGAGGCGGGATTCGAACTGGGGCTATCTGTAGTGTGCACTTCTACATGGAACGGCAGCTCTACCAAGTGAGTTAAAGTGAGTTAATGTTCTTGTGTTTTCTGCTTTTGTGTTGTGAGTTAATGTTTTCGTGTTTTCTGCTTTTGTGTTTGCGTTGTGAGTAAATGTTTTCGTGTTTTCTACTTTTGTGTTTGTGTTGTGAGTTAATGTTTTCGTGTTTTCTGCTTTTGTGTTTGCGTTGTGAGTTAATGTTTTCGTGTTTTCTGCTTTTGTGTTTTTGCGTTGTGAGTTAATGTTTTCGTGTTTTCTGCTTTTGTGTTTGTGTTGTGTGATTTGTGTTTCCGTTCTGAGTTAATGTTTTTGTGTTTTTTGATTTGCGTTTGTGTTTTTTGATTTGCGTTTGTGTTTTGTGATTTGCGTTTGTGTTTTGCACCTCAGGGCCACCGTAGAGAAAGGTACAGTGCTTGTACCCTGATAGGGTACAACTGGAGCGAAATAGCATTTGTACCTTTTTTAGGTACAGTCTTGCACTTTGATTTCTTAGCGTGTAGTTTTACTTGTTGTTATTGTATGTTCTATTTCTAAATTCTACATTTTCATTTTATACCAACAAATCCCTGAGAACAAACTCACATTTATGAAGTCTGCATTAATTATGATGTATATAACATATATAAAATATATATAGTTTTATACACACACATACATATATATATATATATACACACAATACACTTGTGTAATTATAAATTCATAAGTTTGAGGTCACACTAAAAACATTCCGCAGAACTTCAGCGTAGAGGTCACATCTGATCTAAAATGACATCTAATGAAAACATTTAGTCTCTATTACTAAAAACAAAAACAATCCTGGTGTCATGGGCTCAAAGAGCCAAGTTGCCACAGCCTTTGCATATTAAGCCTTTCATTGCAATGCCACTATTTCCCATGTTGTGTCCCCTCTCAGCATGATTTTCATGTTCTAATGACAGGGAGCTGAATAATGACTTCTTAATGGGATTCAAGACATTTTTGTACTTAAGGCAACGAATGTAACCATTTTTCCAGTGAATACCAGACATGTTATTCTTTTTTTTTTTCTTTTTTTCAAATTTCATATTCTAAGCATCAATGCATCAAACAGAGTAAAAAAAAAAAGAAGAAAAAGGAAGGTTTTAATTTTTAAGACCATCCCCAAATAAAAAGAATATATTGCATGTTGAGATTGATTATTACTATTACAACAACTATTATTATTATTATTACTATTATGGTCTACTTCACAGTCACTACATGGGCAGGCAGGATATCACATGTATCACATAGAAATATGATGCTGCTAACGTGTAAGTGGAAGCACACAAGCCGCAGCTGAGAACATAGAGGTTCGGTCTGAAATTTGGTAAATAAAATATAAAAAATAAATAGTGTTGCTGTGTATTTCCTTCTCACCTCCATGATAATCCTGCCGAGGTTAGCGCCGTCAACAGTGATGTCGAAGAACACTCTGGGGTTTCCCATGGTCTCGAACGCACCTCCACGCTGTTTGTGCCGGTGAGAAAAGCTGCTGCTACTTCACGGTCACCGCGTCACACTCACTGACTGCATCTCTGCAACACTACACACACACACATACACACACACTGTGACGTAGAGGATGCAGTCAGCCAATCACAGCCCCCGACGGCTTTGCAGGATAAATAGTGGACCAATAGGAGAGAAGAAAGGCAAGGACTTTTGTCGTGGTTGGTCAAGAGTTCTATGTATGCGCTTATTTTAGCTCGAAATTGTGAAACCGTTTATGCTTATAATAATAATAATGATAATAATAATACTTTATATTATAATTATCATCATTTCTAAAATATTTATTTAAATACTTAAAAATATTTTTGCACATATATATATACATATCTTATTCATATATTTACCCATATATCTTGTGAGCACAGTACAGTCACAATGTTTGCACAAGCTAAATCTTAATAAATAACACATTTACACATTGTAAGTATCACCAAATAACTTATGTTTACAATCTGATAACATAACGCTACATATTGATAAATGACAAGTCAATAAATAACCTGCGCATGAAATATGATAACGTTTACATGTGATAAATATGAATAAGTAACCTGTGCTCAAAATATGATAACTCAATTTAAATTTTAAATGTTTTTTGACCGGCATTTACAACATAATGTGATTAATATGGATCAATAACTGTCTTTGAATAACCTGTGCACATGTGATACCATGTTCAGAAGTGATCAATATGTATCAGTAAATCATGTTTTACTCACTTTTAATATCAATAAATATCGTGCAAACAAGATCATGCGATGCCAACATGTTGTTAGCAAATGCATCTATACACCATACAGATTTCAGGAACTACCATTGAATATTTACTGAAGTTATTCATGTTTTGGGCTTGTTATCAGAGGCCTGGTTGCCTGGCAACACTGACCACCTGCAGCATAAAACATAATGCGCTGACAAGAAAAACAACAACACATCTGATCAAAATACCAACAATACTTGACATCAGAGCCTAAAAAACAAACTCATGTCAAATAAAGTGATTCTTTTTATTGTGGTTTTGACTTTCAGGAAAGAAATGACAACATAACTGTAGGTACAACATCAATTATGATTAGAAAATAAATAGAAAATGATGGCAATAATTACAAAAAATATGATATACTTTACAAATTAAAAAATGTTTTTTTTTTCTTTTAGAAATGTGCAGTTAAATAGTCCATCATTTCCAAATATAACATTATTGTGTTGGCAGGTAACATCGTCTCTGCTGCTGCTGTTGTTGAGTTAATGTCACATTTATAGAAAACATTCAGAAAGTGGTGTTTAACTCCACACCTTTAACTGCATTACTTCATGTCATACATGCATCATGTATGTATATATACAGTATATGAATATACCACCTTGTGTTGTTGTTGTTTTTTTTTTTTTTTTAAATAGGATTGTACAGAACCAACAGTGATCCATTCTGTGACGACAACATTTGAAAAAAAATGAGCATGAGGAACAGTTCATTTGATAAACACACACACGTTCTCTAATGAAAACAGCCGATTATACACAGTACATCAACCTCTTATACAGTGGAAACCATTTTAAAAACGTACAAAGAGCTTTCAAGTGGCAAAAAATGCCACGACACAGAGCATTTACAGAATGCTTCATACAACCACCGTCATTAACACCAACAACCTCTCAGCCCTGAAGACCAGGGGAACTCTACGGAGGCCCAGAGGTGACGTGTGTGTGTGTGTGTCTGGGAATCATGTGGTTACACATTTATATTGCTATTTTTCCTTGTGTTATTTTTAAATGGGTGCACAATTCTTTGTAAACCTCCAGAAACTTTCCATGGGAACTATAGCTTGGGAATTTTGGAAATATTCCAAATTGGAAACTTTCCATGGGAATTAATGAGAATTAACGAGGGGAAACGGCGTCAATCGCTCCAACGATTTTCTACTTTGGCGAAGAATTTGCATTGACGTGATGACCAATCAGCGACATTCTCAGGATGATAGATCCAACTTTATTGAGTCCTTGGACTCAAATGTGTAGCTTCTATCGTTCAGGTTTCTAGAAATCATCTGTGATGTCATGTGACAGAGTAATGCACAGTGCATGTAGGGGGCGTGGCCTGAATAGCCCTGCTGTAGCTGTGATGCCCTTCAATGATGGTCGTAAAATCTGGTAGCGACAACCTCGCTTTCTCGCAAATATCAACGCCCTTGTTGATATTCAACAGTTTTTGCATGAAATACCGTTGTTTTAGCCTGGATTATTCTACATTTTCAAGCTATACTTAGCTTTCTTGAATTTATACACTTTTCTTTTGTAATCTTAAATTGCTTGGCACTCTTTGAAACTCATTAGCTTTAAGTTCCCAACCTTCACATTTGATCATTTCCAGTTTACTCCGGTTAATCCAAGGGACAGGTGTTGCAAATTAGCATCTGCTGCAAAAACTATGATGCATTTGTTGGACAACTGCTTGCAGTACTGTCTATGTTTTTGTATCCATCCCTATAAAATAAATAGATAAATGGAAAGCTTGGAATTTTTAAGCTACAACCTCATTTTCATCGAAACGAGCCACCCCCTATGAACAGCTGGCTAAGATACCGCAGGTGTCTACCAATTACAACACGACAAAGCAAATGTAATGTTCTATATATTCTCCATAATACAGTGTAGTGTCTCTAAAATGTCAGTAGATTATACTTCAACCCCTGTTTATGAGAAAACGTACTTTTTCATCATTTTTGGGCAATGACACCAGTGCAGTCTATAAAACTTCACTGTTCTCCTGTTAATTATACTACATCTATTTGTGAAAAAAAAAAACATACTTGTAGTGCTTATAAAATCATTATAGATGTATTTTGTAGACGGTCCCTGCACATTCGTATTGCAGAACGACTCGTTTAGATGAAAACAGCGCTGTAGCTGATTGGCTACCTCATTTAACACTAACGATAACATATGACAAGGGTACACCTCAAATTCAAGGACTTTCCAGGACCAATTCCCTCAAAGTCAAGGACTCAATGTGCTGACATGAGATGGTGTCTTTTCAGTCTTTGTCATTTTCTTTGGTGAAACCAAATTCACAAACTTTCAAGGATTTTTAGGACCAGTAGGAACCCTGAATAACATGTTATTAACCCTCTCATGACATCATGATAATCAGTCCGCCCTGGATTTATTTTTGATTTTATGGCAGTAGAATTGTCAAAAATGTTCTGCCCCTGTTACGGTAATGAGAAGAACGCATACCAAATCCTGTCTGCAACGACAGGATGGTCACAGAAGTGTTAAATGCATGGCCACATGATGTTTTTTCACCCACACATACAGTATGGTCACCTCCTAGGCTAATTAGAAATCAATAGAGGGAAAGATGGAAGGTTTAGCTCACAGTGCTGAAGGATTTCAGAGATACAGTAAATCTCAGTGTTGTCCCAACTTAAAAATGAGTTTATTGTACATAAATGTCTGACCTTTATGTAAGATGTATTTTATTAGGTCATAAAATAACAACGATGCATCATCAGAGATTAGGGAAATGTGAAAATAAATTAGCGGTCTCAATTATAGCAATCGTGCAGTCACTTTATTCACAATTTAAATAACTGGTTGGTTGATTGTTTGTTTTTGGTGTTGGTTTGGTCAATAACACACGTCTTCACACTTCAAAAGCTGAGTTATGCAAACACACCAAGCTGCAAATAAGAAAACCTCAGTACCCTCTCTATAAAACAAAAAACGTCTCGACTCGTGGAGAAAAAGGGTTTGCGAACATGCTCTTTCATACATACCTAAATCATGTTTCTACAGCTCATTATTGTCATAGTTACGTTTCCTCAAATTATATGATAATTCTTACTCTTACTTTCAAGATCCGCCTGTCACCGACATGTGAAAAATAGTTATCAAATAGGTTCAGTGTTTATAAAAATAAAACATTCTGTGAGACAGACAGCAGATATATGTGAGTGATGGTACATGTACGTGTGGCTCCCTGTTTCCATCGTGACGTAAACTTTGTTTTTGGATTGCAGTAACTGTTTTAAACGCTAAAGGTCACGCTTGTACTTTTTTTTGCATATATCCTCTTTAAATGCTGATTAAGCCATTGTTGTTTTCACTCATGTTTACTTATTTATTTCTATGACAGGGGCTGAGGAGGCAGCAGAGAGGAGCTCATTCAGTGCAAGTGCAGATCCAGTTCAGAGAAAACATTTTACAGTATTGCAACATTCTGAAGGCTTCGTTTGCGTTTTGTCATGTATGTGTATATTATGAGTTTACACGTTCTTTTCTCAGAGATTTGTAAAAAATAACGACAACCGTCAACCGACAACAGATTTTAATCTGATTTGAACAGATTACCTGGTCAAATTATCCTGTAGTGTGAGGGGTTATCAGACGCGATTTCAACGCCAACATGTTTGATGTTTACGACTGAACAGAGCGATTGGGGGCATGAGCAGAACCCTGCAATAACCAATGAGTCCCCGCACAACAGTCCCCGTTTATATCCTGAAACCGCGTTAAACCACATGTTACTGTGAGATCCCAAATCCCTGAAATGGTTTGATTAAATGCCACGTGTGTGGTCCTGTGCCTGAACTGGATCTTCCAGCCTGTGCTTTCTCAGGATTAAAACATTGGAAATCAGTTAGAAAGTTCAATATGTCTGTGGTCTCCCATGTTTTTAAAATCCATCTAGTGTGGGACAGACTCTACCAGCATTTATCAAAATTTAGTTTTTTAATGACTCGTTTCATGTATGCAATATTTCGTTTATAAATTATTTATATCTAAAATATAATGATGCATACACAAAAGAGAAAAGTGCTGGTCAATACATTTTTTTAATGTAAGTTAATTTTGTATATTATTTATTACTTTACTAAAGTGTTATATTTCATCAGCTGGAGGAGAGTAAATGCAAAATTATCGGCCATTGCCTTGCCTTGCCTTTATTTCTAATAATTTTATTTTAGAAGCCATCACATTCTAAGATTTCAGACATTTTGCTGCTGTGTGTGCTCAACATTTTTCATGGTAGCTCCTCTGATGATCATCAACCTCAGTGGTTCCTATGTTTGGTACAGCAATTCTGAGGATTCAGATGTGTTGTAGTGGAAAAATGAAAATGTTCTACATGAGGGACCAACACCATGTGAGGGGTAAAATGTTACAACTCCCTATGAACACATGCCACTTTTTTCCCCTCCACTTCAGCTACTTAAACTTATACACGCAGATCCTTCAGTCTGTGATTTGTGCTATAGTTGAACATGGTAATTTGTCCTTCCCTTACCTCTACACTGTACTGTGAGGACATCTACGTACAGCAGGACACAACAACTGTGTCCCAACAGAGACGGTGCAGTCTAGATGTGATGTGGACTGGAAGATGGAGGTGAAGGTTTCATCAGTTGTTCTCAAACAGAGACAGCAGGTCGTCGCTGCTGTTGCTCGGGAGGTCGGGGGGACCAAGGTACGACAGTAGCTCATCCGGGTTGGTCAGCTCAGGAAGAAGCTTCAGGACAACAACAAAAGAAAAAACAACAACCATAAAGTCAGTAAATAAATGAACAGCATCACTTTGAAATATGGACAAATATCTATTAAATTCAAACCGCTGTAAACCAAGGGAGTAATTTCGATTTTCAATTCAGTTTCATTTACATGAGCCCTTTGCACAACAGCCATTTTGACTAAAAGGACAGAGGACCAGCTTGTTCTTGTTACCCTGATACTGAGGGAGCTAAATGGAATTCAGCCAAAGCATAACTTTGATTCCTACCCAAATTTAAAAGCTGAATGTTTTGTATCAGGGGCTTGGGGACTGTCTCCACTCCCCCTGCTGTCTGTTAGCAGAAAACCAGCCTTGCAAGATTAGGGCTGCTGACTGGAAGTCCTCAGAATCAGAAGAAACACGAGAAACACAAATTGCTCTACTGCATTACATATACACCCCCATAGTCAGGTACCAGCTATTAAATCGAGGTAGTGATAGCGTTATTTTAGACGTTCATCGTGGTAAATCAGCCGGAAAACAAGCAGAGAAAGTGTCGGAAGAAAGTGAAGAAGAGGAAACAACTGTCTGACCGATCGAGGGTCAAAACACAGAAGCATGAAAAACAGATGGTGAGCGGCATGGACATGGCTCCACGGCTTGTGTTCACCAGCTACATTGATAAACAATGCACATGGACCAGGAGAGGAGAAGGGAGGAGCATCAGTGGTGAGTTTTTACCACAGTGAGGATAAATAGGTAATTGATAATTGATAGATCGATGTTTAAGGTGGCGTCAAAAAAATATGTACTCCGAAACTGTAGGGGGAGCTACGTAGAGAAAAGGGCACACAAACGACTCTACTTGCAGAGATTCATTATTCACACTTTTCTTTCTCTGCTGCCTCTACCTGCCACTGAGCTGTGAATTTCATGAATTTTGTGAGAAGTTTACAAAGTGACACCAAAGACAGTTTCCAGTCAGAAAAGGCAAAAACATATCACAGACATAAGAAGGCTTTAGATTTTATAAGGGGGGTTTGCATTCTCACTTGGAGCCATGTTGAGTTCCATGCTGGTTCTCAGTGCACTCAGTGACTATGTGTCAGTAACTCATACAACTATTCTCATGTCATTTAAGAGTATTTAATTGTTCTATTAACTCTAATGGAGGCAGACGAGCCACTGTGGTGACCCCTAAAGGAAGAAGACGGAGAAGAATTGTTCCATTAAAGTAAAGGTGAAATGTGTGAATTGGAAGTTGCATCATAATCAAGGCCTGTGATCAAAAAATGTTATGTTCTCTCATAGAACTGAAATCTTTTCACTTCAGGTTTCCACTCACATCTAGTGCATGATCAGCCCCCTCTCCTCCAGGTGCCCCTGGGCCTCCCAGACCAAAGGAGCCGTCGCTCTGTAGCCGGGAGTTCTGAGTATTAGTGTTCCGCTGTGGCAGTGGACTACCGGCATCACTGAGGCCCTGGTTGCCATGGCCACCTGAGCTGTGCTGCTGCTGCAGGATGTTCTGGGGATGTTCGATTCGTCCAGAATGGGGCGCCTGGAAGGTGACGGCGCAGCATGAGACACAAAGAAGAGGAGACAAGACAACATGGAATCAATCTTTGTGGGAAAAAAAAGGTAGTGGAGTTGTACACAGGTGTGATGAGACAAAATGCTCAACTCTGCCTTTTTAACTTATTTGAAACCACAGATTTGCTCTTTTTCTAAAGGAATAAATCTTTATTAGAAGATAACAATGATTTTTACAGCGCATTGACCACATGGAACACTGTGTGTGACTGCTTTCTGTGAGAGACTGAACACCAGAAGTGTGTGACAGTGGAGGATGTGGCCGAGCAGCTGTGTGCGACAGGTGGTCACGTGGTTTAGTGGCTCAAAACCTTGTGTGTGGGCAAATGTTGTCTTTGTTCTCTTTCAGTGTTGTCCACTTAAGCTTTAGTTAGAGGCTCTCAACACAAGTCACTCAACCAGAAGGAACAGACAGTCAGTGCTGCCCGGCACAACAGGAAGTTACAGGTGGATATTAGTACGGCATTAATCGATTAGAAAATTACTTATCTAATCTATATAATAAATCACCACCTATTTTGATAATCAGTTTGTGCATGTGCTTTAATAAATACAATTAAATAATTTCAGCTTATTCATTGTAACATGTCCTGGTTCATGCCTGAATTTCTAGGTCTGCAATGACTAATCCATTAGTAAATTAGTATACAAATATTTTGGTAGCGTCAGACGCAGCGACAAAAGCGTCATAAAACCTAAATCTAACTTTAACAAACACATACATACTGCATACCCACAGAAAGGTCAGAAACACAGCTAAAAGCTCATATAAACCATTCTTATGTTCACGAAACACAGATGGATCAAACAGCAGGAGCGGAAAAAAACGTCACAGCGCACACTTTGAAAAGCGTCAGCGTGATTATGTAAACATTCCAACGGTACCATTTTTATCACTCTAAGACCAAGATTCACGGATCCAGCCCCAAAATAAGAGCAAAACAACAACTGACTTTCAAGAAATACAAGCAGAAATGTCATATATGACCTCCATGTGTTTTTAAGCTCCTACTGCATATTTTAAAGGTGATATATGCTTTAAAATGCAATATTTTTTTAGGCGAGAGAAAAAAATCCTTCATTTATGCTGTGTTCCATGTACATTTACTCTGACACAGTGGCATCTAAAGTGAAACTTACACCTCTCGTGGAATCTCACAAGTGTTATCTTCATTTTGATACCAAGATAATCCACATAGAGCTTGTAACTGCAGAGGTTTACTCTTTTTAGTTTGGGCATGTCATTTTCGAGCAGGGACTCCAAAAAGAGGGTCAGGGAAGAAGTGGTTGTGACATTTTTTTTTGTTTCTTTGGTCCTTTGTACATTTGAGGATGTTAATAATTTTCAGGTTTTAGAAAAATACAGTAGATAAACATTTTTTACAATCTTTGGAAAAAAAAACGTAATTCAGAAATAATGAAAAAATCCTAGTTGGTATACGTTTAAATGCAGGGGTTGAAGAAATATGGCCAAACTTTCAAATACAACTGGAAGTAAAAGCTTGACATATCAGTTACTATATTTTAATGACCTCTTAAATGTGAATACGGTATGTTTTGGTTTGTTTACCATCTTTTCCTTGCTCTGCCAAATGCCCTAAATGCTCCGAACAACCTTGGTTTGAGGAAAAAAACTAACCATTCGAGGACCTCATCACTTTGAGATTGGGGAAATCGATGCACATTTTCTGACATTTTACAGCCCAAAAAAGTGGGCAATACTATAATTTGTCTGTGTCATTTGTAATCAACACACCATACAAATTTTACAAGTTTTATCATTAAAGCACTCTCAGATATCCATGTGAGATCCAACACAATGAAAGAAATTGTGCATTTATTTATTTTCAGCACTGGATTAATCCACAAACGAAGACATTTGATGATAACTGCAAACAGAATGTTGCTCTTCTTTAGAGGATTTCCCGATCCTTACTGTCTCAATCAGAAAACATGTGCCTCAGTTTGAATTACATAACGGGCAGCTTGTAAAGTGAGTGCATCATGGTCATGGTCTATTTACATTACCAACTCATCTGTTAAGGAAAATGTCCTGAGTGGAATGAGCAGAAAAGACACAGAGCATGATTCTCGTCACAGTGGCCAGAGGGTTTGACAAGACAAGAATAAAAATCTGTCTCTGTGCATTGACTCAAACATGTGTTATGTAATAGATGTTGTGGTGGGATGTGTGTGTGTGACCTGCTCAGACTGGTAAGGGAGTGGAGGTGGAGGTCCAGAGGCAGAGGTGTACTCTCCTAGTGTTGGTGTGCCGGGAGTATTGGGGAAATCTGGAAAGCCCGTTTGGCTGGAGAATCCCTGACTCCCTGCAGAAGCAAAAACAACACAGGTCAGTGCACACACACACACAGTTTTGTCTGTGTGAGCAGTGCATCTTGGGAGAAAATGAAACAAAGAATAAAGTGCCTCTGGCTGTAGAGTAGAGGAGGATAAAGGATAAACAATGTGTGAGCATGCAATTCTTTACATGGTGCTCAACATAACATTCTGTCTCCTTTCACATCTAAAGGCTTGGTGAACTGACCGTGTACAATGTGTACATGTAAGTATTAAACATGTGTACACAGATTCATAGTAGCCTGAGCTCCTACATGTTAAAGCCACCAGAAATATGGTCATATCTATAGCATTATATAACTAGAGGCACCACTCAAACTTAAAACCAAGGCTGCTCCATGTCCCACTGACATAATTCCCAAGATCAAGATAGGTGATTGGCTTGATTGGGCAACATTATAGAAGCATTGACCTCATCAAACTGCTGAACGACAGACAGTAATGTATGGCTGACTGTTTTGCAATATATTGATTATCACAGAATTACTGGTATTGCGAACCTTGTACTGTATCGCGTATCATATTGTGAGACCCTGTGATTCCCAGTATATACAAGAGTATTTACTGCAATAATACCATTACAGCTTAAAAAAACAATTGCAATACAATTGCTGCCGTTTAAAAAAATGTAATTTAAAAATGATGAAGGACGCAGCATACAAATATTGTTACATACTGTAATTTATCTTAAAATTAGACAAAAAAAACAAAATTCACTGAAAGTTACACACTGCAGCTAACCCAAAACACCATTAACTCATAGACCATTCACAGTTTCCCCTCTTCACTTTCTAATCTCACCTGGCCTGTTGTAGTCCGGCGTGTTCCTGCCTCCTGTTGCTAGACTCTGGTAAGGAGAGGACGCCGGGCCCAGAGACGCTATCATTTCCATAACATTGGGCAGGACCATGAGACTGGGGCTCACAGTGCGACAGCGTTTCAGGACTGGACCGTCAGGTTCCTCCTTTATGTGCAGGTCTGGTTTGACTGGCACCGGCCTCCAACCGCACACTGGGTCTATGGTGATCTCCTCGTAGTCAGAACTGCCAATGGAAGAGAGACAGGAGTTTTTTTGTTTGATAACAATGTTAATGGTTATGAAATATCAAAAAGAGAAAAATACAAATATCCTATGCTAGCACTTACTTCTGGATATAGACAAGTATACCAAGCATATACTGGTCGACCTCTAACCCCTCTAGCAAAGCTGTTTTACTGTGGATGACAAGAACAGACCGGTGGTTAAGTTTAAGCTCAGAAGATTATATCTGATTCTAACTGGTCTATTTTAAGTCCATACTTGCACACAGGACATCGCCAGGTCCCTCTTTCACAGTTAAGTTGCAAATAGGACTCCAGGTCAAAGCACTATGAAATAAAAAACATGAGACAACTGAAGGTGCAGAGAGAAGCAAGTTCCTCAAAAAAGCTGCAAAAGTTTATATATACTATGAAGATTGGCAAGGGACAATTTTTTCTCAATAGGGTTTTGTGCGGGAGACGGAGCAGTTCACAAAGCTTTCTAAAGGTGTCCAGACCTTAATTCAATGGACATTTTAGGGACAAAACTCCAGATAAGGTTAGGTTCAACTTTATTGTCCCCGAGGGGAAATCTGTCTTGGGCACAGTGCATCATCAACGTACACAGCAAGTACAAACAAACAAACAAACATTTTAACATCGACAACATGGAGCTTGATGGACTGTAAGTTAGGCTGGCTTTACACGACAACGCTCCCGGGTGAAACCGACAAAATATTTTATCAGATGTGCATTTCGTTTAGACGGCGACAGCGTTTTTTGGGGCTTAAAAACGCAAAGAAATGAACCCACCCTCCAGAGTGGAAATCTTAAAAATGCTCCGCCGTCGCGTTCCCGTCTAAAGGGTTGAAAACGCAAAAGTGTGTTGTGAGCTGCTCACGCTGGCTATCCTCCTGTACACGTTGACGTCAGATCCATGTGCAGTATAGACAAACAACAACAAACATGTCGGATTATATCCATCAGTCGGACATTCAAGTTGCCTTAGCTGCTCTGATACCTATTCAGGAGTCATTTCAGCAATTAAGCCAAGTCAATGTTTTGGTTTTCAACTGTGGGCTACTCAGCACTACTAGAGAGAAGTAGAAGGACGTTTCAGCGCATGCGCGCGCTCCTGGTGTTTTTGTATGACAGTGCTTCACAGTGCCACCTAGCCACCTGGCATGCATACTACATCAAATTTCACACACTTTTGTGTCACTGTGTGCATGCAGATTTCCACCCAAAGACGCTCGTCTAAATGTGAAATAAAAAGTGGGAACGCAAAGCCACTTTTGCGGTTTGTGTTCAGATCGTTGTCGTGTAAAGCTAGCCTTAAATTGCACCTTGCTGTATTGCCTAGAAATCTACCGTATGGGGATAAAGTGCAAGTGTTAGTAATATATTGTATTGCATATCACCCTATTGCACTATAAATTGTGAATAAAGTGCTATGTGCTAAAGTGCATGTTTTAGTGTGTGTCTGTGTTTTGTGTGTGACCTCACCTGTATGTGTCTGCAGTCATGACCTCTGGCTGGCAGCTGGATCCGTCTGAACGTGATCGGGCACTTCAGAGAAACTTTGATTGCCGTCTGCTCCACACCGTCCTCACCATTGAGCCCAGGCGTCCCGGGAATCGTGCCACTACTGAAATTTCTCTTAACTGAAACAAAAAGACAATAAGACGGCTATACAATGATAATTCTGATCTAAACCAGAGCCGAGTTCATATTAATATCAGTTTGGATAACATCTTATATATACTCTTTGTAAAATATATTTGTAAAAGCCAAGTTTTACTTTACTCTAATTACTAGTCCTTTCAAAGTAGTGCCTCCAAAACTTTATATATGGGGTCTCCTTTTGACACTGTGTATTTAAACATGAAGATGTGTCTGTATAGTTTTGACAAAAAGGATGCGTTTTTAAAGCAAGTGGGAACTTGTCATGATGTCACCCATCAGAATCTGAACATTTGAAGCGTCTAGAATTGCAATTTGGTCAGCACCATGTTGAGGAGCTTCAGAAGCAATCCATTAGGCAATACCAGCTGGTGTCCACTCATAGTATGTTCCATACTTAATTATTTACAGTCCTTTTTTCTCAAAATGGGAACAGAACTAAAAAAAATACTGACATCTGACATCATATTTATGTTGAGGAAGAGATGAACCTGGTGAATGAGACCATTAATTCCTCAAGAAAAGTTTTGCTGGTGCTATAAATCAAGTGAGACGAAAGTCAATTTATTTTTGCAACCAGCAGAGTCTCCCCCTAGTGGCTATTCAATACTTTATTTTGTCCTGGCTTTGTCCTGGCTTCAGGAGAAAACGGGAACATCTGGCATACGAAAATAACTTTACCACTTCCCCAAGCCATGTGAGAGTGTGCATCTGCCACTAATGAGACATCAAATGCATTCAGACCTGAATTGAGCATCATCCACATGTGAGCGGATCATTTACAAATCATGATGGATGTTAATACCAGTGATGGATGTTTTTTTCTCTATAGAAGAAAACTATAACACAACAATTTAATACTTGGTTTCGGGGGTAATGGGATTAGAATGATGTTCAGGTTAGGGTTAGGCAATTAGTTGTGGTGGTTAAGGTTAGAGTGAAATCATGAAAACCAGACTGTGTGTGTGAATGTGAGTGTGTGAGAAATAGAGAGGTGATCGATCTGTATGTATTGCATCCTCTAACAGTGACAGTAGTTATGTCAGAGTTCCTCTAAGGACACATTAAATGTTGCGTCTCCTGTCAATCCATGTTGTGATGTGCTTGGCTAACTTCACCATCCCTGCTGATTTAGAAGCAGACCATCATGTCCCTAGTGATGCAGTGGCTTTGTTTCTGTGATGTTGTAAATGTGTTGCTCAGATCATGTCCACCCTTCAGAAGCACTGCAAGCTCTTGTGAAGGATCTGTAGCTTTTGTTGGATTAGGACTCACTCTTTGTGATGCAGTGTTCCGCAGGCAGCAGTCTCTTCTTCATCAAACCCTGAAGGACAGACCTGACAGAAGGCCGGTGTACCAGCTGTAATACAAACAGGTGGGACTGGGGGAAAAGGAGGGGGTGTTGAAAATAAATATAGCACTGTTGTAGCGTAGCTAACTCTGAGACAGGAAGGCAACTTACACAACAGCAGGCTGTTACAGTGATCTGTACAGTGTTACGATCTGGCTGACACACTTGCTTCAGGTACAGAGGCTTGTGGGAGGTTTTATTGTCACCTCTTTCAATGGACAAAGGGGTTGCGTTGACACTAACCTGATAGAGAAGGGAAAAAATTAAGTTCCTTTTAGATATTTTTGAGCACCGAACTCACCAATCGACCTCACAGGGAAAGTAAACCTACATCCACACTACTGTTTTCATTTTCCAAATGGAAAAGGTCCACGTTTCAGCTTTTTCTTGGAAGGAATCTGCATCCCTACTCACACACCTGAAAATGTATATCATGTGACCATGTGCTACAAGCTGTGCCAATCTTAGCTGACAGGACGATAGGCGGGGTACACCCTGGACACATATAGACAACAAACAACCATTCACTCTCACACTCACACCTACGATCAATTTAGTGTACAATTTAGCCCATCCCCATATTGCATGTTTTTGGACTGTGGGAGTAAACCAGAGAACCCATAGAAAACCCCCACACACATCTGATGAATAAATTATGAAAATAATTTACTCAAATACGTCATATTTTTGCATTTAAATTGTTTTTCTTTTTTTGGTGTATTTTTCCCCACCTGTAAATATTTCTCTACTGTGTTCACCTTGGGAAGCTGGAACATTAAAAGGGCCTTAACTCAAGCTAGTCGACTGCACCTTCATTTTATTCTTATACTTAGATTAAGATATGGATTGTGACAATATGTGCACTTTGAACATACCATTGAGCTTTTATATTTCCTATACATCTGTTTTAATTAGAAACTGTCGCTTGTTTTTAACATGGGCAGTCACATGTCAAAGTTAATGTACATCGGAGAATTCCTAAAAAGGCTCAAATAACTGTAAAATCTCTTCAAGAGAAACACCTACACAGTCTCAACCAGAAAAAATGTTGCTGATACTTACTTGTACAGAGGCTGGCCAGTTCGTGTTCATTTGTCTGTCTTCGTGGTGGTAACACTTAAACTGCAGTTCCAGGTCAGGTCTGCAGGGGGAGACACAACACAGCTATTCAGGAAGAGACTGGGTGGGGTTATCAAACATTCCTCATCTGTTTTTTCCTCCTCTGGTGTTTTACATTACTTAGGAGGAGAAACAAGATAGAGGTGAACAGCTATGAGAATACACTGTGTTACAGAAGCTCAACCAGTTTTAACACTAGATTTATTGATGATGTTGGACAACTAGGATTCTTTTTATTGTTATTAAAAAGATTGTTATGTATGTTATATTGTTATGTAAGTTATATTATACAATATCCTACTGTCCAACACCATAAAGAAAATTAGCATTAGCCTGCATGGTCACAGATACACTGCTGGATCCTATGGATTGAAAATGTTGGAATAGGCAGATATAAGATAAATATTGTATTAGGTGAACATATTGTGTCCCTGCTGGAAGCCATGAAAGCTGGTTCCCAGCACAGGGGCGAGTCATTTTTTACATGCTGTATAATGAATAGGGGTGTCGCGATTCTCCAAATCCTCGAGTTGATTTGATTCCAATCTCAATCTTTTTTCCCCCTCTTTTACCACACATGGGTTTGCCATTTTTAGACTTAGTCAAGGATCATTGGTTTTATGTCATAATAATGTTATTTATTCCAATTTCAATTGTCTACATAGTGTCACGGGTGATATAATGTCCATCATTTGTTTTCAATGTACCACACTAAGGCCTTATTGTCAAATTTACATGAATGTAACATTAACCAGTCAATTATAAACGAAGTGTAAAAACAAGAGAAGACATAGAGAGACATGTAGCTCTGTGTTGATCCAGCAATCTGTTGTTAAGGTCACTAAATCTGCAGTGATCCTCAATAACATTTTCCTTGACATTGGTTCCAGTACGATAATTAAACGCTTAAATCAAGGGTTTTCCACCACACGCCTGATGCTACAAACACGCCTATAGCAATGGTTATTGCTTCAGCGCAAGTTGATTTTGAGGAAGTTTTGGCCCAAATGAGGAGCATTCAGAGCTGCCTTTGTTAAAGGAGTTGTTTTTATAGTTATGTCTATGTCCTTATGATACATGCAGAGATATCCTGTGCTATGCCACACATGCAAAACATAGCTTACACACTGTGGTTTTCTTCAACATGTTTTGTCAACTCATGTGGAACACAAAATATTTCAACACCGGTGATTTCAGAGAAGCAGGACGGGACCGCCCAAATCAGCAGTTGCCGTGGTCACTATTAGTTGGCAGCAGCTTCAGGTTAGCGGTTGGCATGCCTGCAGGACGTCAAACTGGGGCGTGGTTCAATCCTCGATTCCATCTTTCTTGTTATCGTTAACCTTCACTTTCGATCAATATTTGATTTACAATCAGGGTAGTTACACCCCTAATAATGACAGATATTCAAGGCTGTATTATATGTTCTTTTATAACAATAATTATAAATATTGTACATGGAAGTCAGCTAAAATAAAAATCTCGAGAGGGCTAGAGAGTGAGATACCTCGACATTCAGACATGTACTGAGTGTAATCTTCCTACCTCAGCATGAGTGTTTTGAAGACAGAGTCTCTGAGCTGGAAGGCGTGGTTACTAACAGCCAGGTTGTGCTCCAGCCTGAATGGCTCTAACACGACACCATCCCGTACTGGGAAAGTCAGCCGCAGGTTGTCACTGGGGTTTCCTTGAGTGGGAAGCAGAAGTTGTCACTGTCACTGCAGTTTCAGTTTATGTGTGAATGTGTGAGCGTGTGACAGTTGGGTCTCACCTGAAGAGGGCTGCTGAGCGCTGATGTTGGGTTTGGTGTCGGGTGAAAGGTAGGGAGGTTTTGTGTCCTGGCCTGGGGAGAGGTACGGGGGTATGGTGGTGCCAGGTGTGATTGGAGGGGTGGGGTTCCCTCCCATGGGTGAGGTGGGATACCCGGGCATCACTCCACCTCGACCTGGCTGAGATACAATAAGGACGAGTGTTTAGAACGCCAAATCTTGTGGTCTTTCCAAATTGCAATAGAAAGGGTTTGTGGTAAGTTCAGACAAGACTTACCCCATTTACTGCAGCCTGTGTGAAGGCATTGTATCCTCCTGCTCCTCCTGATGGCAGGCTGCCCTGACCATTGAAAGCCTCTGACTGGAGAACACAAAAACAGAAACATGACACTCAAACCAATGATCCATTTATCTGGACCTCAAATAGTACAGTGATGTAGAAATTAGATCTGTGTGCCTACAGCAAAAAAAGAGAGATTCTTTTTTCCCCTTAGCTTAACATCATCAATTAAATGTGAAAAACACTGCATTTTACTATTATTGATTGAGGAGAAAAAAAAAAAAGACGTGGACTGGACAGCGGAGAATCTACAGATTCCAACGGTACCATTTTTATCACTCTACGACCAAGATTCACGGATCCAGCCCCAAAATAAGAGCAAAACAACAACTGACTTTCAAGAAATACAAGCAGAAATGTCGTCTTACCTTTGCTGTTTATCAAAAAGTGGTTTTGTTTCCACCAGAACAAAACCACTTCTAATGTAGAACTACACTTCCCAGCATGCTTTGGGAACAAATCCCGGTCTGATTGATCATTACAGAGCGACATTAGATCGTTCTGATTAGAGAAGGGCGAATGTCTGCACAAATGCGTCATATGCATTTATGTCCTTATAACTCGCTAATGAAGTGATTCACACACATGTGGAGACCGGGGTCTGATTCTACCGGTGTAGGGGTTTGAAACGAGCTGTCAATCACCCTAATTGACCAAGGTAAGCCAGAGCTATGGCACTGCGTAACTGAAGACGCTGCAGAGCCACAGAGTTGTTATTAAGCACATAATTTGGTACCTAAGAAATCTCAAATGGCACTGATGGTGCCAAGCTGTGCCAAAAGTGAGAACGCCCAGACATCTCTTCACTAAAACCTCTGTAATTTCACTCTGCTTCATTTCAGCAGCATCAGACTTTGAACAGTTCATGTCCACATGTTGTTATATGACCTCCATTTTAAGCTCCTACTGCATATTTTAAAGGTGATATTTGCTTTAAAATGCAATCTTTTTTTAGGCGAGAGAAAAAAATCCTTCAGTTATGCTGTGTTCCATGTACATTTACTCTGACACAGTGGCATCTTCAGTGAAACTTACACCTCTGGTGGAATCTCACAAGTGTTATCTTCATTTTGATACCAAGATAATCCACATAGAGCTTGTAACTGCAGAGGTTTACTCTATTTAGTTTGGGCATGTCATTTTTCGAGCAGGGACTCCAAAAAGAGGGTCAGGGAAGAAGTGGTTAAAAACGTTCCGATATTAATATTGGTATTAGAGTCAAAATTACTTTGTAATACTGTGGAGGGTTGGGCTGGCCTGCTCCAGGGGGAAACTGTGCCGGGTTGTGTGATCCAGATGTGTACTGTCCCATTAAAGGCATCCGGCTGGACGGGTAAGAGGGAGAGGGAGGACATCTCTGCTGGGGGCCAGGAGGGTACTGCAGAGGCTGGTTAGGGTAACTTGACATCCCACTGGAACCATAGTGCTGTGCTGGAAAACCCTGTGAAAAAAACAGACAGGAGCAGTTTCTGTTACACTATGATAGACATGTGAACACATGTCACATACCGGTGACAGTAGTGGAAAAAAGGTGCAAACCACTGGCAAAGGGAATTATGTTAATTGCCTTTTTTTTAGGTTTACACAATGCTGGGGTGAAAGGTATCATTGTTTTTGTCACTGACCAGTTTGTCTTACATAAATATGAGCATTTGCTGTTGGCTTCAGGAAACCCTTGCATAGGGTGATAATCCTGCAGTAATATGTAAAACGGTATTAACCATCTGCATTTCAAAGCAAACACTCTCCTCACTGACCTCTGAATGGAAATGCCGTTTGAGCCCCTGCTGTCCACTGAGATAGCCTCCGTGCTGGGCCATTTTCTGAGTCTGTGATGGGTGAGAGGGATACATGCCCACTGTGGAGGTTGGAGGTCCTGGCCTGGAATGCACAATCCCACCAGGGTTCATCCCTACAGGGCCACGGGGGCCTGAATGTGACAGAAACTGGGTGCTGTAAGTGGGCGCTCCACCCATCTGAGGTTAAAAGGAAACGGAAATGTGGGGTATTAGTGTTTTGGACAACAGACACTTCAAATCAGTTGTGAAACACCAACAGTGAGTGGACAAAGAGGGGTTATTTTTGATGGTTTATGCCAAGAGGGAAACATAATAAATACAGACAAAATCAGTAAACTTTACATGACTTTTTAAATGGTATTAGTTTATGATAAGCCACAGTTAAAAAAACCTTATTCAGGGGGTGAGGGAGTGAAATTACGAATTTGTAAAAATGGTGGCTGTGGAAGGACGACATGTACTTGTGTATTAGGGCTGCATCTAACAATTACAGTATATCATAATTAATCTGTCAGTTACTTTCTGTAGTAAGTGAGTACTTGGTCCATAAAATGTTGAAAAATGTTGATAGGCGTTTCCCAGGCCTCGAATTATGACGTTCTCAAATTATTGTTTTGTCCACAAACCAAAGTAAATCAATTAAATATTGACATTCAATAACCTGAGAAATTTAGAAAGCTTGTTTTAATTATCGGCTCATACCTAAAACTGGTATACTCTTGATTGACTGATTGAATTTTTTGAGTACAGCAAGACTGGCATATGAAAAAAAGAATGTGACACGGTAACTGTGGTAGTAACTGCAGCAATGAGCACTTTACTCCACCAACTTAGCAGAATACACTTATTAGAGAACTAACAGCATTTACACACATACTCACTCTCGCTTGTTCAAAATGTGTGGACACACGCACGCACACACAAAAAAAACTCTCTTTAAACTAAGTTTTAAGTTTTAGGTCTAACTTTAAATACAGAGAGAGTGTCTGCCTCCCGAACTGTCATTGGGAGCTGGTTCCACAGGAGAGGAGCCTGATAACTGAATGCTCTGCCTCCCATTCAGCTCTTACAGACTCTGGGAACCACAAGTAAGCCTGAATTTTGGGACCCAAGTGATCTGTTAGGGTGATAGGGTAAAACTAGGTCTTTCAGGTATGAAGGGGCCTGACCAATAAAGGTGAAGTAAGTAGTTTATAGTGACATCTAGAGGAGAGGCTGAAATTTACAACAACAAACTGCTCCTCTGCTCACCCCCTCCCTTCCCTGAACGCTACGGTATCCTCAGCTGGTCAAATGTCGTCCTCGTCGTCTTTCTCCGTGTCAGCAGATGAGGTTCTAGTATTTATTCAGACAACGAGAGGATGAGGATGAGGACAAGGGACAGCTCTTCGTGGCCGCGGTAGAGCTGTCAGAAGCTGGCGAGGGAGAGGGCGAGCTACCTCGGCCGTAGCAGACGGAGCGGAGAGAGTGGAGGCGGGGCTTCCGCTACAAGTAAAGCGACGCTTGATTTGAACTATTATACAGCGACTAGACAATGCAGGAGCACATAATATGTATAAAAAAAGTGGATTTTGGGTCATATAAATACTACGCAGTGTCCCTTTAAATGCTTTTATTTTAAATTGAATTCTAAACTGTACTGGGAGCCAGTGTAGAGAAGCTAACACTGGAATGATATGGTCTCTCTTTCTAGTTCCTGTCAGAACTTGTGCTGCAGTATTTTGAATTAACTGAAGGGTTTTAACAGACTTGTGAAAATGTAGTAATCAATGAATCACTGCAGCCCTATAGAACAAAAGCGTAACTAAATGCACATTGAGAGGTGTGATGTTGCACAGCCCATATCAACTTTTCATTTGTTCCTTCATAAGAACAAACAGAAATGATGAGAATGTATGCTGAGCTGCTGCGCTGACTCCCACTATGTAAATATAAAGTCTACAGAGTAAATAGTCTGCAATGGCAGAGCAGTGTCAAGTTATGAGATGTCTCTGCTCTTAATGAGAAACATGTGTTGTGAGTGAATGTGTGCAAGCAGTGCACCCGCCCCAACCAAACATCATAACTCCAAACCAGGGGCAGTGTGTGCAAAGCACTAAAAGCAAGGGTTTTTAAAAATGACCCTAAACTGAATGCTCAGTGTTGCAATGCATGAGGACCAGCTCAGATATCTCCCTTTTTCTGTTAAAATTATAAGATTAATATATGGAATTCAGTAAAGTATGCATACAAATTTTAACAAGCCAATGACAATATGGAAGTGTTTAGTATGAAGTCAAGTAAAATGACCATGATGTGTCATCAGAGATTAACAAGACTTTGAAATTGAAATAATGACTTCACTGAAAACAATGGTACAGCCAGTTTATTCACAAATAATATTTTTCTGTTTTGATTTGGTGTTTTGGTCTGTTGCACCACCCACCCAATAATGCAGCCTGTAGCACTTTGATACCCCGGTTGCTTGTCAAACACGAGGAGCTGCAGCTAGAGGATTTTCAAATGTGACTTGGTTATTAAAAACATGGGAGTCCACAGGCACAAACAACTTTGTAACCAATTGTGATTAGCAATCTTTTAAACATGAGAACGCACAGACTCGATGATCCAGTCACACAGGACCACACATTTGGAATTCAACCAAACAATTTCAGGGATTTCACTACAGGATAATTTGGCCAGATAATCTGTTTAAATCAGTGTCAACTCATCCTCTAGTGTGGGGCAGGTTTGAATTTCAGTCAAGGTTAGCTAACCCACTCTTTCTTTCTCTCATGCATGTTGTCAATGGATACAGTACATAAACTGGTGTGACTCGGAGCAGACACAGATTCATCAAGGATGTTATTGATTAATCATTAGTCTATTCATTTAAACATTCCACCTTATACCTGGAGCTGATCTTATTGCTGTGTAAATACTGTCCATGGCATCACCGTCTGTAGCAATGGAGCGACTGTTGCATAATATTGTTCTAATGATATTTATACAGTACACCGTAAAGCTTTCTGGCCGTGTTCAAATAACACTAAAATAGTCAATCTAGCACTTTACATTTAATGCTTAGTGTTATGTTAACACCAAACGAGATACATTAATCCTGATTCCCTTATCAGAGTTGGTGTTAATTTGACACATTAAGTGTTCTTTTCACACTGAAAAAGTCACAATGGAAAAGCTGGTTCTGCTTCGGTGACAGGACGCACTAGAATCTTGTTCATAATTCAAGCTAGGTATCACATGGGATAGGAATGAGGCAGATTGAGAATTTAACTGTTAAATAACCATCAATATCTTTAAACTAAGAGAAAGATAATTAACCTACAATCATTCATTAACCTATCTGTTAAAGTAAATGAGCAGAATTTGCAAAAAAATTGCAAAAAAAAAAAACCCAGAGGTGGTGGAGAAATCACTTGCTGTATATTATGCTGAAAGGTTGTTAGACAATTATTAATCATCAACACTGAAATATAAATCCAGTCTACCCCAGCATTAATTACTTGTGTGCGTTTTATAAAAAAATCCATGCTTTGTTGTAAGAACAAAATAGTTAAGAGTTAAATTGTTGAATGAAAGTTAGGTACTGGAAAAACTGTTGTCTTATCTCCTGTTTCCAAGGAGTTAAATAGTTCATCCTAATTATTCAATGAAATTAAAGTGAATTAAAACACAACTTGAACTTAAGTTGTGAGTGACTGCTATCATGCACATTCAGCTCATGTGAACAAACTGATGTTTAGTGCTTCACTGTGTTTTCCAATAACTCTGAAATTGGTGCTGTAAAAATGTATCTGCAAGATGGTCAAGTTCAATGACTCAGGCTTTACGTCATCTGAGTCTATACTTAAACCTGAGCTGGGAAAGCTTCATGTTCATGTCTCTGGAGCAAATCATTTATTTCAACTTGTCAGTGTTTTGGCAAAATGCCTTCCCACCGTGTATGTGACATTATTAAATTGATTCGGCCTTAAACAAGTGTTTCAAATCAGGCACTTTTTCCTTGAAAGAAGTCATATCTAGATCTGGATCTGAGACACAGCAAGCACAAACTTGAAAATAAACTACTCTATTAGATGTTTAAATCCAGCATAAAATCAATACTTGCTATATAATATAACTTAAACTCACGAAAAACAAATGTATTTCAAACTCTCCCTGTTTACCTGTCCGTAGCTCAGCTCCTGGTTCTGTTTTTCCTGTATTGCTGCGACAGTTGCCGTGGCAGTGGCAGTTGCCGTGGCTGCGGCGGCGGCAACAGCAGCGGCGGCAGCCTGGGTGAAGTCTGATGGAGGCCGAACACCCAGACCGGCGCCTCCACTGTTACTGGAGTAGCTGCAGGGAAGAAGGGAGAAGATGGACGAGGACATGATGAGTGGGCAGTGAACTCTGGTGTCGTCACGAGCGTGAGTCAGAATAGCGGGTGAGGAGCAGACACACCGACATATGTTAATGAAAGAATCCTACGGTGGCAGTGAGCATGATTTCAGCACATATAAATGTCATAAATGGCACAGTGCTGCACTAAGAAAATACAAGAAGATTCAATTATCAGTTATTGATGTGTTTATGAATCCAGGGTTACCACACCTTGGATGACATCACATTGACTTTTCAAGGACTTTCCATGACCAACTCGCCCGAATTCATGGACCAAATGTGCCGACGCAGCTTAAGATGGGAGGGCAACTTGTGCCACATCTCACATGGCGTCCACTTATATTGATTTGTAGCACGCTCTGCATCTGTGATTTCAACAAGTGATTTCCCTCGGGATCAAAGTCAGTCTTTGTTATTTTCTTGGGTGAGACAGAGATCTTGGATATTGCATTTCCAAGGCATCACACCATTTGCTCTCTCTTGCTTAATGTTACTCGCTCATTTTTCTGCATGGAATCTCACATCAACAGGAGAGGGTCAGCGTAGTGTCCACAACACGAATTCAAGCACTTTCAATGATGTCTATTTATTTACTCTATTTATTCAAAAACTTTCATGGGCTAAAAGATACACCATAAAGACTGTTGGAGGTGTGAAGGGGAGCTGGGTACCCTAACACATGCCTTGTGGTCATGTCCAAGGATTCAGAAAATTTGGGTAAGGGTTCACGAGATTATCACAGAGGTAATAAGAGTGGATTTCGGATTTCGGCCCAGTCTTTACATATTAGGCAACCCTAAGCCCTTGGCCCATATCGAAAAACCTCTAGTCAATTGGATTCAGACGAGTATAATGATTGGAAAGCAGATGATCATGAGGAAGTGGAAAGATACAGAAAGCCCGCTGTTCCAGGACTGGCTTACAGAACTAGGCAAAGTAGCGGCTTTTGAAAGAATGTCCTATAGTATGATAAACAACATTGATGTATATAATAAGAAGTGGGGAATGTTTTTAAGATTGTATTCTTTACATGGTAACTAAAAGATATGTGTACGCTTTGATCGTTATGACCTGTTTTTGCGGGAATGTCACAGAAAAGAGGGTGGCAGTGATCTGGGGGGGCAATGCAGGGGTTTGTTTACTGAAATACCTCAATTTCAAATTGGACAATGGATGGACACACAGTAGTAGGTTGGTAATCTTTTGGAAAGACTGCTCAACATTTATTTATTTAATTAATTTTAATTTATGTATTTATCTTCTCTTTTCCTTACAGTCTTATGGTATGTCATAAGAATTAAAAATCAATAAAGTTTGAGTCATAAGGGTTAGGGTTAGGGTCATTTCATGGGCCATGATTGTTTTCAAATTCACAAACTTTCAAGGATTTCAAGGACCCATAGGAACCCTGTTTATGCCTTAGCCGTGACCCGAACGCATTATATTCATCTAATCCTGAATAAAATGAATATATTCTTTTCTCCATACAGTGAAGGAAAAAAAGCACACATCTAAAATGTTCAAAACAAATCCACTATATCTTAAGTTCATTAAAAGTAAGTATTTACTGTTATATTCATCTCACTGTAGCACTGTATAAACAAACTTACCTTCCACCATAAGCTGAGGAAGGGTTGTATGAAGCGTTGGGACGTCCGTACATTACAGGATGTCCGTAGCCTTTAGAGATAGCATCTCCATAGGACTGTTGTCCCATAAACTGGGAGGCCATGCCAGAGGCCATTCCAGGGCTGCCACCGGGCATCATATGACTGCCAGAGCTCTCACCTGGACCCATGAGTGCACCAAACCCCTATATAGAGAGTGAGGGAGAGACACAACATAGTAACATTAAGATACTTGAAACCTTAATGTTAAGCTCCCATAGAACAGAAGTTCCAATTAAGGCTGTTTTTTGGTGTGCCATTACCTGGTTTATGAAGCTCTAAAGTTTGGAAACAAACAGTTCGGTTTTATTGTATTCTCGGGCTCTGCAAGCGCTCTGAAAAAGCCTTACCCCGTGTGTGAAACCTCTAAAGACAGGACATGTTCTAGTGATATCTAGCGTCTTTTCAGACTGACTTTCATTACTTTTCATTGACAGTAGTTGGTAAAACTGTCAAACAATCTCCAAACACTAGACAATGAATGACAACTCAAGAGAGAGGTATGAATATAACATCATTGTTTTTTTAAAGTAGTGTATTCACGCTCTGCATAGAAATGTGAGGACTCTGGGAGGTATTTTCAACAAATACAGTTTCAGGTCCTAAAATGCCATCTCTGTGTGGGCGAAACGCCTCAGACAAAAAAGTATGCGTATTCAAGTGAACTTGTTTCCATGTGAACGGACATTTAAAAATCCCAGCGGATTTTTAAATGTCCCCAATCCCCGATATGGGGGGGATATTCCGCTGTATCAGAAGAGAGGCTTGTGTTTATTTTGGTTTAGTTACTACTGTGATTATTACCTTGTGTATAAAAATGAAGAGGCTCCCTTTTTTTGTGGGCAGAGTGGGTTTATTTTGGGAAGTCTCTTTTTTGTTGTTTTTTATTTATGTTGCTATACACATTGTTATTAATATTCTGCTGCGGTATCTGTTAATTTTGACCCTACAAAAATATGAAATTAACAATATTGTTTTAATAAAGAAAAAAAAGATCAATCTTAGCTGTAATTGAGTATGTTTACATACACACTAAAAACGATTATTATCGGGTTTTTGTAGTTATCTGGGGTCCGTTTCACAAAGCAGGTTCAACAAACTCTCAGTCTAACCCTGAACTCTGAGTTGATCTACTCTGAGATAGGAAATTCTGAGTTTTCGGTTTCAGAACAGCGGATTTGAGTTAGTTTGTTCAACTCGGAGTAGTTTCACCTCAAGTTAAGCGCCCCGTTTCGACGAGTCACCATGACAACGGGGAAGCGGAGGGTGACGTTCTTCACCCACTGGAGTTGGAAAATATTAATGCGTGAGTTTGAGCATGTTTTTAGAAGGAAGTGTAACAGCAGCAAAAGAGAGGGAGACGGCATCGGAGAACACTGCTGCAGATGCGGAAGTTTAAATGTCGTCCTTTGCACAATCACAATAATATTACAGGGGAAACTTCTTGAGTGGTAGACTATTCATTTATTTCATTTAGGTATAATCCCACGGGGGAGAAGCGCAGTTGGCAGCAGTTTAAGATGAAACATAAAAACATTGTTCAAACAGGTAAGACCTCGGTATAATCTCATGGGATTACCTCATTTTGATCATGTTTTACATAGAGTAAATATGAAGTGGCTGTTTGACTGTACAGTTGTTTTATCACCAACATTATGCATTTTCACACATAAATGACTTCTCATTTATATCACGTTCAAGTGCTCTGCATCTCTGACGTTGTATAAAAGAAAAATTTGTAAATTTCTAAGTAAAAAAATGTTTAAAAAACCGCAGCGCAACACAATATCTGCTGGGGTGTGACAACATGACTCCGGTTGTTAATGTTGTAAATGTAAGGATGGATTAGGTTGTGTATGTAAATGATTGGACTGTGACATGAAACGGTACCGCTCAAAAAGAAAAGTGTCTGGAAATGTAAGAACATCTATGCGCAGTCTGATAATCATCTCCTGACGAATATGTAATTCTCTGTGCAGTAATGCTGCACCTTCATCCACAGGATCACTGTCAAAAGGACATGGTAGTGAAAATAGTCGCCACCTAATATAACTTCTAATGTAGACGACAGAACAGACGCAGAACTATACTACGCCAAAACTCGCCTGCTGACTGAATGAATGAGGATATCAAATACCGTGTGTGTCTGAAAGAGGGCGGAGACAGAGAGAAACTCAAGGTTTGCGGAGAAAAACCTGGTCCCGACCAGGTTAGTTTCAAAGAGCATGTTACCATGGTAACTGACCGAGAGCTTAAGTTACCTCTCTCTGTGAAACAGGCTAGAGTTACTCCTCTTTCTCTGGTTTGAGTTACCTCCCTTTGTGAAACGGAAAACTCAGTTTCCCTCATTTCAGCGTTAACAGACTCAGAGTTTTCACTAAACCTGCTTTGTGAAACGGACCCCTGGTTATTCAAGTGCTCATGTAAACGGAATAAACCGATATCATTATCAGTTTATTGCCGTTATCCATCCATCCATTTTCTTCCGCTTATCCGGGGCCGGGTCGCGGGGGCAGCAGTCTAAGAAGGGATGCCCAGACCTCCCTCTCGCAGGACACTTCCTCCAGCTCCTCCGGGGGGACCCCAAGGCGTTCCCAGGCCAGCCGAGCGACGTAGTCACTCCAGCGTGTCCTGGGTCTTCCTCTGGGTCTCCTCCCGGCGGGACATGGCCGGAACACCTCCCGAGGGAGGCGTCCAGGGGGCATCCGATACAGATGCTCGAGCCACCTCAGCTGGCTCCTCTCGATGTGGAGGAGCAGCGGCTCTACTCCGAGCTCCTCCCGGGTGACAGAGCTCCTCACCCTATCTCTAAGGGAGCGCTCCGCCACCCTGCCGTTATCGGTTTTTGAAAAACCTGTTTAACACACCAAGGCTTCTGTCAATAATCTGATTTCTTAGAGAGATGTATACACCTTAAACGGTTTATTCCACTTATTGCCAGTACTCACTTTTTTAGTGTGCATGTAAACGCACTCTTTGATCAAAATAAATGTTATTTATAGCTCTCATAGAGTGGTCCTATCGCACATATATGTGAGTTATAGAGGTCTACTTACATACAGTAACTTCTTTTTATGGTCAAAAACCCCACGAGTTGCTGTAAATTAGCCGATTGTCAGTCGCGCTGTTTCAGACTGAAATCTCACCCCCAGAAGACAGACTGTGTTGTGATTGGCCAGCCAGCGTAGAGGCTTCCCAACTGTCTTGTGATTGGCCAATACCTGGAAGTGACGTAATCAGCACACCAGCTGATCACCAGAAGCGCAGCTCCCCCCTCTGGAACGGTGGATGTACTGCTACTCATTATCAAAACATTGTTTTAACAGTGTTTAAAAATAGCTTGGTCATGACTCCCCGCCACAGTCCCTTTTATGCCTTTGTCCTGGAGTCAGACCCAGAGTCAGAAGACACTGTCACTCGTGAAACACCTCCACAACTGACACTCTTCTTACTCTGCGGTTCAATGTACGCAACCCAATGTGCCCGGAGCAGGAAGATCCACTGTTCGGGAGAAATGCTGTTTACGTAACTGGACCGGGTTTTTTCAGAGGTCTCGCTGAGCCCGAGATTACAATACAACACAGCGTTCTCAGCAGTGGCTGAACTGTTTGTTTCGAGCCTTCAGGGCTTCATAAACAAGGTAATGATGCAGATACACACTAAAAAACAGCGTTAATTGAAACTTCCGGTCTAGGTCCGCTTTAAATAAAGAGTCAGGGTTTACTTTAGCTTTCCATCTCCTTCTGTTGTTTCTGGGTTTGTTTATTATCTACACCAAAGAAAGTATCAGAGTACTGAGTCATGCGTTACCTGGCTGTGTGTGGGATTGGTCACGCCCAACACTGTGGTTACTACAGAGAGAGATCCTGTGTGCTGATTGGTGCCTGGTTGCCAGGAGACAGGGTCATTTAGGAAGGGGCTGTCACTGCTGGGGAAGGACACAAAGCCAAGGTTAAGGAGACCGTGTTCATTCACAGATACAAACATTCAATATCCATGTATGTTATGTTATTATTCACTTGTTAAAATGAATTCCTCTTCTTCGGACTCACAGCAGAAAACAGCGTTGAGCACAAGGTTGTCAATTCATCATTTACTGTACACTGCTGTGTTAAACATAACTTGAGCATGGTTTCTTCATCTGACAGCTGAGGTTACAAACCACTTCCTCAACAGGAAACTAGCCTTACTGGAAAAATCAGGTTACAGAGGTTAAGATCTTAACCACCATAACTGACTTTTACAATGATTTTACTAAAGATTTAGCTTATTTGGCTGCTCTTTGATGCTGTTTTGGCTTGAGGAAACCTAAAAATCAACATTCTTCCAAATAGGCAGAGTAGAAAAAAGCCGACAGCCGATTTGTCTTCACAGTGTGCAAATAAAGATCTAAATTCATTGATTTTCATTTATCCTCATTTGTGTATAGATCAGTCAGCAGGGGCAGCCATGCCTGCATGACTGAATTCACAGCACTTTTCATTGACAAAGGCTTTGTTCATGAAGTCAGTGTGCAAAGAGATGTGCATTCATTCAAAGGTTAAAAGAGAAGCAAAAGGAAATGTTATTATCCTTTTAATCAATAATGATTACGTTTGCTACTTGCATTGAAAGCTCAGGTTTATAAGTGTGGAAAAGCACACAGTAGCAGGCTATACTTTGACAAAATGCAACTGTGAAATTTGGTTGCATTTTCTCAATAGTTCTATGACTCATTAACTCAGTTCTCAGCTTTGGTGGTGCTGGCCTCTCCCTGTGACATGGAGACAATATGTTTTGACCAATCATCTTGCTGTTGGATGGCCTTTCCGACTGGTCCCACACACATAACGGCCGCGGCAGAACTCACTCATGTCCACCCTCTAGTGTAAACCTAACTTTCTGCTTGCTTGAGTGCATTTAAAATAGCTTAAGGGAGAATCCTGTCAAAAAGCTTTTGCCAGTAGAGAACCATGTACAGTAGCCACATACAGAGAATCCCAACTTTTGCTTCTGTGCAATCTGACATCATTTGTCAGATGGTATGTTGATCAATCAGATACCTGCAAACCCACATTCCTAACATATTACCATTGTTTAATTTCCCATAATTTGCAACAAAAGGGAAAATAGCTGCCACGTTCTAGAGTTGCAAAACCCAGTGTGGCATGTTTTAACCTCACATGAAGCTTTGAACAGAAAACCTGCCACTCGAACTGGACTTTCTGGATCCTATTTCAGGTCTCGCTGATACCTAAAGCGACAGATTACACACACCAGTGCAGCCACCTGCATTGCTCTGTATTACCACTTTGACACAGTGAAAGCATGCAACAAAGAGAGAGAGAGCGGGGGCCTAAGCTGAGTTGGTTTCAACACATGGGTCCCTGGAGTCCAGAATATAACACATCCAGTACTGAGCAGGGCAGGTGAGGTATCACATGGTTCACCTGAGGACACTCAGCTCAATTGTATGAGTGATAGTGTGATTGTATGAGATAATGATAGTGCAGAGACATGGAGGGAAAAACACCATTTCACAAAAGGCTCAGCTATTATATATTCAATTCATTTTAATTTTATTTGTATAGCGCCAAATCATAACATACATTATCTCAAGGCACTGTACATAGACATAGACAACATCAATATATGCCCACTTTATTCTATTATATACTGATAATATGTTTGATAATTTTTTCACAACAGTTCAATCAGACTCATTTCAAACATAATTTTGTTCATGAAAACAGTCGTGACGTCAGTCCGGATTTTAATAAAGGGCGGGGAAATCCAGATCTGACCAAAAAATTACACATTTTACATTTTAGTAAACTACGCAGTAGACCAGAAACGGTGTGTAAAATGTTAATTTCCTCTATGGGCTTTGGTGCAGGAGAGTGAGCAGTTTACAAATTTTGGTTTCCAATCAGAAAAGGCTTTCTAACATGGTCCTTGATACCAATAATATCATGATACAATGATTCTGTGATAATCACAAGACAATCATGTAGTGATACATCACAGTATCCATCTATAGATATAGAAGACAAAAGCTCCGTAGATGAACATATTCTCAACAAAAATATAAAGGCACAAACTTGAAATGGTGAACAAAAATATAATGTCATGACTTTTGCTCAGATTCTTGATGCAATTGTTTATGAAAAGATTTGCTTTGCTCAAACCCAGTAGTCCAGTGTCACTTGGCCTCACTCCTATTGACTACAATCTCAGATCGAGTATTTCAACTCACGAGAGTCATGGAGCATGGCAGAGTGGTGGTCAATATGTGTGACCAGTACACAGACACTCTTTATGTTCTGGTCAATAAAAGGGCACACCAAAATGTGGACTTTTGTCACTTGTCAATATGCCACAGATGTCATAAATCATTAGGGGGGCGTGCCATTGGCATGCTGAGTGCTGGGTTGAGCGTTACAGCTGTGGCAACACAACTGAATGTGCATCATTCCACTGTCAGCCGCCTGTGGACTCGTTTCAGAGAGACTGGAGCGAACCGGGTTCCAGTTCCCCAGAACGGCTGCCAACTTCAAGTGGCTCTGCAGGAGGAATGGGACAACATCACCAAGGCCATGATCTACAACCTGGTGATGTCCATGCATCGCCAGTGTACCACTCTGGGTGAGGTTAATGGTGGACACACACGTTATTGAAGTTTGAGAACTTGGATCATCGACCCCCATTGTGTTCTTCCTGCCATTACTCCAGGACTTCTGTTTTGTTCTCACAAATTAAAGTCACTTTATTGATAAAGTTGTACTGTTATTTTTGGATAGTTTCTCTGTTTTGTCACATAACAATAACTACAAGTTATTCTTTGTGCGTTTCTATTTTTGTTGAGTGTAGTTGAACGTAGCTTTCTCCACCATTATCCTGCAGTAAGCTCCCTCTTCTTCACCCAGGTAACTTCTGCCCAAATTTCCTTCATCTATTTGTTCAGCACCATGAGGAGACATGAACACCCCGTGAGTGGAACTGGCAAGGACTGTTTTCTTTGGAGCGCCTTCATTTGTTCATTAAAGTACGAATATTGATTCTTCTAAGGAAGGACGACAATATTTACCAAATAATTTTTTTTGTACCCACCACAACAATATACGTTTTTAAGCAAATTATTATGGCAGCTGATTGATAAATGATTACTCAACTTAAAGCCATTTTTAAGGGATTAACAACCATACATGAAAAAAAAGAGATTATAAACTTAAATATCACCACTGTGTGCTTGACGTGTGCGTACCTTTGTGGAGTGGGAGGCAGGAAGGGTTTCATGGAGTTGTGGGGGTTCATTGGATGTACGGGGGGATCATCAGTGAGCTCCCACTGTCCTCAAGTGGCAGCCCCTGAGAGTGAAAAAGAAAGACACAGACACACATGAGAAGAACAGTTACTCAATGCTCATTCGCTGCACGGCAACAATTTATCATCGCAGTGGCCCACAGTGCGTGTGTGTGTGCACAAAGACACGGAGCCCTCCCACTTACTTTAATCTGTCTCAGTGTGTGTATGTGTGGGGACGGTGCACATCAAAAAAAACAAAAAACATTAGCCTATCACTGACTGCTGTAGCTCTGATACCTCTCAAAGGAAAGGGGGGAGGGATGCTGAGTGCTAAATTTAGCGTGGTGATTTCAAAAGGAATTCAAGAGAACAGAGATGTGAGGAGGCAAGAGACACTCCGCCTCCGCCCACGAACACCGATTACAATTTATCACTCTTGTTCTTCTCGCTCGTTGATTTGGTTCCTTTATTAGCAAGCCTTTTTGTGTTTATCCACCACTTTACCCTTCCTTCAATACGAGATGTTGTCTTCATTTCCTTCACATTTCTCATCGCCGCTCTACAGCTGCCACTGCTTCCCTCCTCCTACCTCCCACTAATGATTTTGTATGACGGTTATCAACTGACATGCTAATTATCCAACATCACAGCCTTCCCCTCCCCCTCACTTCTTCTCTCAGATTTCCCTTTTCTCACTTGGAAGATTTGGGTCAGACATGCCACATCTTGTACAGGAGGTGGAGAGGAGGAGGTATGGGGGGGGGTCTGCCACTCAGATCACCTGTGAAAAGGTATTGTAAAATGGCCTGTATTTGTACCTCACTCAACAATTCATGATGCCCATTCAAAGCTGCTTTACGCTACAATTTCTGCCATTCACCCATTCACTCACACATACATTTATGGGCAGTTTATACACCAGCAGCGCATGAGGGGCGGGCAGCCACAAGAAGCATTTATCCCATCACACTGCTGAACGACAGGGTTTCTTTTGAGCAGCAGAAGTTTCACTTTGTGTCTTGCTTTAGTAGCACAATGTTGCTGCTGCTGCTGCCTCCATCTGTGTTGACATAAAATTAGTCACTCGAACACAAACAGTTTTCACATGGGACAGGACGATATCAAGATTCATTTGGAGTGGTGAGAGGCCCAGAATTAACCTCTTCTTCACGGTTGCCCCCGGGATCAAACACAGACATGCTGCATACCCACAGAAAGGTCAGAAACTCAGCTAAAAGCTCATATAAACCATTCTTATGTTCACCAAACAAAGTTAAATAGGGCCCTATGATTTCCGTGTTAATGGAATCGCGGAATTGGCCAATAAAAACGGAATCTAATGTTAAACGCGGAATATCGCGGAAATTGACATAATGTGACTGAAATGCTGTCATCGTGAGGAGAAGGAACGTTTGTCTGGGGAAATGTTCCGGGGACCGCTCATTCATGGCACCACCCGTGCATCTCCTCACAAACACTCACCCGGCCAGGATTTCCCCTCAGTGCGTGTTGCTTGTTTATTTACTTTATATACACTTTTTTCATACACCACGGATTTTTCTAAACCGCGGAACAAGTGCGATGCGCCTGCATGTAACCGCGAGCGTCCCCTTGTCCAGGTGCCGATTGAAACTCAAGTCACACCATCAAATACGCCAGTATTAAGGTTATATTGTTATTGTCAATAAAGATGTTATATTTAGGAATGCACCGATAATTCGGCGGCCGAAACACGGATGCAAAAAAAATTTTAAACGGAAAAAACAGAATTCTAAAAAATTTAAACGGAAAAAGCGGAATTTTGAAAAAAAGAAAACGGAATATTGAAAAAAAGAAAACGGATTTCATAGGGCCCTAGTTAAAACACCGATGGATCAAACAGCAGGAGCGGAAAAAAACCGTCACAGCGCACTCATTGAAAAGCGGCACCGGAGCGTCAGCGTGATTATGTAAACAAAAAAACCATGTGTCGACTGGACAGCGGAGAATCTACAGATTCCAACGGTACCATTTTTATCACTCTATGACCAAGATTCACGGATCCAGCCCCAAAATAAGAGCAAAACAACAACTGACTTTCAAGAAATACAAGCAGAAATGTCGTCTTACCTTTGCTGTTTATCAAAACAAGATATTTCCACCGGAACAAAACCACTTCTAATGAAGAACTACACTTCCCAGCATGCTTTGGGAACAAATCCCGGTCTGATTGATCATTACAGAGCGACATTAAATTGTTCTGATTAGAGAAGGGCAAATGTCTGCACACGTGCGTCATATGCATTTATGTCCTTTTGACTCACTAATGAAGTGATTCACACGCATTTGGAGATCGGGGTCTGATTCTACCGGTTTACTAGCTGTCAATCACCCTAATTGACCAAGGTAAGCCAGAGCTATGGCGCTGCGTAACTGAAGACGCTGCAGAGCTGCATTACGCACCGCACAGGGGGCATCGATTTACAGCGAGTTATCAGACTTTTTCTTCTTCAAGTTCTTTTTAGATCTGTAGTGACATATAAAAAAATTAAATGGGTTTTTAATAATTTGGTACCTAAGAAATCTCAAATGGCACAGATGGTGCCAAGCTGTGCCAAACGTGAGAACGCCCAGACATCTCTTTAATAAAACCTCTGTAATTTCACTCTGCTTAATTTAGCAGCATCAGCTGTTACATGACCTCCATGTGTTTTTAAGCTCCTACTGCATATTTTAAAGGTGATATTTGGTTTAAAATGCAATATTTTTTTAGGCGAGAGAAAAAAATCCTTCAGTTATGCTGTGTTCCATGTACATTTACTCTGACACAGTGACATCACACAAGTGTTATCTTCATTTAGATACCAAGATAATCCACATAGAGCTTGTAACTGCAGAGGTTTGGGGTGAATTCCAATTCCTTGCTTAACCCTCAATCTTAACCCTCAATCTCAAAAATGCGCGCTCCCGCTAGTGCAAGTGCTGTCCCGATTCTCAGAAAAATTAAGTTGAGGGGCGAGTTTAAGGGCTGTATCGCCCTCAACATTGAGATTTTCCGGGACCACCCTTGGGAGCAAGGGCTACCCAGAATGCATTGCGTGTTTTCACATAAGAAAGATGGCGTCGAAAGCAGCGAAGCGAGTGCAATACAAATTAAGTATTTTCTTTGTTAATAGAGATATAAAATTATGAAAACCATTGTATTATCTTAACATTTAAAGGGACACTGTGTAGTATTTATGGGTTTATATGACCCAAAATCCACTTTTGTATACAGATTATGTTCTCCTGAATTGTCTAGTCGCTGTATAATTATTCTTTGTTTCATTTTCGTAGTGTTTCAAAAAGTAATGAAAAATAACATGGTCGCGGGCCGCTATTGCATTGCCACGACGCCATGTTTCTACCGGAGCCTGTATAGACAAACGCGAGAGAACAAATCAAGTGTCGCTTTACTTGTTGCGGAAGTCCCGCCTCCACTCTCTCCGCTTCGTCTGCTACGGCCGCGGTAGCTCGCCCTCTCCCTCGCCTCACGAACCTCAACTGCTGACACGGAGAAAGACGACGAGGACGACATTTGACCGGCTGAGGATACCGTAGCGCTCAGGGAAGGGAGGGGGTGAGCAGAGGAGCAGTTCTTTGTTGTAAATTTCAGCCTCTCCTCTAGATGGCACTATAAACTACTTACTTCACCTTTAAGTTTAAAAAACAAAAACAAAAAAGTTACTTCCTATGTACAGTGTGGGAATGTCGCTGGGTAACACTAGTGGTGAAATCAGTTATTTTCCAATACATCGCAATTCTCTCTATGGAAAAAAGTGTTAATATTTTCTGATTTCTTTTCTCCACATAATAAAGATATCATTGAAGTGACACAGGTTTGAAGATTTTACGGACCAAAAAAAAAATACTTGAAAATAGTCAAGAGTTTAATCGATTATGAAAATATGTAAAACAATGTTTAGCCCATTTTCTTTTTTCCCTCTCCATCGGAAAAAAGAAAACAGATCTATAGTAACAAATGAATTAATTTGACAGATATTTGAATGCGTTCATATTTAAAAGTTACACAATACAGCTTTAACCACACAACCCGGGTGGGTGGAGTGTAATTTGTCTGTTTTTATCAGATGCTGCAGCACAGTTTGTACCTGCAGAGCAAAAACACTGAGACACTCTGTTCTTTCTCCCTCTGTCTTGACCTCAGCTATCAGGACCACGACTCCTCGTGCTGCAAGTTCTTTTTCCCTCTTTTTCCCTTTTCCTCCTATTTTCCACAGCCATTGAGGTGACAGCCAAAACACTGCAGGCGTTCAATAAGCCCTCCACTGACCCTCTGCTCCCACAGTGACTGCCTTGTTTTGTTACAACTCACTCCAGCCTCATGTAAAACAGCGGCCTGAACGGAAAACAAGGCTTGGAGTTATTTATCAAGACGGAGTGATCATGCAAAGAACATTTCTTTACACAAATGTGCCAGTTTTTCCCCTCACTGTCACTGTCAAGGCATTTGAAAACATCATCAATTCGAGGGGAAACACTTTTAAATGTCTTGTATTGTTTGACCCACAGTCAAAATTGTAGATATTGAATGTGAACTAAAGCTATTTGACTGGTGGCAAGTATGATGTGTTTTGGTTTGGTTTTAGGAATATTACAAGAGGAGCTAAATTAAAGGATAAGGCATTTCAGTTACTGGTGGCAGGGTGATTCATTTGCTGGACTGTTATGACATAGTGATGTAAAACAGTCCTTCAGGTATGACTTTGAAAGTTGCGTTTTATAATAAAAAAATATGTTATTCATACTAATCCAAACATATATACTTTAAAAAGCTATTAAATCTGGAGCAACAAAAGCTAAAAGTATACCCATTAGCAGTTCAGTTAAAGGGTAACAGCTATCAGTAATCAAGTGGCAGCCAGTTAGCAAACATGATTAAACACTTCCTCTGTCACTTACTGCATCCAATAATAACCAAACAACCTTTTAAATGATTTATTAAATGTTGCTTCTTTGTTTCCCCGACGTGAATTGTCACAAAAGCCGTCAAGGTTTTTATACCCGAGTGCCTCTTTTGGTTTGACAGCCACTTATCAATACTCCACATCTAATTTGTGGTACGATTAATAATTAAGTAATAAAGTGATGAAAGGAAATCATCAAACTGAAAATGAATCATCAAACACTGTTTTGCGTCAAGGGGAAAAAAAAGAAAAAAAAAGACAAACCCTTTCTGACAGCTTGACTGTTTGGCTTTTTTTTGACCAAATTATTACACTGAAAATAAATTATGCCATTTTGCATTATGTAGTCAATAATGCTATTTGCAAAATGTTTTATTTTCTTACATATTCTACCAGCATACAAAATACAGCTGCAACTAAGGATTATTTTCATAATCGATCTGTCATTTATTACCTTGATTAATTGGGTAATCAATTGGGCCAGAAAAGGTCAGAAAATGTTGAAAAATGTTTTTCAAACATTTCGTCAAAATGAAGGATTTTTCAAATGACTTGTTTAGTCCAAAAACAAAAATTATTAAGTCTTAGGGTGCTTTCACACCTACAGCATTAGATGCGCACCAAACGTGTTTGGTCCCTTGGTTCGGTTCCTTTGCGTAGGTGTGAATGTAATCTCGGTACTTTGGTGCGCACCAAAACAACCGGTCCGAGACCTGCCTGAAGGGGTGGTCTCGGATCGCTTTATCCGCCCTACTTTGGTACGGTTCCTCTGGTGTGAAAACAACCAAACCAAATGGGACAAAACGTTATAGTTTAATGCATTATCTGTATGAGATGAGATACAGGATTACCCCGAATCTCCATGGGGCGCGTCAGCGGCGAGGAATGTCAGCGGCGTGTTTTTGCGCCGTCTCTGCCCAGCGTCAATCCCCACCGGGCGCTCATGGCAGCGCTGTTTTGCGATCAGCTCCGGTGAACGTGGCGCTTACGTTCTGTGGCGGTGAAGGTGCCCGGTGGAAATCGGGGGTTAGTCTGGTTCAGGTGCTTCGCCGTCTATTTTGGTTTAGAAATGTGCATATGTGAAAGCAAACCGTACCCACGTCTGTTTGCTACATTATAACATTTTTCTGACTGGTGCGGACCAAAGCAATCGAACTATAGGTGTGAAAGCGCCCTTAATGATTTCTTTGGTAATAAGAAGTAAAGAAACCAAAATATGTTCTTTTAATTTTTAATTATAAAAAACCCAAAACAAACCGATTCATCATTTAGAAAATTAGTTCATGATTAATTTCATAATTGAATAATAATCGATTAGTTGTTGCAGCCCTTCTACAAATACATTTATTTCCAGTGTATTTATTTATAGTAATGGCTGCTCTACCAGGTAATCCACTGGTTGCCAAAACATTATCTTTGATGAACACAACTACTACTACACTACAGAAATACAACTATGCTCATTAGCATTCTATATCCAACTGTTTCACGACAGATTATGCAAACAAAAAAATCCTGTATCCACCCCCATCAATTACTCCCTTTTAATAGATTCTTTCTTGGTCACTACATCTCCAAATGTCATGTCGGATGTTGGACCGGTGCTGGATTCTACCTGTGAGAGGTCACTTTAAACCCCACAGAGATTGATCAATATTTCGCAAAACTTGACAGACTGAATAGATCTGTTCCTTATAATACCCCCAGCATGCTTTCACAAGTTTGTAAACAGCTGGACAGGACATTATTCCCCAACTGCAGTATCCTGGAATAGTACCAAAATAACCAGCCCCAAGTGTTCCATTCTTTGGCACCCTTCCCTTGGGATACCAGGGTGAAATGGTACAGTACAGTTAGGGTAGAGCTAGATCGGCTCCGCCCACAACGGACGCTCATTTTCTAAACTCAAACTTTGTCATTGCACCAGTGCGACGTCATGCAATATATCTCACGGTCGTGGCCACAGGGCACTGCCCATACCCTGCCTACCAAGTAAAGGTGCTGTTCTCTACCATACCATGATGGAAACACAGCATGTGTTACATTAGCATAACATTAGCATTAGCTAATTCTGACTTGGAGGCAGATAAAAAATTCTCATTTCCATGTGGTTGGAAGCAGAGACATTTATTAATGCATTTGCTGCTTTCAGCCAATTTAAGGTCAAATGAAACATGTAGTGGAGATACAGAGTGAGATGACACCCCTGAATGCTCAGTCTGTCTCATCACAAAGCAAACTGAATTTGTGAACAGGACCATGAGCAAGTGTACAATACAACATAATAATGATAAACAGAAATGTGTCTTTGTATATTATAAAACAAACCTAGAGTAAAGCTCTCGACAAATCGGTCATTCCTCAACTAGTGAGCCAAGCTGTCAATGTGAAGCCAATGTGAAGTCAATGTGAAGTCAATGTGAAGTCAATGTGAAGTTAAAGTGAAGTCAATGTGAAGCTCAGCTAATGATTATTTTAATTCATGAACACAATATTGCCTTGAAACAGTCAACCTTTAATATAATATTAAGCAGAAAGCCTTCTGTACTACTGTAATACTTCTTCATAGGCGAAGTGACACATTAAATGAAACAGTTATAGCCTTAATATTTATTATTAAATAGCACACCACCCATTAGTAACAGAGTAATTAACTATGACATTCATCACAAATGTATTTTTAGCTTCTTAAATGTGAATATGTTCTTGTTTCTTTGCTCCTCTGTAGGTCTGCAATGATTATTCAATTAATCGATTACTAAATACATGTTCAACTATTTTGATACTCAATTAGTTTGAGAGTTTTTCAAATGATCAAAATAACTTTTCAGATTCTTAAAAGTGAAAATTCCGGTTTCTTTGCTCACAAATAAATAATTATAACTTAATCATGTTTGTGGTCAAAACAAGACATTTGAGAACATCATCATTTCCAGGTTTGGTAAAAACCAAATCATAATTTCTCAACATTTTCTGACTAAGTGACTAATTGAGAAAACAATCCACAGATTAATTGATTAGGAAAGTAATTGTTGACATAGAATCCTCCCGACATCCACAACTAATGGGAATTATAAGTTATGGGCTTGTTTGTACACTTTTCTTCATGACTCACCAGCAACAAAGGCCACTGCCTCGTCATGTAAAACCTGCACTGCTACGATCTTTCATTAGGCACTAATCGATTGTCTGTCTGGGATCTGAGAGTTTACCAACTAATAGCCTCTTAAACACTGAGGAGTGGCACTCATTGGCCTTTATTTATGAAACATGCATACACAAAAAGTTGGTGTACACTTATTTTCCACGCAAAGATCAGCATTTATACATATGGAAGTTGGCATAGTGTATGATCAAATCTCATGACAGCTCAGACCAGGGCCGGTATTTATCAAGCGTCTTAGAATTACTCTAAGAACCCTGCTAAGAGTAGACTTATGAGTAAAAAAAAATCTTTGCTGAAAGCTGCACTCAAAAGTTAGTTATCAAGTGTCTTACTCACACTTTCAGCGAAGTGTAGGACTGAATCTTAAGTGTCACTCTCAGAGCTGAATTAAGACAGTACTATGTGCCGTAAACGGAATTTTAGGTGACCCTAACCCTAACCCTTGTCATCGATTTGTTAATGACCACTACCTACTCCTAACCACTTAGGACACCTCTGGTCTCTTAAATATCTGGGAGAGTGGGAGTGATTCTTAGACTGAAGAAAGTTGATAAGTAGCCTTTATTCTAAGAGAGTAGGACTAAATTTCACAGATTCTCAGGACTTAAGTGTAAAATGGCACTCTAAGACGCTTGATAAATACGGCCCCTGAGAGACACACAGAGACACGCAGAGGAGACAGGACGTCTTTCAGTGCTTCTAAAATGCAAGTATGAAATACTGCGCATAGATTAAATCTTTTTAATCGGTAATTAACCAGCAATTTTCTGCCTTTTTTCAGGACTTCTGCAGTGATCCAGGGTCTTGGATGTGAAGGCGAAGGAAATAAACCCCTCTCTCAACTGGTTGTCGCCTGGCTCTGTGGAGCTGCCGCACAACCTTTCATCAGTCATAAAAAGAATGAAAAGTATGGTGCATACATTTTAAGGATCTGTTAATAATAAATTAAGAAAAAAAATTAAGCTCTGCAGATGTGTGCTTCTTGTGACTGTGTCAAATTCAAATATTTACCAATATCCGCCTCAGACACTGAAGCAGACTCCCTCCCCTCAGCACCTCCTCAGTCTGGGTCAGTGAAGTCTGGCTGAAGCACTTTTTGGTGGAGATTTTGAGGTCCAATCAAGCAATAAGATTTATGATCTGATGACCGGATGAATAAAAATATTAAAAACTTGTCAGCACCATCCCTGTTGACTGCAGCTGTGATTCTCTCCACACTGTTGCTTTCTGACTTCCCTTAGATCACACTTTTCAGGCCGACCGAAACAATCACTTTTGTATTTTGGAAATTCCTACATTATTTTGCTAATTTTCAGCTTCTGGAGCTTCTATTCTTGGTCCCATTCCATATGTCATGGTCGTAAACTCGAGGGGCGAGGTCTCAAAACGACTATATGGGGCCATGGTATTAAAGTTTAGGGGGATTAGGGACACTCTAAATTAATTTTAATTTAACCCTATAAAAATCCTAGCTAAAATCCTAGCGCTAACCCATAGCTGCTGCCAACTAAAAGCAACCATGGCAACTGCTGATTTTGGGTGACAAAACTTCTTCGAAATTTTAAAGTGAAAAATAGCACTATAGGTTTGTAGCATCAGACATGCAATCTTAGTTGGTGGCCATCTGTAACAATGCGGCCAAAAACTGTTACTACACTCAAAATCAAAACACTGCAGCGAGTCGTGTCGATTCTGTCCAGCCGACTGATCCCGCTACCTTCACCACACCCGACTACCACATCCGTGCTCTCGGGTTTGTAAACTGCTCGACCAACAAACGGTGTCCTGTACAACCAACGCCGATGTTCTCCCCGCTCCGGGCGAGTGTGCTCTTACCGGCAGTTCAGATGACACAAACCAGCGTGTGGATTGTGTTGGTCCAGCGAGGGGGGGAAGCGCGGCAGCGGTGCTCCGTGCCAGGCAAACAGTCCCAAATCCGAGAGCACGGAACAGTTCAAAACAGAACTCGACAGTTTCAAAACATAAACATAACTTTGCGGTGCGCAAAATATATTTTTTTAATGCAAATATTTTTGTTGTACTAGTTTTGTTGGTGAGTTCAGTATGATATATGAACATTATTCCTGGTCCTCTGTGACATATTAGGAGAATTTTATGGCCAGTTGCTTTAGATTTATTACATAATGCACCTTTAAATTTGACAATAATGCTTTAGTGAGGTACACTGCAAACAAATGAGGGTCATTATATCACTAATGACATGATGCAGACAATCAGAGGCAAAAAAAAAAAAAATCATTTGTTTGTTTGACAGAAAACCAAAGTGTAAAAATGTTTTCTCAAGAAAAAAGATTGCGAAATGAATCATGAGCTTACAATTGAAAATCAAACCCAACCAAGTATTTGGTGAAGTGTTTCCCTAAAGCAGTTCACTGCGGCTCAGCTTAACATAGTGTGGTTTGGAACGGTACACCCTGATCTTACTTGTATTTTCACCACCGGGTGTGTGGGCCACACACACTGATTACATAGCTAGTTACACAGCTGCTTCAGATACATAAGGAGCTTCAAATCATACCAGCATAACACAGTGTTGCTGATCAATAAATTTAACAACAAAGAAGAGCACGAGTCTCTAAATGTTAAATGCTAATTAGAATCAGTTACATCGTTAGTTAGTTAAATTTTTCTTCACAGTTTCAAATGCATTTATGTCGCAGAGCACATTCAGAAAATGTTTTTCCATTATTCATTGCCCATTAGCAGTTAAAGGTGAAGTAAGTAGTTTATAGTGCCATCTAGAGGAGAGGCTGAAATTTACAACAAAGAACTGCTCCTCTGCTCACCCCCTCCTTTCCCTGAGTGCTACGGTATCCGCAGCCGGTCAGGCTCCGGTAGAAACATGGCGTCTCGCTGCTAACAGTGGCTATGCAACCGCGGCCCGCGACCGTGTTATTTTACATGACTTTTTGAAACACTACGAAGATGAAACACAAACTATTATACAGCGACTAGACAATGCAGGAGCACATAATATGTATAAAAAAGTGGATTTTGGGTAATATAAACCCATAAATACTACACAGTGTCCCTTTAAGGCATAATTGTATTGATTATTTCAGTTAAATTTCATGTAAAATATTGAAGTATTGGTAAACATTGAAGGCATTTAAATAAAGCTTTGTGTCGATGATTTTCACTGTAAATGCATATGTGCCAAATATCATCACCAGCAGTTAAGTGATGATATTGGACCAATGATCAAAGACCACTGTGTGCTAATGTAAAATCACCAATTTTTTCCATGGACTTTGATATGGGAGAGTGAGAGGTTTATAAACTGACTCAAACTTGGATTGGAGGACAGTTTATTTATTATTTTTTCTATGATTTAAAATTCATGTAAAAAGTTAAACATTAAAGGTCCCATGGCATGAAAATTTCACTTTCAGAGGTTTTGCAACATTAAGATGAGTTCCACTAGCCTGCCTATGACCCCCAGTGGCTAGAAATGGTGATATGTATGAAGTAAGCGCTGGGTATCATCCTCCACCTTTAAGAAAAAGAGAGCTCTGATGGGCCAATCTGGAATATTCCCTTTGTGTCTTCATACAGGGAAAGGTTACCTCCCCTTTCTCTGCTGTGCCTGCCCAGGTAATCTGGCTCACCGCCTCACCCATGTGAAAATGACGACCCTGAGACCCTTTGTTTTTCCTTGAGACATCATGGTTAGCAAACAGTACTACGAGTGAGACAAGGCGCCGTCAAGACGAGGCAGATGACGAACTAGGGCTGGGCGATATGGCCTAAAAATAAAATCCCTGATTTATTTATAAAAAATTTGATTTTCGATTCATCATCATCAAATCATTTTTTTTAAACTACTAAAGACAAAAACACAGTCTTTCAGTGTCAGTTAATTAAAATATTTAAAATACGTCCTCCATGACCGTAGCACACACTCTGTGTCTGTGTCAGTCTCTGGACTGAAATACAGCGACAGCATGATGCCAGTCACGGATCAGACTACTATTAAATATTGAAATTTTAGACATTTCCCTTGTAATTGTCAGAGACTCCAGAGCAAAGACTCAGTCACAAACAGCGGTAGCTTGCCGCTTGCAATCAGTGGTGCTGTCCCTACTTGTGGTGCTGTCCCTACTTGTGCTACTGCCTTTTGTTGAAATGGGCTTTAAAAAAAACTTTGCAGCGTGCAGTCACTTTTTCCATGTCTATTGCGGTGTAATAGTAACAATGAGCACTCAAACACACCAAACCAACAAACACTAAAAACACAGACAAAAACAGTATGCATAGGCAGTGAGTTTCTTCAGGTGCTTCTCCATCCAGATCAGATTCTGGGTCAAACTGGAACGGTTGAACAACTGCGGGTCTACGAGCCATTGCGATACATCCACATCCATGTAAACATTAGCGCACATGGTACTGTGGATGCAAGCTGGTCAAGGCCACACCCTCCAGCTTGACCTGTCATTCACATCCTCATTAGCATTTTTAAAGCTACAGCGACAGAAATTACTCGTTTTAGGAAAGCTCATTTAGCAACTGGCTTGTAGTGGCTGTAATTCTGCACCAAGGCTGAATTTTGCGAAAGAGACTTCAGATATGGTATTAGGGGGCCCCTAAAGACAATATAAAAGCATCCAAAAAGCAGCACATCATAGGGCAGTTAAAGCCATTAAAACAAGGTTTTGTGTCAGAGTTTGTCTAATTCAAAACATTGACGTAGATTTTCACTCTAACTGTAAATGCATATGGTCCAAATATTAATCAGCCTCAATAACTAGTAATAATCAGTATTAATATCAGCCCTGAAAAAACAATATTGGTCAACACCGAGTTTGGTAATATGGGAAACAAATCTTATCTCAATATACTTTTTACATGTCATCTCAATATAATAGATATACGGAAGTGGTAGAAGATTGATGGAGATATAAAGGTGCACACAGGTTGGTTCTCTACGCTTCTCAAAGGACAGTGGCAATACACTGTAAATACACTCTAAAATAAAATGAAATATATCCTGTTTATGACCTGTATTACATCTTAATTATCTTAATTATGATCTTGATTATTTCCTTTCATTTCAGATAAAACCTGTTCATTTCTTTGGGTTTCTAATGTTGAGCTGATATATATTTATGTGTAGAAAAGTTCAAAATTACAAATAACAAATATAGGCTTAAATGAATGAAGTGAATTTGTATAAATTTATCAATTCCATTAATTATTTTTTATATTATGTGTATTTCACATATTTGCTCAATACAATAAGAATGATGATTATCAATGTATCGTCTTAAAAACCAGGAAAAGACATCACACATGCCTTATCACAATGTGCTGATATCCAAAATCTAAGACCACATCTTGTCTCAAGTCACAATTTTGATAAAATATCCATATATTGCCCAGACCTCAACCAAGTACACAGAACATAACACATGTTCCAGCCCAAACAAACTCCACATAACCACTGAAAACATCTGGCAGCTTCAAACAGCAGCAGCAGCAGCAGCAGCAGCAGCAGCAACATAAACCCCTCACTTCACTCTGCACTTATCAACACGCTCAATATCCCAAACCTCTGTGTCTGCTCATGTCAACACTGACCCAGACTGACCGAGTCTGGCTCCAAGCCAGGACAACATGCTGCTGTTGCTGTACCTGTGATATATTCAGGAAGTCAGGGTCCACTGGGACAGGAACGGGCCACCCCACCAATAACAACAACACCATTGCATGCATGGAGAAAGAACACAGTTATACAAATGCAGTGTGTCAAGTGTGCTAAATGTGTGGATTTTTCCCCCCTGACAATATGTGATTATTGATCAGACAAGATCAATGCAAATGGACAGAGGGGGGGGCTCAGCTGTACCTGCACCTCCTCTTGCAACAACAGAGCAATTCGAACACACTGCTCACATTTGAGGCAGAACAAAGCATAAGAGCACATTGGACTGCCAGCCTCTCTTTCTCTATATCTATCTCTATCTCCTGGTATGAGTGTGTGCATATCCATGTTTTTGTTGCCTCTTTCTGACCTTTTCTGGCATAAAGACTGTCCTTGTCCTAACCAGTAATCCTAATGGAGACCAAAACCTGGTCCTAATATGGCTGAGGAATTGAGTAAGATGTGAATTGTGGTTACCTTAAGGTTAGACACTGTTAATTGTTTGTGTTTGGGTCCCCATGAGCTGACACAAAGATAGCAGCTACTCTTCCTGCATCGAACACAAAATACCACGTGACCTTTGGACCTTTAAAAAATGATTTGAGAATTACTGCAAAGGAGGCTCGGGATTCAATTTGGGTTCGGACTGTGCACATGAATAGAAGTGAATGCATTGTCCTAAATGTCCTAAAAAATAGCTGTACTAACGTGTGTGTGTGTGCCTGCGTGCCTGCGTGCGTGCGTGCGTGAGCGAGAGAAATGCAAATAGCGGCTGTTTTGTTTTACCTACCTGACTCAGCTGGTTGATAAGCGCAGAAATGTAATAAAGGCTGCAGTTCCCGTTTTGGAAGAAAAAAATAATAAAGTAGTAGTATGAGCGAGAGAAAAAAAGGCTGTGGTCTGTAGCTGTCGTAGCACTGACAGCGCTAAGTTTGTATTATCTATCACTGTCTCACTGGAGCTGTAACTGGAAACAGGGCTGTGTGTGTGTGTGTGTGTGTGTGTGTGTGTGTGTGTGTGTGTGTGTGTGTGTGTGTGTGTGTGTGTGTGTGTGTGTGTGTGTGTGTGTGTGTTACTGCTGTTGCTGCTTTGCTCCTGGCACCGTTAGCCGCACAGAGCTACTAGCTCCCGTTAACTTTGTGCAATATTAGCTCGCGTTACATGACACTAACCGAGTAGCCGCTTGTCTACGCGTTAACGGAAGAAGTTAACCGAAGAGAGCTGGCCATCGTATTTTGATAACTAAAAACCTGCTTCTTAAGCTTACCTTTCCCTGGTGCTACAGCTGCTGCCACACGCCGAGAAGCCGCTCGGTTGTGATTGTAGACGGTCCGGTTAGCTAGCGAGTTGACATCAGCTCAGGCTAGTGTCGCAGTTTGGCGAATGGGAAGACGACTTTATGGATGTTTCTGGAGCCGAGTCGGGCTGTCATTTTAACATGACATGTTGTTCTCACGTTTTATCAGTGAGTGCACCCCTTACGTACGTTTGGGGACTTAAATGCATCACTAAGTGCGGCTTACTATGACATTAAGTACGTATGTGCAGCAGGTTAATTGTTGCAATAACCTGGCACCTCCTCAGTGGCAGGCTCTGCCTCCGTCATTGCACAATGAGCCGCCGTAATGTATTCATGATGTCTCCTCCTGACAAAGGCGCTCCTCCTTCTGTGAGCCCGGCGGCTGAGTGTCTGACAGACATGACATCATCGCCTGAAAACGATAAATGCGTATATGATCCGTGCATCACGGTTCAATCATGCACCCGTAGCGCGCGCGCGCACACACACACACGTGCAACATGTGTGATCAAGTGTGGACGTGCGTGCAGGCAGATATCATACCTGCAGGGAATAGACAGGGGTGTTTCAAGGATGTTTGGGGATCGCGGGCAAAAGGGACCCCGAGGGGCCCCTACATTTAACCAGAATAACTTTAAAGCGGAACTAGACCGGAAGTACCAATTAAGGCTGTTTTTTAGTGTGTATCTGCGTCATTACCTTGTTTATGAAGCCCTGAAGTTTCTAAACAAACAGTTCAGCCACTGCTGAGAACGACGTGTTTTATTGTAATCTCAGACTCAGCGAGATCTCTGAAAATTCCGTTATAGTTACATAAACAGCAGTTCTCCGGAACAGCCGATCGTCCTGCTCCGGGCACTAGTCCGGGCACATCCGGTTGCGTACATTGAACCGCAGAAGAAGAACGTCTGTTGTGGAGGTGTTTCACGAGCGACAGTGTCTTCTGACTCCGGGTCTGACTCCGGGTCAAAGTCATAAAATGGAATGCGGCGGGGAGTCGTGACAAAGCTATTTTTAAACATTGTTAAAACAATGTTTTGATAATGAGTAGCAGTGCATCCAACGTTCCAGAGGGGGGAGCTGTGCTTCTGAGAGCGGGTGTGCTGATATGTCACTTCCGGATTGAGAGATTTGAGTCTCAAGTCTCGCAGCTGGGAAACGCCGTCAGAAAAGAGGATTTCTATCGGCTCGTTTACAGCAACTAGGAGGTTTTTGACCATAAAAACAGCTTAAATGTATGTAAGTAGACCTCCATAACTAACATATATGTGCAACAGTAACCTATAAAAGTAAAACATTAAAACACACACATATACATATATATATATATATTTATTATATATATATATATATATACACATATATATATATATATAATATATTGTTCGCTTGTGGCCGGCAGTCTGTTTGACGTCACATTTTAAAATTGCAATTTGCTTTGCACAAGAACTGAGGCGAGTCAAGTGTGCTAGAACTGTATAATGGAAATTTGCCATACGTAACATTATGTATGCATGAAACTATGTTGTGCTTCCTGTGGAGGGCAGCATTACACCTCTCAATGTACAGCCTGTTGGAAATTATTAGAAAAAGAAGAACTTCTCATAAGTACTCATAATTTCAACATTCACATTGTATGCAGGACATCTTGCAGGATCATCCTGTGACCATGAAAACATCCACATTTAAACGTAGCACATTAATTAGAGCTGGAAAAATTTGAACAAATCTCAAAGAAAAATCATCAGGTGGAAAAAACTGTCTATCTCCCTACCTATAAAATTATATCTAAATTATATCAAGATATAATCTAAATTATATCTTGTAGTTGAAGATTGCACATTTAGTGCACATTTGCATATTTATTCCAAGTTTTAAAAACAAAAGTTACTGGTTTACTTGGCAATGTCTGCTGTTGTATTTTGTTATTTTTCAATTTAAGTCAGTATCACCACGCTTAGTGGTTCACTTTAAATATGAACGTGCACATTAATACGGGGCCACTTTTGTCATTTTACTGCCCATGTTAAAATGAAAGAAAAAAGAGTGGCACTGGTTTGGTGAATATAACACAACAATAAGTCATGCAATTTAATTCAAATTCACGTGGGGCCCTATAAGGTTTGAGTCAGTCCTGTATTCTGCATATTAACATGGTGATGCACTTACATCCTGTAAGGCTGAATGTTTAACATTTGCGCTTTAAAGGAAACTGTAAAGCCACATAAAGTGTTTAACCTGTATTATTTTTAACTTCATCAAAAAATAAAATAAGACAGGAACACTGAATATGTGAACTGTTTTTTTCTGCCATATGCATGACATGTACGTACATGTGGAGCGAGTGCGAGTGTGAGCAGCAGGGCCACTGTGTTTACGAGTCATTAGAAGTGTCTGCAGTATCTTGCCAGAGGGCAGTGCAGTGTGGAAAAAGAAGTAGCCGAGTCGCTTGTGTTTTTCAGACCTCTGTTGCCCTGGAAACAGGTGCTGAGATTTCCCATTTCTTCATTTTTCTCTACACTATCCATATCAAGCTCCCCTTCCTTCTCTCCACCACCACCACCTCAACACTCCACTGCTGCCTTTGCTGCTTCCTCCCCCCACGACCTGCCGCATAGTACAATCACACACATGCACACTTCCAATCCACTGCAGTCATTTTACAATGTCACTGGAGGGAGTAGAACTGCCTGCCTCCTCCTCTGCTATACACAATTATACTCGCAAAAAACCTGAGAGGGTCACGGGCACGCCTGACCCTGCTTTGACTGCAAGACTGGAAAAGCCAACAGTGCTGCAACAACCTGACCTCCAGAAGAAAGAAAGAAAGAAAGGAGGGGTGGTGGTGGTGGTAAAGGAGACAAAGAAGGAACAAGGAGGAGTGAAAATAAAGCTTCACTTCACTGCTTTTCCTGATGGAGGCAAGGTAACAGCTGCAGTGCGTACACTAAAATAAGCAGATATATCCTTGATTTTCCAACATGCATTAAGCCGATAAAAGACAATTAATATCAGTGGTTGGTCTGCGCAACAATAATAATAATCATCTGTACATTTCTCATGTAAATGTACAAGTCATTATTATTATTATTGTTCATGTACATATACAATAATAATAATGATCTGTACATTTCATATAAATGTACAGATGATTATTATTGTTATTGTTCATGTAAATGTACAATAATTATAATTATCTTTACAGCACAACAATACCCAGATAATGTGACTGGGAGTTGAGCTACGACGGCATGTATACATGTATACTGCTGGCGCAGCCGTCAGGAGCGACGTGTGTTCATCAAGTGTCTTCATCAGCATCACTATGTCGACTTGCGTAGCCGGGAAAGACGACTTGCTCTACCACTGAGCCACCGTCGCTGTGTGTGAATGCGCTGAACAGAGATGTGCTGAAAGTGTATCGAGTGACCCCTAATGTGAATGGGTGAATGGCTAAACTGCAGTCCAAAGCAGCTCTCAGTGGTCATCAATACTAGAAAATTGCTATATAAATACGGACCATTTACACAGCGATAACCTAGATGGCACCATCCTACTGCACACATTGCTGTAGTTTTAATTTCTAGATATCTCTCTTCAGAGAGTATTAAAGTGAGTCTTGGTTGGCATAGTGTGTGTGTGTGTGTGTGTGTGTCAGTGAGGGTTTTTAACCAACAAAGTGAGGTCATGTTTACAAAGTGAGGACATTTTGGCCAGTCCTCAATGTTTTCATTCAAATTACTTCCTTAGGTTGTAAACATGCTATACTCAGTTTTTAAGGTCCTCAATTTGGTATAAAAACCCGTTTTCCAGCCCGTGTGTTTTGTTTCACACACATTTTTGCTCTGGGGCTCCACCTGCAGACATATTATGGTACTGCATCCAGTAGTTCTTTATAGATGTCATTCATGAAGTAGATATTTGTAATTGCTTTGATTTATAAAGTGGAAATTCTGGTCCTCACTTTGTCAGCAACCCAGTCCTCAGTATGCAGCAAGTACAAGAATGTGTGTCTGTGTGTGTGTGTGTGTGTGTGCGTGTGGGGGTGTGTGTGCGTGTATGCGTGCGCGTGTGCGTGCGTGTCATGGGTACATGCAGGAGAGTAGACAGTAAGGAGAGACAGATTTACATCAGGGCGCCACCTCCTCACTTTCAGGCCTTTTTAAGTCATCCTTTTGTTTCTGTGCTGTTGTGTGTGCATTCCTTTGGCGTGACTTCTCTTTGGCAAGAGGCAAAACATTCCTGGGGAAATGGCTGACCCACAATAACACACAGACACACACATAGCGAGAGAGAGAGTGAGAGAGTGAAAGCCACAGGAGGAGTGAGGCTCCTCCACCCTTTCATTGCTTCAGTACGTAAACCACTGTTCCCTGATGGATACATGACACTTCACCCACTAACTTATACTGAGTAACTACGTTGTAAATATCATCTTTTTATTTCATTCTATATCAATGATTAATGAATATCGTCCTTCAGGTCGGCATTTTATATCCAACCACAACTTGTACTGCATTCATTTAGTCCATCATTGTGTTGGTGACAGTCAGCATGGCTAATGGTAATGGTCTGTATTTATATAGCGCATTTCTAGTCCTGATGACCACTCAAAGCTAATTTACATCACATTCACCCATTCACACCCATTCACACCCATACACCCATTCACATTAGGGGTCACTCACACTTTCATACAGTGCATCTATGTTAAGCGTATTTTCTGTCACTCATCTTTCATACCGATTCACAGAGCAATGTGGGGTTTAGTGTACCAACAGCCAATGAAAACATGTACATGGACACAGGAAATAGTGTCAGGAGACGACAGGAAGTAGTAGTAATATCAATCATGATTTGTTTATCCCTTTAAACTGTCCCTCTCGTAGACATGGTCACTCTCACCAGTTTGATGTGTTCAGTTGGTTTCATGTTGTGTTCAGTCTGTGATCCCTCATCGGGCACAGTCAATGAACATGTGATCCCCAGTCGTGATAAAAAAAAAATCTGCTGAAACAAGTTGGTTAGTGTGGACTTCAAGTCAAATTGGTAATGACCAAATGACCAAATTTTTCCCTTGCACCCTGCAGAGGTCATCTAGTCTCTTCTGTAGTGAAATATATATATTTCTTTATTATATCATATTTTGCATAATTAGCAACTTATTCAGCCTGCTGTTTTAGTCATGAGTCATATCTGAGGATCTTGCCGTGTTTGCAGATGTTTGATAATAAAGTCAATATCGTCCGATACCGGTCTCGTGCCAATAATATCATGTATCCCTTAGCGGTGGGCGGATCTATCCAAAAATATTGATATTGAGCAATACCAGCGTAATGGTATCGATACTTCAGTTCCTGTCCTGTCCACGCTGCTGTGGAGGTGACCTGTCTGTCTGTTTTCTGTGTAACTGTCACTACTTTGAGTGCCGCACAGACCAGGCAGGCACACTCTGCTCCTCCGCCGTCCTCTTGTGCTTTATCATCACGTGACCCAGGTGAAAAAAAGCAAGAAGTGCTGCTGGCCAGTGGCAACTACTCACACACATGATGAGAGACGGAGAGCGGAGGAATGGCGGACACGAGAAAGAGGAGCGCTGTGTGGCTTTATTTTGAAGTCACAAATGAAACAACGGCAAAGTGTACAGTTTGTAAAACGCCTGTAAAATACAGTGGCAATACAACTAATTTATTTAACAATCACATGAAAAACCATGCCAAGGAAAATGCTGAGCTTCAGAGACAGAGAGAGGAGGAGATTTTTGTATTCTACTTGAAAGAAAATAATTTGTTTATAACATTTGTATATAACAACAAGTATTTTACTTATAAACTGTCCTGGATGGATTACTATTAACTAATAATGAACTAATTAATAATCCAAACAAAAGGACGGAGCAGCGTGAAAGGAGCGCTGTAAGTATCGGTATCGGTATCGCCAATACTGATTGGTATTATGGTTATATAAACCCATAAATACTACATATTGTACCTTTAAAGGGACAGTTCAAACTTACCAAAGTTTATGTCACTGTGTGAAATCTAAAGTCACAAGGAACACATTTGCACTCAGTGATGGAGTGAAGAAGTCGATCAAACACTCCTGTGTGTCAGGATTTCAAACTGCTGATTTTCACTATGAGTGGTTTACAAACTTCAGTTTCCAGCCAGAAAAAAGTTAGCTTTAGTTTACATGGGTTATAAATTGCAGTAGCTGGAGTAGCTCTTCTACACCTTTACCCACAGATCAGCAAAGATGTCCAAACTGACTGGATTTGAGCAGAAAGTGTAGTAATTTCAGGCAATTCCAATTACATTCACTATTATGATGATTATGATTATGATTATTATAATAATAATAATAATTATTATTATTATTATAGCAGTTGTATTAGTTGTAAAACACAAAATGCTGATGGAGATTTTGAGGCAAACCAGGAGGAAACGATCCGTGAGTAGCTCGTTGCTGCCATCTTGTGTTTACTTTGATCCATTTTATATTAAGTTGCTGTTCAATGGCGGGGCTCACACCCTGGTCAGGGACACAGAGACAAACAACCGTTCTCTCACATTCACACCTAACGTCCAATTTCAGTGAAAAGTTATTTAATTTTTTTGTTATTTTTATCTTTCTTTTATTGTATTTTTAGGTTCAAACGATATATTTGTCAGTTTTTCAGAGTTATTAACACAAACAGCCCCCCCACAGCTCTGACATAATGACACATCAATAACCAAAGACAAAATTGTATACTTTAACATTTAATTTTTCCCTGCTATTTACGTTTTTTTATTGTTATTATTATTATTATTATTCTCAGGGCCCAGCCAAGCTTTCACAGAGCCCTCAGCAGAATTTGTCCTCATTTTGGGGCCCAGCACTTTGGAGTCACCTGTACTTGACTGTTATTGGTACAAATGTAAGATTCTAAATTGTGTTGTGTTATTTACACCAAGCCATGCACACATGACACACATGTACATGCAAGTGCCAGGGCAATGCGAAGTTTGAATACTGGAAAGGATCACTCCGTGTCTGGCACGATCAGTGACATTCCTGCTCTTTCTGATAAGTGAAATGTGAGGCTGGGTCACATCTGACAGCATCAGTTACACAATCACAGTGCAAAGTAAATCCTGCTCTGGTGCATTTCACTCTTTATATTGTTGTAGGAACTGAGAGATAAATAAAGTATGTGAAAATATAAATGTAAAGAACAATAAAATACTGTAAATAACTTGTAAAAACCTATACAAACATAGTAAAAAATAAACATTACATTGTGAAGAACCCACATTATAAGACAATATAAATAAATAGAAAAAATAAAATGCTGTAAATAACTTTAAAAAAACCTATACATTGCATTGTAAATAACTCACATTATAAACAAAATATAAAGTATAGAAGTTAAATAGTTTTCTTACTAAACCCACAGCAGGAAATTCCTCATCAGCACTTTGAAGCACTGCTTCTTCTAGTTAGCGTTAGCGTTAGCGTCAACTAGCATTCTGACGCTAATGTTAGCTGCTGTCTGTGTCCCCGTTAGTTATACAGTGACTGTTAATGTTATGATTATATCATTATCTGCACCAGTAGCGCCACTTACAACTGTGTGTCTTTCTTTCTTTTTTCTTCATCCTCTTTTTTTCTTCCTCTTCTAACTTCCTGATTGATAACTCCTCTTCATTTTCCTTCAGCTTCACACAGGTTAACGTGAGGAGACGTGGGGCCTCTTTAGGGAGGTTTCCTACTGAGATGTCATTGCAAATCAACCCTTGTTGTTTAATGGAGACGGGGATGCAGCTGCTCACTGATGAATTTAGGCTCCGAGTGTCGGGAGCCCCCCTATCGGCTCGGGGCCCCAAGCAGTTGCCCGCCGCCTTGCCTGTTCATAAACTGCACGTCTACCCGTATCGCGATGAAAGTGCGTTAAAAAACTTAACGCGTTAATTCCACAAATTCTCATCCTGCGTTAACGCGTTAATTTTGACAGCCCTAGTAATAATTTTAATGACCAGATTGCAGTTCTACAGTTTACACTTATTGGTCTGTATCCAGTTATGTCCAATAAACATTTAACAAGCTTAGTAGCTCCTGGATTAAAACTATCAACTATAACTGTAATTCATTGCGCACTTTGAGAATCAGTGATTTAGACATTGTTATCCTGAATCTTATTCAAATTCAAATCTTAGGCCCTAAACTAAACCACTTCCTCAGAAATGAGGTGTTGCCTGATTAGGACCAGGGTTTTAGTCACCAAGAGGACTACTGAAACAGTACATCAACATGATTATCGACAGAAAACAGCGAGGACATCAGAGGTCACACCTGAAGATAAGATAAGAGGAGACATAGACTTGGTCTCTACATTGTACTTACACATGGACTTTACCCATAGCTGTTCTCTTGTATTTTTTATCCAAACAACTTCAAAGTGGGCACTGCACACAACTGCCAATGCTAAGTCTGAAGCCTGTCAATCAAACCGTCAACAGTCATGTGACTAAAAGACAGACAGATGCTCAAAGACACAATATCATTGTTTAATAATTCATCTGCAGATCCATTCATACTCATTCATTTTGTATTAGACAAGTAAAGAAAAATGAAAAAAAAAAAAAGATGTGACAGATTATTAAATCCAGGAGGCATCCATTGCAACATTCGACACCAAATGGCAGCCTAGAAGGTCACCTGTTTGATTTCCAGGTGGCTGTGTGCTTGAGTTCTCTTCAGCTGGAGTTAGGTCAACTGAAGACTCTAATCCTCCTTTAGAACTTGCAGCCAGAAAGTCGGTCATCGACAAAAAACAACAAAACAACACAAAAATAGCCTAAAAACGGCCTTGTATGGAGTCAATGGCAAGTTGGAGAAATTTGTGTTGTTCCATTTGCATAGCTGTTATCATAAATGTTTATGGGGGATTTTATCCATCTATAAATTCCAGGAACGTCTGTTTGTGCGTTACTCGAATATCTCTTGAACCGATGGTCCGACTGATTTCAAACGCGACAGGTTTTCTTGCTACAGGCACGAGTAAGTGCACTGCAGTTTGACGTTGTTTGGATAATTAATGCAAGAGATATTGTTCAATATATATTGGTAAAAGAAGCACACATTGGCTATTGAAACCTACTGTAGCCACTCCCCCTCTCACTCACACAGCACTGTGGGCTGCCTGAGAGGATAAGCAGCATCCGCGGGGGAAAAAGTTAAGCGAGTGCAAGATGTGCGGGTGATTATTAAGTCTGACCTCAACAATAAAGACTCCCTGAATGTGTGCCTGCATTACAATGAGTCAGCAGATTTTTACAACAACACGCCAACAAACACAGGTATGCAGTGGCTGAGGATCGTCTGTGTGTGTCTGTCTGTAATTTGCATTATTTTGAAACAGATTTTGCAGGGGCACAAGTTTTTAATAATTTCAGACAACGCTTGATTTTATCCCCGCAATCTTTTATTAGCAACTTAAAATCGTTCCCTTGCTTCGAGGGACCGAAGTTAAATATACTAAATAGTCAGACTAATTGATTGCTAAATGAATTTCCATCTATTTTGCATTTGTCCACAGCTATGCACAGTCGATGCTGAGATTCTCCTGTACCAGGACAAAAACAAAAAGGAGAGAGAAGACACTGATGATGCTGGTGGATCAGACTCGGGCCGGCAGCTGTTGAAGCCGATGTGGCTGACGACTGATGTTGCAAAAACACGCAGTGAAGTTCTTCTGATTCTTCAGCTTCTTGAATGTAAATATGTTTGTGATCTTTGCTCTGAATCTTTGTTTTCTTAGTGCTGTTTGCTGGCCCCAGCTGTCCCCCATGGTCCTTTGAGGCATTTAGCATCTTGTGTGTAATGTTGCAGTACTGCCTCCATTTCTCAAATGTGTGTCATCAGTGGTTAAAATAAAATAAATAAATAACACATTTAAGGTAAAAAATCTCTTTTTTTTTTAGTAATACATTCATTGTTTTTTTCCTGATGTTAAAAATTTAAGCAAATTTAGTCTTCACAGTAACAGTTTAAAGTGAAAAGTCCACATTTGTGCGCATGTGAACAGTCTCAAGGGCAGAAGAAGGACTGGTCTGCTGTGAGTTTTGGTTGCTAGACTTCTCCCGAGAAAGCCTTCAGGTCAAACGCTGTGTCCAGCAAACGCTGCATCTCTGTGACGTGAGTGTGTTTGTTCCCGGTGGCTGGAGCTGCTGCAGGGTCACGGCCAGCGTACCTGCAGCAAAACAAGATTTAAGATTAAAGATTCTTTATCGTCGGGTACCATAACAACGGACATCTATGTTTATGCTAGGTGTCAGCGCAACTTTGGCGCTTACCACAAGTGCCGTGTGGAGTTGACGGTGGTGTAGATGCGGGGCTTGACGTAGTCGTAATAGCCCTGGTTCTTGTGCTCTTCCTGACACCAGACGAGATCGGCTTTAAGAAAGTGCTCAGTCTCAGCTTTCACCAGGTCGAAGGGGAAAGGAGAGAGCTGAATGGGAAAAGAGAAATTAAGTCCAAATGTCCTGATTATACTGTACGTTAACAGATGACCCGAGGCAATGTTCACGTCAGAAACTTTACACATTTTATATTGTTTTACTCTCTTTTTTTTAGTTCCTTTGTTGCCGGTGTTGGAATTTGTAGAGCCATATGAAATCTGTATCTTTTTCCCAAATTTTTTTTTTTTAAATACAGATTTTTTCCTTGTTTGAATTTCTCTGAATTCAGTTTTCTTTTTTTTAAAACAATTATTTTTACCCTCAAATGTGACTCCCTCGCCAAATGTGTTGCAGTGAAGTTACCCACAAGACGACTGCGCTAACAGCAGCAGCAGCACTGATATTAAGTGGCAAGAAAATACAAAAATAAACAACTTTTTTGGATCATTGATCCAATTAAATGTGGGTTTCATTTGTGGGTGAACATTTAATTTCAATGTCTATATAAGTTAACTAACTCAGTTTAGTTATGTTTTCAAAAAAGAAATCCATAACTATTTTCTCAACCATCGATTCTTCTGTTTTTCTCATGAAAGTCTGAGAGAACATGGGTGAGGGTTCAACTCCACACAATGGTCCTGCTCGAACTGGGATTTGAACAAAAATGTGTTATTCCTGGGGGTTGGGCGATATGGAAAAACATTTTTATCACAATATAATTCAATATATATCATGATATGAATCAAATCAATATTTCTGTAAGGCTGGGTGACATGTCTTACGAATAATATCTGGATATTTTTAGGCTGTATCCCGATAAAAATGCAGAGACAACAGAGACAGTGACAATAGACTGTAAATACACTCAAAAATATTTACTTGCGAAATGAGATTGACTAAAAATATGGCGAAATTCTGCTATAACACAAACAATTTGGCTTAGAATTAAAGAAGAGACTTTTTCCAAATGTATTTTTTGATTAATATACATAACATTTCATTTATAATAGTTACTGAAAATGTATTCAATATAATAAATATGACAATTATCAATATACAACAGCCAGGAAATATAATATATTTTGACATCTAAAATTTGAGGCTCTGCTTGCAGTGACTCTCACCTGTTCGATGCGGACAACGGCAACAGTATCGTCCATGCTTCTGTTCTTTCGCTCCCGAATCAGCTCATAGTAGATCTTTCCGGAGCAGAAGATGACTCTCTTGACTTTATCTGGGCTGGAAGCAACAGGTCTTCTATCAGGGATGACACGTTTGAAGGAGGTGCCTGCAGGTATTTTGAATAAAACTGCATTATTTGTGCATCTTGCATTTAAAACCATTTATTTTGGTCAGCACTCACCTGGCAGCATGTCATCGAAACTGGACCTGGCCTCTGGGTGGCGCAGCAACGACTTGGGAGTGAACACTATGAGCTTGAGGTACAGAGATAAACAGATGGAACTGAGAAAGTTGAGGGACATGAATGAGATGAGCATGTGTGGTGGTGGTGTCACGGATCACTTGTGATGTGCGCGTCACTAACAGGTTTCCTGAAGGGCAGCAGGATCTGTCTGCGCAGAACATGGAAGTAATTTGCAGGTGTGGAGCAGTTGACGACAATCCAGTTACAGTCATAGAGCTGACGAACCACCACGTCATCTGTCAGTTTCTGAAAGACAGCAAATATTCCGTCACTTGGACTACGTGAGGTGTAATCCTTGCATTGTGTGTTAAAGCTGCAGTGCATCACTTTTGGTTGATGATGTTATTGCTCTGCCTCTGTTTGGTCAATGACGTGAACAGAAATAATTAACAAGGAAGTAAGTAACATTATTTGTATGCTGTGCGCATATTTGTATGCTGTATCTGTAGGCAGGCTCTGTCAAGCAAAACTACCAGACCTGACTGAGGGAGCGCTTGTGTGTACACAGTAGGGCTCTCTCCCCTGATGATGTGGATGAAGAATGGTTTCCTGAAATGAGGCCGTAAAAATACTATTTGAAAATTTGATGACATTATTCATAGAATATTCAAACCTTCAGCACATGAGAGCTAGTGAAAGTCATCCAGGGTTCACAGTGTGTTGCGCTAACAGAAGCAGCTAGCGAGATGCATTTAAAGACCCCGGGTAAATTCCATCACTTTTGTGGAATCTATAGCATGTTGAGCTTAAATGAGCAGCTTCAAGATGCATTCAAGAAACCTTCAGTTTCATCACTTCTGCAAACACACTACCACTAACTAAATACTTGCTGCTGCAACCTTGTGATGATAGATGTACCACAATGAGGTCATCATTGGAGTAGAAAGATTTTTCTTTTTATCAGTGCCATAATTCCAATATTCCTGATATATTACAAACAATAACAAAAAAATAGTATTTTTTTATAATCAATCGAATACTCATACCCATCCCAATATAGAATACTGTATATGCCCAGACTGCAGCATATGTTCACATGTGAACAACTTCCATCCTCAAGAGACAAACTCACAGGGAAAACATCAGGATCATCATTGCACATCTGTAGGAACCTCTCAGGACGAGCGGACGAGTGCTCTGGACCCTGAGAGGAGGACGGAGACAAAGAATTACGATTGAGAAAAGACAGATTTTTGTTTGCATGATGAAACTGAGAGACAAGACGAGAGGGAGAGAGGCAGAATGCTGCAGATCACGTTTAGCTGGTCCCTACCATTCCCTCCATGCCGTGAGGGAGCAGCAGCACTATGCCGTTGTGCCTGACCCACTTGGCCTGACCCGAGCTGATGAACTGGTCAATGATACATTGAGCCGTGTTATTAAAGTCTCCAAACTGGGCCTCCCACAGGACGAGTGCGTTGGGACTTGCCATGGCGAAGCCCAGTTCAAAACCTGCACCACACAGAGGAGAAAAAATAGGTTTAGTGATAAACAGAGCTAGATATCAAACTTCAATACAACTTAGTGATCCAACAAGCATGCAGTGTGCTGAGCAAATCCAATCACCTGCAGGCGACTACTGCAGAAGACTATGACATGGATGACTGTGAACCATAGGGCGGCTCCCTAGTGCCCTCTATTGACGGGCCACAACTGCATTCAGGATGTCGGGAAACAGCTGCTTCCCTCACACTTCAGCCAAAATGAGTCAGCCATGCTGGTTACTGATGTGAGGATTTAGAGCAGGGGTTCTTAAAGTTTTGATACCTGAGGGCCAATTTAGGAACCCAACATTGGACCGAGGGCCGCCAAAGGAAAAAAACCCGAAAAAAAACCCCAGAAAGAAATCCCATTTGTAATAATTTTAATGACCAGATTGCAGTTCTACAGTTTAGCGTTAAGTAATATAAGCGTTAATATAATGTAATTTAAGCATTAATATAATAACGCTTTATAATTTACTGGGTAATTACCCAGTATTTTGGCCATTGTTCTTACCTTCTAATTACAGCTTAATACCAAGTAACACATTTCTGTTACCATATATTTACTGGGTAAATAGCTAGTAATTGGGGGCTGTAGCTACCTGCTTATTACCAGCTTATAACCCAATAATACACTAAAATTCACCATATAGAAACCAGGTAAATACCCAGTATTTTTGTTTACACTTATTGGTCTGTATCCAGTAATTTATTAAGCTTAGTACCTCCTGGATTAAAACTATCAACTGTAATTCATTGCGGGCCGCCAGAAATGTTTCTGCGGGCTGCCATTGGCCCCCGGGTCGCACTTTGAGAACCAATGATTTAGAGTAAGCTGGTCCTTGCTAAGCAGGTAGAACCATTCCTGGAATACCTGTTTAACCAGATTTCTCTCAGTAAACTAATTAAATCCACAGGTGTTTTAAGGTTTCACACAGGGCCAACTCTGTAATTTACATACTGAGTCACCTGTTTAGCTGTTGGCTGTGCTGGCCCTCAGGATGTCACGGAGTTGGTCGACACCCTAAATAATGATGACCTCACAATCCTCCGATCTACTACATTTGGGGATTAGATCTGCTGAATAACCGAGTCTTTGCCTGGTGACCTTTGAACTGATGACCCTCAAACTGGTTACACCAGGGTTCGCAATATGTGACGTGCAATGCAATGCTTGTGACCTCTTCACACCTCTCTGTTACACCAACTGTCCTCATGTCCTCCTTCACAACATCCATTACGTTTTTCCTCTTGTCCTCCTGCCCAGTAGCTCCATCTTTAACATCCTTTGTCCAATACAATCACTGTCTGTCCTCTGCAGGTGATCAAACCATCTCAACCTTAACTTTTTAACTTTATCTCCTGTTCAACCTGAGCTGGCCCTCAAATATGCTTCTTTTCTAATTCGGTCCATCCTGGTCACTCCCAATGAAAATCTCAGCATCTTCAGCTCTGCCATATTCAGCTCCAGGGCCTCCTACACCTACTCCACCCCGCCTGCACACTCCTTTTCACCTATTACTTTGGATGGTTGACCCCAGATATTAAAACTTATCCACTCTCTTCTTACATCTTCACCATGTCACCTGTCACACTGTCATTCACACACAGGTAAACAACATACAAAAGGAAGGAGGAAAAGAGGAAGACCACAGAGAAGGGTCATGGTATTATGAAGGAGAACATGAGGACAGTCCAGAAGAAGACACAAGGAAGAGGAGAAGATGGAGGCAGATGATTTGGATGACCATTCAAGGTAGAAAAGAAGAATTTTTGAGCCACTGGATTTTTTTGTCCAGTTTGTGTGAGCATGCTCCCTACCCAGTACTCCATATTCAGACAGAGAACTGTTGCAGACAGTGTAAGGAGCTTGGTCAGGTGAGATGTAGTTCATAGGGATGCAGATCCTCTTATCAACGTTCTGGTCGTGAAGAACATGGTGCCGGTGGCTGTGGAGGTAAATCATAAAAAACAATTGGTACAGATAAATGAATGCGTTAGACCTGGACTCCATTGGGTCCATGTGTGTGGACATCGGTTGTACCTGAAAGTGCCCCTCTCCACATCCTGTCCGCTAAGACGTATGTGGATCTTGTCTTTGAGCAGAGAGCCAAAGGCCATGTACTCGCTGAGAGCCCAGTCACACACTCGCTGACTCAACATGTTAGCGCGGCCCTTCAGGATACGAGTCAAACCTACGGAATGAAGACACAGATGTAGAAGCAGCTGAGCGTCATGTTAGGAGAAGAGGACACACTGAACACTGTGCGCCATATGCACCACAAGATCATTTTTGACTTCCTCTCTGACATTATTCCAAACTTTTTGACTGAATACTAATGAAATATTGGTGGTAAATACAGATGTAACATTCCCACTGATTGGTGTGTAGCTGGGTGTGCCCCGCCTTTCGCCCTATGTCAAGCTGAGATTGACACCAGTTCCCCCCACGACCCTTACATGGGGGATAAAGTGGAAGAAGTTTGTTTTTGCAATGTATGTATTCCATTATAAACTGTGATATACTGTATGTAGCTTTGATTTTCATACAGCACCGCCACAAAACAAAATTTCCCTATGGGCACAATAAAGTTCTTATCATATTCTATTGTATCACATTATATTTTACTTTTATGGATGAAAAAAGTAGCTTTAGCGTGGTTTTATTAAGTTTTTTGGCCAGTGCCAATAATTTTTTACCTAAAAATGGTTCAAATTATTCATCAGTCATATTGATCAATCTGGCCTATTTTTTATCCTACGTTTTATCTTGTACTAAGTCTACATCAGTGTGTGTATTCTTTAAAACAGGATAGAGCAGCACATGCCTCCATGTATGGTGAAATCTTCCACTGGAACTGAGGCAGCAATGTTTCCGATGTGGCTGAGTTCCTCTTCACTTATGCCGGTTGAAGGGCAGCTCATAGTTTTAGGTTGCCCCTCCAGAGTGAAAAAGCCTTAACAACACAAATATTAGAATTGTACAATTAGCCACAGCTGAAGCAGAAGCAACACTACTATTGCTCATAAAAATTCGAAAGATATGAACACGTACCAGGCCATGGTGAGTCGAGCCAGTGTTTGATGTGAAGGATCTTCTCATCTTTGGAGCGAGCGTAAGCCTCCTCGCAGATTTTGTCGTACCTTGTCACTTCCTCCTGAAAACAGATAGATATTATGTTAGTGTGGGGTTTACAGCAATTTCAAATCATTTTGAAAAAACATGTGACGTATTTTCCAAGCCCTTGTTCCTGCTGTGATCATCTATAGTGTTTTATGGCACCTGATTCTCCAAAATGCCAATGTGTTTGCACGGTTGTTTTAATTGAATTATATCAGGTCCTATCCACATGGAAATGGAACAAAGCGTAAACTATCTTTCTCTAATGTTTTCTGTAAACACGGCATTGTTTCGGGAAATGTCTTCATCCACACGCTAACCCACAAAACGACTCTGAAAGCTGCATTACATATGCCGGGCCTGTGTGTGGCACTGCTACAGGAAAACACTAAAACCTGGAGAAGACGCTGGGCATGCACATACTGTGTACAAACCTTTTTTTTGGTTTATGTGGTTTAAGTGTTATTTGAAAAAGTATACATTATAATGTTTACAATCACAGAAATAGAGACAAAATGCAGAAAGCCAAGAAACTCAAAAACAACAGTCAATGCAAGTGCAAGAGAGGTGGGATTATGAAATCATCATTTTCCCCAAAGCGGCGTATTGGTTGTCCACAAAAAAAAAAAAGTGGGCTTTTTTGAGATTTTCTCACTCTAAGATCCTTTTAAATAAAATAGCGTTTACACAGATTCACTGAGTCCAGGGGTGGGCCACACTGAGATAAATGATGCAAGTGAAGGGCAACAACAAAGGTGTGAAAGAAATAATAATCATTAAACTCAACCGCAAAAAAATAATGACATGTAACCTCACTGATACAAGTATTTTATTTTAATAGTTATTTATTTTCTATTAATGTGAAGGTGTGAAAGTGAAATGCTTGGTCTATATTTGCAACTTGAGGTAACCCTGTGAGGAACCCTTCTCAATCTATATCTGTATCTGCCACACACTGTGCGTCACAACACTTTAATGTGTGTGACAAAGTAAAAGCACTGCAAAAAGGAATGGAATTAGGCTTGTAACTGGAGGGTCACTGTTTAAATTCCCAGCACAGGTCAAGGGCTGCCCATTGCTCCTATGTCAGGTTTGTGTGCCTAAAAAAACGATGGGTTAAATTCACTCTCAATAATAGTTGTGTGTGCAAAGGTTTTAGTGCAAAAATACCAATTTCTAATTCTCATTGCTGCCTTACCTCGTATGCTTGTGTTGTGACGACTCCATCAGCGATGAGTTTTTCAGCAAACTTCTGCAGGACTCCCTTCTGCTTCTTGACCTGCTTGTACATCAGTGGCTGAGTGAACATGGGCTCGTCCATCTCATTATGGCCGTTTCGTCTGTAACACACCTAAATATGAAGATGCAGAGTTTCAGGTAGTGATTTCCTGATCTCACACATGACACACATGTAAATGCATGACAGCGACAACAACATAGGGTCAACTTCCTTCATGAAGGCAGCAGTTTGCTATATCCAAAACCATATAACCAAAGTATTAGAATCATAATTTCCAATTTCCAAAAAAAGCAGTGAACACAAATTTAGGTTTTAAAATAGTCAGATTGTGGCAGACTTAAAAGCCCAAACTGAATTAATTCACTGTACACCAGTGAAGGTGAATACTAAAACGCATATACAGTATTATGGAATGATCCAGGTGCACTGGTCATGCACATGACGATGTAAACAAGAAGTCTCTCTTCTGTAATTTGCTTAGTTGTAAGGAGTATTATTAATGAGAAACAATGGTGGAAAAGCACATGAAGGTGAAAATAGAAGTACTGTAAGTATTTTAATGGAGCTTTTGTTCATGGCTGATAACAACTGATGCTAAAATATAAGCCTGTTTCTTAGCGTCCAATCAGATGTCGCTAAGGGGAAACTTGGACTTTTTAAGGTAACGTTAGCAATTAAAACTTCTGATATCAACCGAAAACAACTAAACAGCCAACTGCTAAAAGTTAGTTGTTATTTGCAATTATTTTTCATCAACTTTTTTGTCTAAATTGAAGCAGCACTGCTTCAAAAGCAGAAAAAGGAGCAAAACAATCAAGTTACGGTCTCTTATGTTATAGCGGGAACTAGGGCTGCATGTTAGTAGTCGTTTGGTCTATAAAATGTCAGTGTTGATCATTTGCTCATTTCTTTGTTATATGGAGCAAACAAACCAGAAACTATTCACATTAAAGTGAATATTTCCTCTTGGGAATTATGTAAAAAAATGTTGGGCCAAATTAGACAATGGCAGCAGCCATAGACTATATAATAAATTCCCCAAAAAACTTTAAAGGGATAAAATGTCAGAAAAAGCATGAAATGCATGTGTTTTTAACCTTACAACTCTTTATATTACTGACCAGATCTACCACAACATCCTTATGGAAAGTGTTCCTCCACTCGGCTGCTACTCTGCACACGTACATCACGGCCTCCGGGTCATCGGCATTGACATGAAAGATGGGAGCATTCACGACCCGAGCTACGTCCGTAGGGTACGGGGATGACCGAGCCATCCTTGGGTCTGTGGTGAAGCCAATCTGTATGGACAAAAAGGACAAGGTAAGGCTGGGCGATAAGGCTTTTCAATAATATCTGTTGTAGTTTTCCCCCCGCCGCCGGCAACGTACATAGTATATAAACAACAGCAGCATTGCTACGATCCGCCCTGCTGTACGTCTGATTGGCTACTAAGGAATGTTAGGTTGACAGCGAGAGCGGCATTTCTCTGATATCTTTGGTTGGTGAACTCAGTCGAATCAAACATGACGAACCACATCCAAAAGTTCTTAAATGCATTAACTGTTGTTCCTGACATCTGTCCAGGAATACTTTAAGCACTGCACTATTTGTTACATGACAGTAAGAAGCTGCAAGAGATTAATTATTTGCTTTTTTAGTCTGACCAAATTTTGTTTAGCAAAGCCAACATTTAATTCAACAATTGGGTCAATTTGAATGTTGCCCAGCAACAAAACAATAACCATATTCTGGCAAACTAGTTACACTAATAAAACCAAAGATAGCACATAATAAACAATAACTACTAACTTAGAGATAACATGAAACATGTACTTTATTTTTTAACATAAATACGAAAACAAAATGTATTATTAAAAAAAATCTATTTTTACAGGAATAACTACTTAACTGTCACGTCGGCTACCAGAGCTCTATACCAGCTCATTTTAGTGTGGAAGAGGCCTGAGTACCTGGTTGTTGACCACCACGTGTATGGTGCCATGGGTGGTGTAGGAGGGCAGGTCAGACAGGTGGAAAGTCTCGTACACGATACCCTGTCCTGCAAATGCAGCATCTCCATGAAGCAGGATGGACATCACCTGCCAAAACATCCATCAGGTTACAAAGCAACCACGGCTGCTTTCACCGTGTGATAAATGATAATGGTTAAGTACAAAAAAGTACCTTCTTGCCCTCAGTGTCTCCACAGTAGAACTGCTCAGCTTTGGTCTTCCCCTGTACCACAGGATCCACCGCCTCCAGGTGAGACGGGTTCGCCATGAGGGACATCGTGATGTCTCTCTTGCTAGAGTGGTTAATCGTCTTGTGATACATCCCCAGGTGATATTTCACATCACCCGATCCCTGAGAGTGGAGAATAAAGAGAGTATGACGACACTTAGATTAAAAATGATTAGTTCATTCGTTCAGTACGTTTACATGCACAGTTTAATCCAGCTAAGGCCATAGTCTGACTAAGACGGGCGATCGGGCAACTTGCCGAATCTGAGTAGGTCTGAATCCAGCCCCCCAAAGCTTCCAATCCGGCCCACAAATGAATTCCAAGGAAGGAAAATGTGATGGGCAATTGAACAAATACACTGGGAATCGGCAATTGGCCGAATCCATCAACTTCATTGCTCATTACACACACGTGGTTAGGCAGTGGGTCAATCATTTTCAATCAATAGATTATCATCATATTTAAAATGTTTTTCACGCAGCGCAGATGAACAAACATCAGGATGACTTAATTCATTCATTCATGGAAAACACCCATTAGTCCAACTAAGACAAGCTCGATTTTAGTCTACATGTAAACGCACTGAGTATTAATGAAACACACTTCACCATCATGCGACCAAAGTTGCACTCTAGAGTAGAGCTTAAAGGTGCATTATGTAATAAATCTAAAGCAACTGGCCGTAAAATCCTCCTAATATGTCACAGAGACTCAGGAATAATGTTCATATCACATACTGAACTCATCAACAAAAACATTACAGCCAAAATATTAGCATTAAAAAAAAAATATTACAAATTATGTTTATATTTTGAAAAGGAAAAAATGAAGGACAGTTCTGTCAAATATCATGCATAATGTTATTCCATCTGATATGTCCATCCCTAGTCAACAACTACCGTTACCATAAATTATAATACATCCTGATCTGTACTGAGAGAACAGAATTATGTGTCTTAGAGCCACTTATTTATGATAAAACGCCATAGGTGCTCCTTGCTCGTTGCTGGAGGAGGGGGAGGCAGATACGACTCGCCGCAGTATTTTGAATTCGAGTGTAGTAACCATTTTTGGCCACATTGTTACATACAGCGCCTTTAATTTCTATAATACACAAGTCTCGGGCTTGTGGTCCAGCTTGTGCTGTAAATGAGCAGTCAGGTAATGCGTTTTGTGGATGCTGAGGAAGCACTGGGCTTTTTGAAGCCGTTCTATGAAGCACATTGGGAACTTGAGGAAAGTAGGGCTGAACGATTTATCGTTTTCTGATCTGCTCCTGACTGACCCAGGATCTGTCAACTATTTTACGCATATGCTGTCTCCCTACCGTCCTGGCAAGGTCACCAATCAGAAGTGGCATGCTGCTCATGGACAGGTTACGTCAACCAATCAGTATAACCTGCTCCTTAATTTCTGAAATGGCTTCAGCTGTACCAGAAGTGGAGTTCGGGGATTTAATCCCCAAGAAAAACAGCATGTCGGTCATCTAGGAGTATTTTGGGTTTGAGGCTGCAGATGTGCACCAGAAACAGGTACTGTACAAAACCTTTTGTGCTGAAGTTCAACATCCAGCCAGAAACACAACCAATTTGTACCGGTACTTGAAAAATCACCACAGGAATTTGCATGACAAAAAAGTCCGGTGAAATATAATCTAGCGGTAATGATAGACAGGGCCATAGTAACATACAGACTACAATTATATCATCTTTTGCCAGTGTAACTCCATATGATAAAAGCAGCCGAAGACACCGGGAGATAATCACTGCCATAACACACTACATTGGCAATGACATGGTGTCTGTTAACATGGTCACCAACGATGGATTTAAAAATCTCCTCCGTACGCTGGACAGAAGATATGTGATTCCCTCCCATACCTACTTCAACCAGGTTGCCATGATCCCACAGCCGTACGCAGAGTGTAAAGAAAAAGTGGTAATTAAGCTGGAAAATGTGGAGTATTATGCCACAACTACTATGTGGTTAAGCAGAATGGCAGAGCTGTATCTCAGCTTGACTGTGCATTTCGTAACCACACCGGAGAGAACATTGTTCTGGGATTGAGAGAGTGTCTGTCAAACTGGGGTCTGAACGAAGAGGACCAGACATGCATCACAACCAACAATGCAGCAAACATCATCAAAGCTATGGAACTTAATCAATGGGCCAGACAGATAAAATCCCTAAATTTCATAAAAAAAGTAGTTTTTGCCTGTAGCCTTAAATATACAAATGAAGAGGTAAGTGGCAGGTCAAGCTGGAGGCTGGGGGTGTGGCCTTGACTGGCTACTATGGTACTATGGGCCCTTATGTTTACAGTGGATGTATCGCAATGGCTCGTAGACCCGCAGTTGTTCAACCTTTCCAGTTTGACCCAGAATCTGACAGCAGATCCTCCTGCTCCGGGCACTAGTCCGGGCACATCCGGTTGCGTACATTGAACCGCGGAAGAAGAATAACGTCCGTTGTGGAGGTGTTTCATGAGCGACAGTGGCTTCTGACTCTGGGTGAAAGTCATAAAAGGGACTGCGGCGGGGAGTCGTGAAGAAGCTATTTTTAAACATTGTTAAAACAATGTTTTGATAATGAGTAGCAGTGCATCCACCGTTCCAGAGGGGGAGCTGCGCTTCTGAGAGCGGGTGTGCTGAATATACTGGCCAATCACAAAACTCTGTCTTCTGGGTGAGAGAGTTGAGTCTCAAGTCTCGCGTCTGGGAAATCGGCTATAGTAACAGCAACTAGGAGGTTTTTGACCATAAAAACAAGTTAATGTATGTAAGTAGACCTCTATAACTATTATGTGCAACAGGACCACTCTAGGTCCGCATATATAAATAATATTTATTATCTGATCTTGTCTCCTCTGCATTTCTGGGTCCAACCCCGTTTAAAAACCAAAACTATTGATCATCTGTGATTAATCTTTTTGTCTTTTGACAGCCCTAATATGTACAAATGTGTCATGAAATATTATTATTAGTGTCTGTGGGTAAAGTCCAAACCTCATCCGCAGCCTCCAGCTTTGACTCAAACTGGCAGAAGATTTGTTCGAGGTCTTTGCGGATGACATTGGCCAGCACATTGAGACGACCTCTGAGGAGACACAGTGGGCAGAGTGGATTAAGATGAATGGTTTTTTCATTTTAGGTGTATGTATAAAATCATTTAAGGATAAGCATTCACCTGTGAGGCATTCCCATGATCACACTCTCCACTCCGCTCTGACAGGACTTGTCGATGATGGTCTTGAGCGCTGGTATGAGCGATTCGCAGCCTTCCAGACCGAAACGCTTCTCTGAAGAAAACTTCCTCTGGAGAAAATCCTCAAACCTGTGAATCAGTGTTATCCACATGAGGCGTGTGTCTGTCTGGTATTACTAAATCATTCAACACTAAATTATGACATTTTACCGTGAAAAAAAAAGGATAACGAAATATGTAAGTGATATTCACCACATTTAAAGCGGACCTAGACCAGAAGTTCCAATTAACACTGTTTTTTTTGGTGTGTACCTGTGCCATTACCTTGTTTATGAAGCCCTGACGTTTCAAAACAAACAGTTCAGATTGGATTGTAATCTCGGGCTCAGCAAGATGTCTGGAAAAAACCTGTTCTGGTTAAGTAAACAGCATTTCTCCTGAACAGCAGATCCTCCTGCTCCGGGCACATTGGGTTGCGCACACTGTACCGCAGAAGAACGTCTGTTGTGGAGGTGTTTCACGAGCGACAGTGTCTAGCAAAAGTAGTTTTTAAATCAGTGTTCTAGACATATTATCTGTCAATGTCCAATCAGAATCATAAGATTCTTTTGGGGCGATTTGCTTGACGTGGAGAATCGCCCAAAAATGATCCCATCCTCTCATGTTAAAAGTTTTTGTTTTTTTTCGAAAAACATACCCTCCAATGCATTTTTAATGAGGATTTATGTGCATGCACTAACGTGGGTTAGGGTTAGGGTTGTTGATAACATTGTTGATGTTTGTATCGTTCAGTGTTTAAGTGCAGGTTAAACTTCGGGGTCGTACCTATATTCCCCGGGTCCTATGTTCCCCGTTTCTGCCAAAAAAGGTCCACTTTGTATGTGACAGGGGAACATAGGACCCTTTTTTTGAAAAAGGGTAGGGTTAGGATTAGGGTTAGAGAAAGGGTCCTATGTTCCCCAGTCACATACAAAGCAGGGAACATAGGACCCGGGGAACATAGGTACGGTCCCTTAAACTTCACACTAATCAGACAAAATCGGCCTGTTTCGTGTAAGAAAGTATTCTAAGATTAGGTGGCGACTATTTTCACTACCATGGCATGTCCTTTTGACAGTGATCCCGTGGATGAAGGTGCAGCATTACTGCGCAGAGAATTAAATATTCGTCGGGAGATGATTATCAGACCGCACATAGATGTTCCTGCATTTCCAGACCAGAATTTCTTTTTGAGCGGTACAGTTTCACGTCACAGTTCATCATTTACAAACACAACATCATCCGTCCTTACATTTACAACATTACCAACTAAAGTCATGCCCTCACATCACAGCAGAAACTGTGTTGCGCTGCTTTTTTTTTTTTTTGGGGGTGAAGAACGTCGCCCTCCGCTTCCCCGTTGCTATGGTGACTCGTCGAAACGGGGCTCCATTGATGCTGTCTTTTTAGACGTGGTGCACGCGCTTAACTTCAGGTGAAACTACTCCGAGTTTGAACAATCTAACTCAAATCAGCTATGTGCATGCGCAAGGTTACCGTGCTTTGGGAGGTGATCCTGGCAACACACGCTGCTTTTTGAGCACAGTAACTGCACGTGAGAGTCTCCAAACACCACAAAAAGTCGGCAGATTTAGCAACAAAGTCGCCAAGTTGGTAACACTTCTCTGTCAGAGATGCGCGCAGAGGCCAAGCCACCCCACACTCGCTGATCACAAAAGCGATCGGCGAGGCGCGCAACACAAGACAGACGGGAAGCTCGGCCAATTATTTTATTCGGTCCGAATATTTTAATTGGTCATACTTTTATCATAATAGTATGAGAATTAAATAATGATGAGTTTCAAATCTTGGTGGCTTTATCTTACGTTTTAGAGTGCCATACACTTATTAGGAGAAGGAAAAGTGGAAAAGTGGAAAAATGCAAGAAAGGTAAGCTTTAAAAGAACTGGGAAATCACAGTCTGGAGCCCTTGATTGGACAGATAACCTGAACAGAGTATTGACGTCTCGTGAGAGTGCCACTACACTAATGTACTGGTACTCAAAATAGTAAAATTAAGATGAATTAAGTGCCCACTTTAAGCACTGCTGTGAGCACAATGTGGTGCTGATGCTTCATACTGTGATTATCTATTCCCCAAAATAAAACCATCTCTGCCCTCCAGTAACTGTGTGTGCTTTTCCAGTTAATTATGGAGGTGTCTTGAGGAATGTGAAGGAGCAAAGACAGACCTGGTAGATTGGATCATCCGGGCCAACAGAGTCCTCTTCTCCTCCAGACTGAAGTGCATGACTCCTGGAGTCTCAAACCTCTGCCTGATCCACTGACACTGATCCAAGTCATTAATGAACATGAACTCCACTCCGATGTGCTGACAGTAGGCCATCTGACAACAAAGAGAAGAAGTTAGTTGTTGCTTGTTAAAGATCAAAGAAATAGTTTTATGATGCAGAGGCTGATTTATTTGATTCAATAATTCCAAAACATTTTTTTTGCGGATTGTGGATGTGAATTGATCGTAACATTTTAAAACATTTTTTATTGGTGCATCAATGTTTTATTGTTTTATTATTATTATTATTATAATTATTATTACAATAGTAATAACAATAGCTATTTTAGGAATGTGAACTATTTTACCTCAAGGCGGTGAATAATCTCTCTGAGCGGCAAAGTGCTTTCACTTCCACCGATGAAGGTGGTGGTGGGAAGGCGGAACACTTTGTCCAGGTCTGACTCAGCCAGTCCATAAAAACCTGTATTGAGGGGATGAAAACCAGGTCAATGTGGGATGGGGGGGGGGACATGGAGAAGAGGGAGAGAGAGGAGAAAAGGATGAGACGCTGAGACTGACTAACTTCATTATAACAACGTAAAAAGAAAGCGAGAAAGTGAAGGATTTAGTCAACAGTTGACAGTATACTGTGACTCCTCAACAAAATCAAACCAAACCGTGTCAATAAGTCCTAGCAACATAATCTCTTTGACTCAGTTCAAATGATTGATGATCATTTTGAATGATCATTTTGGCCATATATTATTGCTGGTGGACTACTTTTGTACCTCATGTATAAAAGAGAATGCAGCTTTCATAAAGATGTCATACTCACAAGTACGTACACAAAGTCCTGCCCACCTTTTCTTTATACATCCAATCTATGTAAAACTGAGCGGAGGTGAGTGAGTAACACACACCGCGCCCCATTCCACCCACATATGAATACACAAATGTCTCTAAAACTAATTATTTGTGTGTGTGTGTGTGCGTGTGGTTATTTATGGTTTTTTTCAAGTCCCATTTTCTGACAACAAATGATACTGTAACTTTATTTTGGAGCACTTAAAACATTGCTGATGTATGTTCATGTTCACACAGCAGCTGGGTGTCTATTTACATCACTGTGTTACATAAAGAAAAGATTCATCCGTGGAAAACGAATTTAGAAAAGCACTCTATAAATACAAACCATTTACCATTTACAGGCAATGTCATTGTTTCTAACACACGTTAATATCCTCCATAAATATCTGTTAAGCATGTAATACAGATCATAAACGGCAGATCATTTATTTTAGAGTTTATTTACAGTATTTACAGCGTATTGTCAAACATCTCAAAAGAAAACAACCTGTGTACGGCTTTAAATCCCCAGATATCTTGAATATCGGGATATAGTAAAGACTACCACAATAGACTACACATATACAGATATTATTTATAAGCCATTTCACGCAGCCTAAGGCCCACAGTTGGTTTGCAGCAAGAAGACCCGGGTTCCTGGGTTTGAGCCCCATTTGGAACAACGTTGGAACAAGGGTCTTCAAGGAGTTTGCATCCACAGTCCAAAAACATGCAATATGGGGATTAGGTGAATTGGTCACTCTAAAGTGACCGTAGGTGTGAGAGTGAGAGTGAATGGTTGTTTGTCTCTATATGTGGCCCTGTGATGGACTGGCGAACTGTCCAGGGTGTACCCCTCCTGTCGCCCTATGTCAGCTGAGATAGGCACAGCACCCCCCATGACCCTCTGGTGGAGGATAAAGCGGTAGATAATGGATGGATGGAAGGATCACGCAGCCTTACAGAAATACAGATTTGATTTGGGGCGACAGTAGCTCAGTAGTAGAGTGAATTGTCTTTCGACTCAAAGGTTGTGGGTTTGATTCCTAGCTCCGCTAGTCTACAAGCTGACGTGTCCTTGGGTAAAACACTTAACCCCACGTTGCTCCTGAGGCTGTGTGTCTGCAGCATGTGGTATAAAAGGCATAGGTGCGCTGTGTGAATGGCAAAACTATAGTGTAAAACAGCTATGAGTGGTCCTCAAGACTAGAAATATACGATACAAACCATTTATATTTTGATCACTCGAATGATATGATCGAAAGTATGCGGTTATAAGATGTTTATCTACTCGACTCGCCGTGTCTATTGACAGGTTCAAGAGGAAAACGTGGACGACACAGAACTTTGAGCTTTCAGAGATAGCAGGTTGTAAATTATATACGCAAGGGGTGTAACGGTTCTGAACCGAAACCGAAAACCGCGCTTCAAAAGACTTTGGTTCAGAAACTCATTGAGCTGCGAGAGCACTGAAAGACAGTGTGTGCTTCTTTTCAGTGGCGGCTCCTGAAGAAAATTTTCGGCGGGGGGGGGGGGGGGTTTCTGATAATGATTAAAGTGACCCATTCAATAGGTGCATAAAGAAACTCAGTATCAATTTGTTGTTAGGTGATTAACATTCCTTATCGTGTCCACTAGATGGCAACTTGATAAACAACAATTATTTACACAAATCTAATGTTGTATGATGTGAAATAGCTAAACAGGACACAAGATGTGTCCAGCAACCTATTAGCATATTAAGTCAAGTATTTAACTGACCAAGGATCAAGAGCTTTCACAACCTTTACCAGATACATACAACAAACATATGACAAGATAGTGCAGTCAAATTATCAGTCAAAATCATTATTTAGATGTGTTGCTAAATGCATTTTAGAATACTTTCATACACAAAACTGTCCGATTGTCTGATTAACGTGGAGTTTAACCTGCACTTAAACCCTGAGCGAAACAAACAAAACAACGTATGAAAGCTCGAACTCTGTGGCACTGGTCAAACTATGTGTACTTATCAGTTAAGACGCAAGCTCGTTTGTGCATGCACACAAATCCTCATTAAAAATGCATTGGAGGCTATGTTTTTTCGGAAAAAAAACTTTTTTAACATGAGAGTCAAAGGGAGAATTTTTGGGCGATTCTCCACATCAATCAAATCGCCCCAAAAGAGGCAGGACCATAAAACATGACTTTAATCTGACGATTCTGATTGGACAATGACAGATAATATGTCTAGAACACTTCACTTGATCTCCAGCAGCTGTCCGCACCTGTCATGAATCCCCGCTATTTCTTTTGGGGATCTGAAGATAGAAGTTGATGATCTGACGTTTACGTTGAGCGCAGCTTGAGAGATTTTCCCCAAAGTTGCAGGCCTATGTTTTTTCATATAAATTGCACAAAGGTTAATCAGAATATGATTATAATAAGCACTAAGATGCTTAAATGCTGATGTGACCCTCACCATATACCAGGGAAAGGTATTTTCGATCAGTTTCCAGCTTTTTGAGAGTTTTCAATGTTAGAAATGTGTTAAAATAAAATATTTCCCAATCAAAGAAGTTGCTTCTAATTGTTATTTTATGAAGGCTAATTGTTGTCTTAGACCAAGGGTGTTAATTTTGGCCCACAGTCATTATATTTGGCCAGCGAAGCAATACCAAATGATTACTTGGGCTGGGCCGCCAGTATACAGCGCACACTGCTGAAACTATAGCTCTGTTGACAGCAGTCATAGCGTCCCTATGCTACTACTGGCACTGTGCCACCCCTCCCAAAAATGAGGAAAAGAAAGGCATAATACTGGAACTTTCTGGACAGGTGGGAGGCTGAATATCTATTTACATAATCATGTAAAAGACAGACCTGTTTGTCTTGTGTGTGGAGCCAATGTGGCTATAACCAAGGAGTACAACATTAGATGCCACTATGACACAAAACATCACGACAAGTACAAGGGCCTGGACATTACTCAAAGATTCCAGAAAGTACAAGAGATGAAAAGACGTTTGGTTTCACAACAGACTATGTTCAGAAAAAGCCACATCACAAAGTGAAGCTGCTGTAAAGGCTAGTTTTATTGTGGCAACAGAGATCGCATGATCTAATGTAGATATCAATGTTGGCCCACGACTTTGTCCAAGTTTTACATTGTGAATTCGAGATCGACACCCCTGTCTTAGATGGATGTAAATATAACGGGGTAATTAGGGTTTAGGCTTTGTGATAATATGAATATATACAGTGGTATGCAAACGTTTGGGCACCCCTGTACATTTTCATGATTGTCCTTTATAAATCATTGGTTGTTTGAATGAGAAATTTCAGTTAAATATATCATATAGAAGACAAGCACAGTGATATTTGAGAAGTAAATAAAGAAATAAAGTTTATTTGATTTACAGAAAGTGAGTAAGAGTTATTTAAACACAATTAGGCATGTGCATAAATATAGGGATCCTTGTCATTTTATTGATTTCAATACTTTTAGCACTACTTTTAGTCCATGCTCGGAAACCATCAAACCTGACTGAACTGGAGATGTTTTGTTAAGAAGAATGGTCCAAAATACCTTCAGCCAGAATCCAGATTCCAATTGGAAGCTATAGGAAGCGTTTAGAGGCTTTTATTTCTGCAAAAGGAGGATGCACAAACGTTTCTTTTGTGGCGCACATTCCTAATTTTGTTTAAATACTTCTTGAACACTTTCTGTAAATCATATAAACTTTATTTTAACTGACAAATCATGAAATTTTACAGGGGTGCCCAAACTTTGGCACCACTGTATATGCCAATAAAACAAGGCATTTGAAAAAAATCATCATCACACTGTAAAAAACACTTTTCTGATATTTTAGGGACCAACCGATGGATCGATCGACATTCGGGCATCTGTCTCACTAACAAACAGTGACTGGACTTTGTTGACAGCAGGGGTTCTAAAGTAAAGCAGTGTGAGTGAAAAGATAAAGAGAATTGGCTGAAAGCAAACAAACAATATGGAATACAATGTCTCAGCTGCATCAAACGCAGATAACACTGTGTGAGTGAACACTGTGTGTTAGCACAGCTAAACGCTGCTGTTCTTTAAACGTTCCTTGGCTCCTTTTATGAACCGCCCCACACATAAAAACAAACATATTGTTTTCGCCAGACGGTTCAAAGAGAAGACGCTGATCTGATGATCCTGTGGTGTCTATCGGCAATCTAATCACAGTGAGGTTTTGATGAAACAGCGGGAACAGATAAGCCTGAGTGAGAACTGATTGACCCCATGGGCTGCTGAGCAAAGGTTAAGAGCCACGAACACACGCATGCACTTACAAGAAGTCCAGGCAACACAAACACGTTATAGGTTAGGAGTAGTTATTAGGTACAGTGCTGTCCTATGCTGTGACCATGCCCTGACACCAGTTTCAGTGAAAGGCAGACTTTATCCACTATTTCAGCATAAGTCAGCCTCTTTCTGCAGAACAATTAAGCTATGTTCCTTTGTATGCCACTACCTCTGCCCTCACCAAATCATCAATTTTACATCATGGCACACAGGAGTTGTTTTACCCACTGCTGCCTCCAGCATTTTAAATGTGTTGTTTTGTGACTTTGGTGTGTGAATTTTTTCAGTGAGGTTTACTCATGTAATTTAAACTTACCAAATGAGGAAGCAGTAGATAAGCAGCTCCTCCTGTGCACACCCGGACAGGTCGCCAGTCCATCACAGGGCCACATAGTACATGATAAATCACTGAACTGGCCACACCCAGTCCATCCAGTTGAAAACCTTCACATCCCAACCATCTCCCCTCTCCTCTGGTGTTCCCCAAGGCTCTGTACTTGGGCCCATCCTGTTCATCATCTATCGCCTCCCCCTTGGTCAGATCTTCCGCAAACTCAGTATCCACTTCCACTGTTACCTCTACCGTTCTTCCAAACCCACCTCCACCTTCCCGCCCTCCTCCCTCTGTAACCGTCTACAAGAAATCAAAACCTGGTTCTCTTCCAATTTCCTGAAACTCAACAGTGACAAAACCGAGGTTCTCCTCGTAGCTTCCAAATCCACTATCACCAACACTCCAAGTTTCACCATCCCCATCGATAACTCCTCTGTTTGCCCCTCCCTACAGGTTAAGAGTCTGGGTGTCGTCCTTGACGGCACTCTCTCATTCCAAACCCACATCAATAACACCACTGGCTCAGCCTATTACCATCTACGCAACATCAACCGTCTCCGCCCATCCCTTACTCCCAACTCCACTGCTATTCTGGTCCACTCCCTGGTCACATCCCACCTTGACTATTGTAACTCCCTTCTTATTGGTCTTCCCCACAAGTCCATCTATAAACTCCAATTGGTTCAGAACTCTGCCGCCCGCATCATTACCAGGATCCCATCTATCAATCACATCACACCTGTTCTGCAACACAGTTTCACTGGCTTCTGGTTGAATTCTGTATCGATTTCAAAATTCTGCTTCACACCTTCAAGGCCATCCATTACCTCTCTCCCCCATAATTCTCTGACCTCCTTCACATCAACACCCCTTCCCTGACACTAAGATGTGGCTCATCTATCCGCCTCACTGTGCCTCTTGCCCGTCTGACCACCATGGAGGCCAGAGCCTTCAGCCGCTCTGCCCCCCGCCTCTGGAACTCCCTCCCCCCCCGGCATCAGGAACATTGTCTCGTTCCCCATCTTCAAATCCCATCTGAAAACCCACATTTTTAAACAGGCCTACTCCCTCTAACTCTCTTACTCTCTACCCACTGTTGTTATTTTTTGTTCATATTATTTTGTTGTTGTACGGCGACCTTGAGTGTCTTGAAAGGCGCCTTCAAATATAATGCATTATTATTATTATTATAATACAATATGTAATATTTACACTCCCGTTCAAAAGTTTGGGGTCACTTAGAAATGCCCTTATTTTTGGAGGAAAATCACTTTTCCAGGCCCATTTCCAGAAACCATCTCTCCAGTGTTAGAAAACCCTTGAAAACCCTTGCACAATTAAGTTAGCACAGCTGAAAACAGTTTTACTGGTTCTTTGAGGAAAGCAAGGTTTGAAGGGCAAAATGGTTCTTTTTTAATTAAAGTCATTATTTCTAATCTTGTCAATGTCTTCACTATATTTTCTATTCATTTTGCAACTCTTTCGATGAATAAAAGTGTGACTTTTAATGGAAAACACCAAAAAATTGTATAGTTGACCCCAAAACTTTGAACCGTAGTGTATATACATCTTCAGGTTTTTGGACTGTAGGAGGAAACTGGAGAACCTGGACCCACGCCCACATGGGGAGAACATGCAAACTTCATGCAGAAAGGCCCATACAACCACAGAACACTATTAAAAGACATATTTTTTTACAATATGAGAAATCTGGAGGCATTGGGTGACATGCCGTTAGACAGACACACACACACACTGTTGGTCAGGCACATCACACAGAGCTTTTCACATGCTCTTTCAGGCTGATCTCTGTGGGCACCACCACCACCACCAACAGCAGCAGCAGCAGCGAGACAAAGCAATGAAACTGAACAATAACACTGGACAATGGATTAACACTAGAATCACCCTATTCCAGTGGTCAGCAACTGGCAGCCCGTGGGCCAAAACTGGCCCGTCAGCATCACCATTAGCCCAACAGATGATTTCAAAAATCAAATTCTGAAAAAAATAAATAATAATAAAAAACCTGGCCCTATTCCATCTCATAACCATCGGCTGCTTTTAAACTCTGAGGCCCAGCCTTTTCTTTAAGCACAATGAAACCTTGCTTTGCTGCAAGCGTGCAGCACAGACAAACCAGCAAACTTGCACATATTTTACCATTTGTTTTGACTCCTTGTGCTATGGTGATGAGTCTGTGCGTTGGTTAACACAATAATGAAAATAAAAAGCTGAGCCCCCACACCAGTCCATCTAAGTCACTTAAGAAGAACCTATACAACTAATTGACAAATTAACCTGTAAAATTAAAACATCAATTATTTCCAAATGTTCCACCTGAAGTTTACAGAAAGTGCTGTGTGAATTATAAAGCACATTCTTATCTTCTCAGAAACCGTAACTCGCTATAAAGACACTGATAAGAACAGCAGTCCACACATCAGCAATCAGCACATCAGTGCTCAGATGTTTCTGAGCACTGATGTGCTGATTATTACAGAATAAAAACATTAGGGCTGGGCGGTATACCGGTTCATGTCATGTCCCTGTTTTCCCCTTGTCCTCCTCCGACTGAACTGAACTGAAAATACTTTATTAATGAGAAGCATTTTTTTTACAATTTTTCTGTTTTCTCGGATTGTTGATTTTGAATTATGTTTGAGTTTGTGGATGGTCCAATTCAATTATTGATTGAATGTTGAATTCTATCTTCTAATTTTGTATTGACTTTTAAGGTCTCATTCAGTTATTATTTCTAATATAATTTCCATGAAAGTATGATGATTGGTTGTATATTTATTTGATGTTGGCATCTTTTGTAGCTTAGAGACAAGCTAACCGGGTAACCTCTCCTAAAAAATGAATATTTAAAAATTATAAAAATTGACAGGTTCGACTTTTTAATAGTCCTGTCTGGCGCCCAAACTTACTTTCGTTTTTTTCCAAAGGCGTTTGAGATTAAATTTTCTTATTTTTTTTATGGGTCACATACCCCCTGTAGATGATCCCTATTGATTTTGAGCTGTCTACCATTATTATTTATTCGTTAATTAATTAATTAATTAATTAATGAATGATATAAAAACCATATTTTCGCCTGTATCTTCCAAAGTATTGCAGGTATTGGCTTCAAATTTTGCATGGGCATCACATACCACCTGAGAATTATCCCTATCTTTGTAGCTTTATTATTAATTAGCAAATTAATTAATTTATTATGCTAAAAACACATTTTCGGCTTTATCTTCCAGACTGATGGAGATATTGCCTTCAAATTTTGTACAATGATTCATGTAACAACTATCTACAAGTACAATCATTATTACTTTGGCTATGATTGGTAATAGTTACATAATAAGTTAACTGGTTAACTTATTAGTGAACACAGAAAAAATAGTTAATGCATGTTTTCTTTATTATTGAGCTCATTTGGACACATTGAGGATATCATGGGTTTATTTAGCACTTATTCATAATATTTATTACATTATAATATACATTTATTAATTATCATATAAAAAATAGTTAAGCCTCCATTTCTTTATCAATGCATTGAATGGAAAGTTTGAACATATTGTATGCTTTTTCATGAAATTTAATAAACATAGTGTATGCTTTTTCATGAAATTTGGACACTTTGAAGATATGGCAGGTGTGGTTAGCATTTTAATATTCATAATATTTAACAAGGTATAATAGGTTAACTAGTTTTATTAAAAACTAGAGAGAAATGTATGAGTTCAGGTATTCTGTGTTCAATATCGAGTTTATATGGATACTTTGAATTTGTATAAAGTGTAGTCAGCATTATATCATAATATTTAACAGTTATTTTGTTGAATTTATTAATAATTAATTAAAACAGTTAGTGGCAGGTGCGAGTGTGCGTATACTTTGGGTATATTGGAAAGTTGAGGATTGGACAAGTTCGCGGATATACCCCTTGCTGTCGGCCCCCGACAGCGTAGGCTAGTTTTTGTGTAGGTAATATGTTGTGAAATATGTTTAAACTTAAATAAACTACATCTACAGGTAGTTATGTCTCGTTGTATTAGTTTGTCCTGTTATTGACGTCATGCTGTCATCACCTGACAGTCTGGCTGATTGAAAGCCCCCAGATGCAGCGGATGAAACGCACCCCAGATGCGCGATGCAAATACTATGAGAATATATTTGAATATCTGTGTTTTTTTAGAGGGAATATTCGAATATCATTTTTGAGCAATTTTGACAGCCCTAGTAAGCATGTCTTAGAACAGGGGTCACCAACGTGGTGCCCGCGGGCAGCCAATACGGTGCCCGTGGGCTCACTTCACTTCACCTCACTTGCATGTATCCGTATGATCGCTCAGTAAAATATCTTTGATATTGTTTATAAAAACTGGTAATCTGGTAGGAGTAAGCACTGGAATGAATGTGTATGCAGTTGAATGAATAATATTAATCATTTAAATGATAAACAAACAAATAAATATTATATGGTAGCCCTCCATATTATTTTTTACCCTTAAGGTAGCTCTCTGTCTCAAAAAGGTTGGTGACCCCTGTCTTAGAATATCAAGAATGTATGAAGTTATGGTCAGCACCCTCCACAGCAGGTAACACTGGGAATTTTTATAAACAATGTTGATTTGCACCGTCAAAGTTCTGTATTTTGACTGTAATTGTCTTTGCATTCTGATTCCTCACTTTATTAGAATCATGAGCTCTTCTTTGTAAACAACATCATTTTCTGGGGCCATATGAAACTTTACTAGTGTGGAGTTATTCTACAGTATTCATGACAGTAAAATAGACCATCCTAAGTTAATCTACTGCAGTAATTCTGTTAGAATGAGTAGAAAATGCTGTGAACACCTGATTATGCATGAAAAAAAAATACCTTGATATATATTTTTGGTCATACCGCACAGCCCTAAAAAACATAATATTAAAAAAAGCATTTCAACATACGGCACAAGCACACAAGTGCATGAGCGAGTCATTAATTGAAGTGGCATTAGAGAGTTAGAGAAGTCGGTTGGCGTTAAAAAACAGCTGATGTGCTTAAAGCGGAACTAGACCGGAAGTTCCAATTAACGCTGTTTTTTAGTGTGTGTCTGCTTCATTACCTTGTTTATGAAGCCCTGAAAGTTTCAAAACAAACAGTTCAGCCACTGCTGAGAACGCTGTGTTTTATTGTAATCTCGGGCTCAGCGAGATCTCTGAAAATCCCGTTATAGTTACGTAAACACCGCCGAGCAGAGCGTTCATGCGACATTTAAATCAACATAAACATCGGTGAATGTCATCTTTTTTTGCCGATGGCAGTTAACGAGTGGAACATTGGCCAATGCCGATGGTCGGCCGATGCATCGGTGCACCCCTACTTTAAAATAATGACTTTATCTGACTGCTATAGTCCAATACACTAAAGGTTGGACTGCAACTAACAATTATTTTATCGAGTAATAATTTAATCGAGTAATCTGTGGTTTATTTTCTTGATTAATGGAGTGCTTGTTTGGTCCGTAAAATGTCTGAAAATGTTGATGGTGTCAAATGTCAAGAGATAGTGATGAATGTTGATTACAACTATCCAAGCTAAGCAATGGAATGTTTTTAAATTGCTTTTATGAGCATCCAATTACAGTCCAAAGGCTAAACGAAAAAGGTGCGGATGGCAGGAAGATCACTCTCGATAAGGAGATGTGAATTGATGTGTCACATGGACTAAGAAAATAAAGAGGGGTGTAACAATAGCAAGGAAGGAGAAAACAAGGCAAGCCTGTTTTTTATGAGCATTTTCAATTTGCACAATTTTTGAAAAAAAAAAATACACATGACGGGGATTTGGCTCTTCCCTCGCCACTACTGAGGGAATCCTGGTTAGTTTCTTTTCCTACGCTTAGTTATTTGCTTAAATTTTTATTTGAGTAAAAAGGATTTGTGTTCTTTCTTTTGTGTTCTGTAAATAATCTTTATTCTCTATTGTATTTGTATTATATTGTTATTGATGCTTTTTTCATTGTGTGTATTTCTGGCATATGTATAGTATAACTGGTTCCTGTTAAGTGTGTTTTTCTATCGTTCTGATGACTGATTTGTGCAATTGAAAAATATTTTATTTCTTTATGTTTTTCCCCCCACAGATCTTGTTACATTTTTTGTATTAAATATATATATTTTAGATGTAGGGCTGGGTGATATGGCCTGGAAATTAAAAATCCCTGATTCATTTACAAAAAAAAAACGATATTCGATTTAAATCTGAAACTTGCCGCTCGCAATCAGCAGTGCTGTCCCTACTTGTGCTACTGCCTTTTGTTGAAATGGGCTTCAAACAAACTTTGCAGCGTGCAGTCACTTTTTCCACGTCTGTCGCCGCAAACCCAAACCAGTTCCAAATCACTAAAGATACTTGTCCTTTCTTGGGAACAAAATTCTCGTACTTGTTTTTGCGGTAGCCATGTTATGTGTGCATCCGTGTGCATGTTTGGAGGGGAAACAAGTAGGGGGGGGGGTTCCGCACGGAAGCTCTCGAGGGCAAAAGGTGCGCCGTAATAATAGGAGAAAATAATCAATGTTTTTATTTTTTAAATCGTCCGGAACAAAAAACTTGAATTAATCGATAAAATCGATATATCGGCCAGGCCTATTTAGATGTCCTTGTGGACATAACATTAAACATCACACAACAGGGTTGCGTAACCCCTGTTTTTTTTTGGGGGGGGACGCTCGAGGGGAGTCTCGCCCAGGGTGTCATTCAAGCTCGAACTGCCGCTGGTCGCGTGTAAAACGACGTCACGGCAGTTTCGTGCAGCCGTGGAGTGAAGACTCCGCCAACGTTGAGGAGGTACTATTTGTAATGGAAAAGCAACCTAAACCGTGCCATGCCGAGGTGAGTCAAGCTGGGACCATAGGTGGAAAAGGGGCTATAGAGTATATGTACTTTATTTTTAATCAAATATTTGCTTCAAATTTGCGATACCTTTTAATAGAAATCTAGGTATTGTTGTGAGTGTGTTTGATACAAAGGAACTGGGGAGAGGATTGTAAAAGAGAGGACAACATTTGTGAACATGTGCGCAGGTGTATATGTCTCACCAACGTTCTGCAGACCAATGGTACACGGGGCATCGTCAAAGTCCACACAGCTGATTTCCAGTGGGTCCAACTTGGCTATGTGATGCCCTCGGACCTATACAAACATAAAGCCAGGGAAAAGACACAGTTCAGACTCCGGTCAGCAGATTATTGTGTTCGTCCAAACCCCTGACAGCTTCCTGTAAGGCTTCCTAACATGTGTCCACATAATGTAAGCACAATGTTCACAATGACACCGATGTGGGTCAGAGGTATAAGCAGAGGAACCATCCAAAGTCCATTCAGCAGGTCATTCAAGGGATTTGTAATTATATTTTACTGCAGGGACATGAACTTAACAAGGTGAACTTGGGGGTGATGTCACTCCCAGTTCCAACTTCCAAGTTTTGATGTTAAAGCTCCCATAGAGTGGTCCTATCGCACATATATGTTAGCTATGGAGGTCTACTAACATACAATAACTTGTTTTTATGGTCAAAAACCTCCTAGTTGCTGTAAATGAGCCGATAGAAATCTCTCCTTGCTGAAGCTCTCGTCAGCTTTGCTGTTTCAGACTGAAATCGCACACCCAGAAGACAGACTGCGTTGTGATTGGCCAGCCAGTGTAGAGCCTTCCCAACTGTCTTGTGATTGGCCAATACCTGGAAGTGACGTAATCAGCACACCAGCTCTCAGAAGCGTAGCTCCCTCTCTGTTTTGATAACGATTAGCAGCACATCCACCGTTGTGCTGCTAATCGTTATCAAAACATTGTTTTAACAATGTTTAAAAAATAGCTTTGTCATGACTCCCAGCCGCAGTCCCTTTTACGGAGTGACCCGGAGTCAGTGTCTTCTGACTCCGCAGAAGAAGAAGAAAGTCCATTGTGGAGGTGTTTCACTTGCGAAACACCTCCACAATGGACTTTCTTTTCTAGTACCCGGAGCAGGAGGATCTGCTGTTCAGGAGAAGTGATCCTTACGTAACAAAGGCTTTTTCAGAGCGCTTGCAGAACCGAAGAATACAATAAAACCCAGCGTTCTCGGCAGTGGCTGAACTGTTTGTTTCTAAGCTTTAGGGCTTCATAAATGAGGTAATGGCGCAGATACCCAGTCCTATAATAAGACGCCAACATGAATAACATGAGTGTTTGTGATTTACCTGATATGCTCGTATTAGTGACTGTACTGCTAGATGATCCTTCACCAGTTTCTCCAGATTTTCTCCAGCCCCCACCTGATGCTGGACATTGGTCAGTCCCTGAGAAGGTCCACTGAGGGGGGGAGGGCTCTGGTAGGCTCCACCGGGAGGAACGCCAGCGTTAGCGTTGTGGAAAAATACATCCCAGGACTACATGGAGAAAGAGAGGACAAATCACTCATCATGTTTTAACAAACGGTACTGTATCATAGAATACAGTATCATACAATGAGTGTTTCAGCATTTGCTTAGAAGCTCCTGGCAAAGTAATCCTGGGTCAACACAAGCAAACAGTCGGAAAAAAGGCTGCAGCTGCAACTAATTATTACTTTCATCATTGATTTAAATGAGTTAAAAAGAAAGTCAAGATGTCATCATCAAATATCTTAGTCTTGTAGTCGTGAACCAGAGATATTCACCAGTTTTCTTTGTAAATACAAAGCAAATCATCACATCAGAGAAGCTGGAAATGTAGTAAAAAACACAAGAAAATAAATCAGTCATGAAAATTGCTGTCGCTAATTAATCAATTCATTGATTCGGGTCTCATTTCTGATGCCAACATGCATGAAAACATTCTTATGTTTAGCATGCATCGGTTTTACTTTGTAACATTTAGGAATTAGGGACTATATTATACACCAATTTTAAGACGTATATAGATACTGGATAAAATATTATGACTGACAGCTGAGAAAGACTTGCGGAATAGTGGAATAGTGTCGAGAAACACAACGAGCTAACACTAAAGTACATGCTAACTTTACTAGCCGGTGTTGCATCAGAGCTGACCATCAGAATTCCGCCTGGTTGATATGGTGCTTTGTTTTGGTTTAGGTAAGAACATTTTACTTGGTAAACACTGGCAGAAAGTAGCTGCCTCACGGCTCTGAGTGAAAGCACAGTATTGTTTTTAGTCTCGTGAGTACTGTAAAATATGACCCTGCCGCCGATTGTGCAGCAAACGCCTGGTAAAACTGAGCGATGAGGTGGAGCATGAATATCTGTAGAATATCCAACATGAAACGAATTTCACTGCAGTTGGTGTGCTTTTGGTAAAGAATTAGAGCCTTTAGGTTTAGGTGGTGGATATTCTGATGTTCTTGTTATGTCTTCAGTTGTTTTACTCCCTTGAGTTTGGCTGTTATACAGGTTGTTGTTTTTTATTATTAATTTCATGGCAACGTTACTGTACGTTAGCTGCTGACTTTGTGTACATTTATATTACATTACATTCATTTTGTATACTTTTATTTTTCTTTGCCACTTCAATGCTCGACTGTAGTCATAGTAATAAAGGTAAAAAAAAGTGAATATCCATAACAATGGGAAGTTTTATTTTTCAATGCTATTGGTAAACGGAATTGTGGTAAGAACATGTACAAAAAAGCTTACTGTATTCACTGTATTAGCTTACTGCGCTTGCGAAGTATAAATAAATATATACACAAAACAAAAGGTAACAAAGGCTGGCACAGCAATATAAAATACAATTAATTATAAACATTTACTGGCTATAAGAGTTAAATTTTTTCTACATTCTACATTAGTCAGTGCAGCCTGAAGTCAGTGTACATGTCCCTTGGATCAAAGTGTCTGTACTGCTGCCGACAAGGCCAAACTGTAGATCAGTCCTGAAATTTGAAAAATCCTGACCTTTAGAAAGGAAAAGTCTAAAATCTCATCATTTAAAGTGGACCTAGACCGGAAATTCCGATTAACGCTGTTTTTAGTGTGTATCTGCGTCATTACCTTGTTTAATAAGTCCTGGTGGGTTCTAAACAAACATTTCAGCCACTGCGGAGAACGCTGTGTTTTATTGTAATCTCGGGCTCATCGAGATCTCGGAAAAAACCCGGTCCGGTTACGTAAACAGCGGTTCTCCGGAGCAGCGGATCGTCCTGGTACGGGCACTAGTCCGGGCACATCCGGTTGCGTACATTGAACCGCAGAAGAAGAATAATGTCCGTTGTGGAGGTGTTTCACGAGCGACAGTGTCTTCTGACTCTGGGTCTGACTCCGGGTCAAAGTCATAAAAGGGACTGCGGCGGGGAGTCGTGATGAAGCTATTTTTAAACATTGTTAAAACAATGTTTTGATAATGAGTAGCAGTGCATCCACCGTTTCAGAGGGGGGAGCTCTGCTTCTGAGAGCGGATGTGCTGAATAGTACTGGCCAATCACAAGACAGTGGCCGTTTCTCAATATCCATACTTGTGCGTACTTGCGTACTCCCGTACTTGTGAAAACGTCATCAGCCTCAGTCCAAGTTCTGTTACATTTCTCAAGAACGCGAGCAGGCAGTACGGTTCTCATACCCGTGGTACTGCATATTTTAATAAAAATGAATTAATACATTAAGTTAAATATTTAAAATGTGAAAATAACAACATATATATATACGCATTTATTCAACACTGTAGGTGGCGGTAATGAGGCTTAAGTGCTTCGCGCCACCCGCCATTCAAACAGTAGAACAAGGAAGTACGCTGCTGTTCCAATTGAAGAATCGCGCTCGTGTACTCCCGTACCTGGCAAGTATGTACTTCAGTCGTACTTCTCAAGTATTTACTTTCCAAGTAAGCAAGTACATACTGGCATACTTGGGTATTGAGAAACGGCCTCTGTCTTCTGGGGGTGAGAGTTCACTCTGAAATCTCACGACTCAGGAACAGCGTCCAAAAAGAGGATTTCAATCGGCTCGTTTACAGCAACTAGGAGGTTTATGACCATAAAAACAAGTTAATGTATGTAAGTAGACCTCCATAATGAACATATATGCGCAACAGGACCACTCTAGGTCCGCTTTAACAGAGGAGTCTGGTGCATTTAGCGACAGCACTGCTGAAAGCCTGCGATTGCGAGCAGCGAGACAAATGTGAACCTTTTTCAGCTCAAGCTCAGGTCAGGTGGTAGTTTGATTCTTGTCACTACCACCTGGATTTTCATCACTATTCATTTTGCATTGATTTCTCCTTAGCACACACTTTCTCCCATGTTCTATATTTGACAATTGATTTGAAAAGTGATTCTCTTATGTCAAGCTGTACAGCTTTGTTTTAATTGAAAACCAATCAGTAAATAAATTAACAATCAAAATAATAGTTGCCACCTTTGAGCAGAGTAACAGTCTGTCGAGATGAAGTAAACCTCATATTTGTTTTACTGTAATAGTAACACTAGGATTCATGCTCTGGGGCCCATGAATGTACAGCCCTTAGATTAGATTTAGAGTAAATTGGCTTATTACTGTCAGAGGCTTTTAAGACAAAGCTTGTCACGGTGTAAATACCAGTACGGCTTCTTCTCATCCTCTTCTGTAACAGAATCAGTGTCCTAGAAGGTTATGGTGAGTGTGTGAGTGAATGGAGTGGCGAACTGTCCAGGGTGTGACTGCGCCTATCACCCTTTGTCAGCTGAGAGTCACAGCACCCCCGCCACACTCATCTGGAGATAAAGCGGTTGAAGATGGATAGATGGGTGGAAGTAGTGCTGGGCGGTATAACCAAAAATATATATCACAGTATTTTTCTAAATTCTAACGGTTTCACGGTATATTCACGGTATTTTTTTTCATGCATAATCAGGTGTTCACAGCATTTTCTACTGGTTGAGAACAGAATTACTGCAGTAAATTAAAGCTCACATAGAGTGGTCCTGTTGCACATATATGTGAGTTATGGAGATCTACTTACATACTTTAACTTGTTTTTATGGTCAAAAACCTCCTAGTTGCTGTAAACGAGCCAATAGAAATCCTTCTTTTCTGATGCTGTGCTGAGCCGTGATATTTTAGACATAAATCTCACACCCAGAAGACAGTATGTTGTGATTGGCCAGTCAGTGTAGAACCTTCCCAACTGGAAGTGACATATTCAGCACACCCGCTCTCAGAAGCACAGCTCCCCCCTCTGGAACAGTGGATGCACTGCTACTCATTATCAAAACATTGCTTTAACAATGTTTAAAAATAGCTTCTTCACGACTCCCCGCCGCAGTCCCTTTTATGACTTTGACCCGGAGTCAGAAGACACTGTCGCTCGTGAAACACCTCCACAGCGGACGTTATTCTTCTTCTGCGGTTCAATGTACGCAACCGGACGCGACCAGTACGATCTGCTGTTCAGGAGAAATGCTGTTTACGTAACCGGACCGGGGTTTTTTCCGAGATCTCGCTGAGCCCGAGATTACAATAAAACACAGCGTTCTCAGCAGTGGCTGAACTGTTTGTTTCAAAACTTCAGGTTTTCATAAACAAGGTAATGACGCAGATACACACTAAAAATACCATTTAAATGATTAATATTATGCATTAAACTGCATACACATTCATTCCAGTGCTTACTCCTAACGATTACCAGTTTTTATAAACAATATCAAAGATATTTTACTGAGCGATCATACGGATACATGCAAGTGAGGTGAAGTGAAGTGAGCCCGCGGGCACCGTATTGGCTGCCTGGGGGCTACCAGGTGCCCGCGGGCACCACGTTGGTGACCCCTGCTTTAGAATAACTCCACACTAGTACAGGTTTGCATGGCCCCAGATGCTGTTTACAAAGAAGAGCTACTCATGAGTCTAATGAGTGAGGAATCGGAATGCAAAGACAATTGAAGTCAAAATACAGAACCTTTAAGGCGCAAATCAACATCTTTTATAACAATTCCCCATGTTACATAAGAAGGGTGTGCTAAGGAGAAATAAATACAAAATGGATGTTGATGAAAACCCAGGTGATAGTGGATCACACAACCACCCAACCTGAGCTTTGCAAAAGGTTTGCATTCGTCTCGCCGCTTGCGATCACAGGCTTTCAGCAGTGCTGCCACTAAATACACCAGTTTACGATTTCAGACATTTCCTTGATAAATGTTGGAGGTTAACCTACATTTTCAGGATTGTCTTTTTAACTGATCTACAGTTTGGCATTGTTCACTTTGATGCTTGTGCCTCTTCCTGTGACGGCACTCTGACCAATCAGTGCACGGCTGGTTATTGCATCATGAGTTGAGCTAGTGGAAACAGAACTTAAGCCACTACACTTAAGCCACTACAATAATGATAACAACAACTAGAAAAGCACTCTGAGAGCGCAGACCTCCGCCAAGGCAGCTCAGTGCCTACAAAATACAGCGTGCTGGTGCGCCTGGGTCCGACAGCGAGTGTTGTAACCAGTGATAACGTCTGGGAATCACGGCCCAAATGTAATCACTTGTTCCTAGTCCCATTGTGGACATTTCCTGAGAATGTCATCCAAATCCAACCAGGAGTTATGTAATGAACAGACAAACAAAAAAACTCTAGCGAAAGCATAACCTCCTTGGCGGAGGTAATAACAACAAATTAAAAAATTAACAATAAGCCCATTACGCAGGGCCATGCTCACGTCCTAATGAAATCACACCATTTGGCACTTTACCTGAATGTTTCTAATCTTTTGTTTTCAATTTGTGAAAAGATCCAGAGAATCGTGATCTCAATTCCAAACAAAAATTGATTCCCATTCTTTCAAGAATCATGCTGTCCTAACTTTAAGCCAGGCCGGACACGTCTATTTGTGTAACCTTTACACGTCCACGTTTTGCACAGGTATCTGTTACCACTGATAACCCATCTTATAGCAGGTGACAAACAACAAACATAGACAACTACCTTATGCACATTCTTGGGATTCTCCAGCCACGCGTAGTACATCTCCTCCACATAGTTTGAGCTGGTGCCATTGAGAAAGGGCTCAGCAGTCACAGATGTGTTTTGATGCCGCACAAGTTGAAACGTCCTTAAACTCCCAAGGAGCGCAGATGATCTGGGTTGCGATACATTCTGGGCTGTCTGTGTAGCTGTTAAAGGCCGAAGCCTTGCCACTGTAGTCCTTAAGCGGTACATGGCTACCGTTTAGCCACAGCGCCTCTCCTCACCTTCTTCCCAGAAGAAATCCCTCAGGAGTCTCTCAAACAGCCAGTCAACTCAAATGGTGAAGCTGGTTGGTTTCTCCAAATGTCCTGAACCTCTTCTTCTCCTAACACTTCACTGAATCCTGTTAAATACACATAAAACCAGAACTATTCAATATATTCAAGGCTATATTAATTTTATTGTATAACAACAAATGTTTACATAATGATGCGTATGTCTAATTTCCTGAGACATTGTCTATCTGTTCACATACTAATCAGATTATTTTCCATACAGGATTAATCAACCTTTGGTCCTCTAGTTTGTGGGGCAGCAGGACAGTGTAGGTGGAATTGACTGAAAATAAAGTTCACTGTGTGTGTTATCCAGTGCAACAGCATTGCTCAGTGGTGTATTGTAGATTTTGGACAATGGTATAGAATGGACAATGGAGCCATTGTTACTGTGTTCCATTTACATCGGCTTTCTGGAAAGTGTGGTGCTGTAGCGTTGCTGCACCAAAAACGGAGATTTGCTAAACTTTTGTAAATAAAGCTTTCCTCGAATAAGTAAACATTACAGTTTTGGACAGAGATACATTGGACAATGGTGTGATTACGGGGGAACTTTTTGAAAACGACAAAGAAAAAAGGTGTCACTTGCCAAAGTTGCCATTTCCGCCTCATTGTTTCCCAAAGTAGTGTATTGGTTGTCTCCCCAAAAACTCAGTTTTTAGATTTTCCCACTCTGGGATCTGTTTTAAAAAATAACCTCTCTTCCTGGGCTCCCAAAATGCTGTTTCTGTGTCAATCAAACACCAATACAATTAAAAAATGTGTGAACAGCAGTGGTTTCACGTGAAGAAGATAGGAATCATCCACCCATCCATCCATTATCTACCACTTTATCCTCCACCGGAAGATAGGAATCATCTAAAATAATTTATAAAAACATGGACAACTGAAATAAATGCACAACACATTGTACAGTCCATGACTACTGTGTGTAATCTGCATTCAAATGTAGTTTAAAAAAGTTCTCACACTCGTTTACAGCGAGTGCTGGTCAAGTGATGTATTTCCAGTTTTAGGGTGCCCACTTCTTTCTCTTAAACTTTTGCTCGTAGTGAGACACGCACACAGACACGCCCTTGCAGTGCAAAAGGTAAGGACTGGCATCAGGCCAGTCCACCGATGCTTATCTCCGCAAGATATTTTCATTTAAGTGAATCTTTTAAAACCAGGCAATCAGGGATTGCACATTTCACCTCTGGCCTCTGCTGGTCAAATTGACAAGTGTGGAAACACAAACAAACAGACAGAGACAGACACACAGAGCCACCAAAAACAATACCTCACTGAGGTCCTGTTGAAAAATACAAAGTAAATGATCAATCAGACTGGGATTTGTCCCCAAAGCATGCTGGGAAGTGTAGTTCTTCATTAGAAGCAGTTTTGTTCCAGTGGAAATAACTTGTTTTGATAAACAGACATTTCCGCTTGTATTTCTTGAAAGTCAGTTGTTGTTTTGCTCTTATTTTGGGGCTGGAACCCTAACCCTAACCCAAAATGAACGCGATAATTTGACACCCCTAATAAAAATACGTTTGGTAGCACTAACAACTCATATCATGTGGCTGACTGGAAAAATAACCGGGAGTTAGAAAGGGCGTTTCGCGATTCTGTTCTGTTCGCGACACAGATTCGTGGCTCTGACTATCGCGATTTCGATTTCGATACGCATATCGTTACAGCCCTAAAGTGTTTACATTTAAAAGTCACATACTACAGCTTTAATGAAGAAACGTTACATATTACATCTTTAAATTGAGATGGTTGCTTCAGGAAGGGCATTCAGTGTAAAATCAATGGTAAATGGGTGATAACACTGCTGTGTTGTGAGGGTCCAAACCTGAAATTTGGCCCCGGGGCTCCAGAACCATGACCATATCTACAGTTTGTCCTCAGTAATGACTCACACACTCACTCATACACACACACACACAAACACAAAAATTAAAGCGTCACGTGCGGGACAATTAGCAGCTACAAACATTTCACAGTCCTCTTACCTTCTCCACAGACTTGTCAGAGCAGCGCTTCTCCCTCCTCCACACACAGTCACCGGCTTCTGTGTGAAAGAGCGGCTCCTTCCTTCCTCCCCAACACCCTCACCTCCCGTCCCGTCAGCTGCGTCCCGCGCTCGGGCACGACGCGCGCGCCCTCCACTCTGGAGCTGAGGTGTCGCTGTGTCGCGCGCTCACCGGGCAACTTATCACTCTTTGTGCTGATGCGGCAGTGACGTCTACAGACAACCAGAGAAAGTTAAAGTTTTAATTAATTTTTTAAAGTGCTGAGTAATCTATTCATTAACAGAGTTATGTATTAGTGCTGAGTCAGCAATTGTTTTCAATGGAAACAAATCATCCAAATTGCATTAACAGAAATGATTTTTCATTTCCAAAATGGAGCTGCATTTTTGACTCATAAATAAAATTAATAATCAATATTCCAAAAAATGCATTTTCAATTTCAACTTCAAGACCACTCATTCTGTGACTTAAAGGTGCATTATGTAATAAATCTAAAGCAACTGGCCATAAAATCCTCCTAATATGTCACAGAGACTCAGGAATAATGTTCATATAACAAACTGAACTCACCAACAACAACAGTACAGACAAAATATTTGCATTAAAAAAACATTTTGCAGACTGCAAATCATGTTTATGTTTTGAAATCATGTTTTGGCATGTGGCGCCACCTACCGCCATCTACCAATCATTGCAGTCAGTAGAGTCTCAGCTGCCGAGCAACCACGGGTTGCCAGTTACGTCAGAAAACAAAACCTAAAAGACCTCGATATTTTGAATTTGAATGCAGTAACCGTTTTTTTGTCCACATTCTTACATATGGCGCCTTTAATTAAAATGATAAAGAAAATGACATTTAAAGATTTCATTTTCAGAACATCCTCAAGCAAAAAGGTAACAAAATCCAATTTGAAATGTCAAGTTTTAAAATTAAAATGCATTTTTGACCCAAACATTTATTTATTATGATTTTTATTTATTTTTATTAAATGTCATTTTCTTTATCATTTCAATTAAGTCACACAATGAGTGGTCTTGAATAAGACAATGAAAATGCAGTTTGAAATATTGATTATTAATTTTATTTATCACTCAAAAATGCAGCTACATTTTGAAAATGAAAAAGCATTTCTGTTCATGCATTTTAATTTGGATAATGGGACACATTTGCTTCCATAGTTTTCCCTGTTTTCTTAGGCATTACATTGTCTTCTGCTTTCTGCTCTTCTGTTATGACCACCTACTTTTTTACACACATGTTTAGCCTATTCCAACAATTCATTCATTCATTCAGCAACACGTTTGGCTCATTGGGGACATCTTTGCTCAAGTTTTACATCTTTGCTGATGTCTATACTTTTTGAAATGAACGCTGTCTGCAAATGTTGTTCTCCCATCGGAAATAAATGGAGAGGGCAGGAGTACTGACTGTAATGACATTCATGACAATTCCACAATATATCAACAATTAGGATTAAAATATTAATATATTAATTTAGATCAAATTGGTATTTATTTGTTATGTGCTCTGCCAGCAGTTTTTGATAATCCATGAATGTGTTTGTTATCATATCATTATCTATCTCCACCTACGTTTCCCCAGCAAATTCAACAATGAATATGTCAGTTTCATATTACTGATTTTGACACTTATTTGGACAGCATAAACAGAGTGTCATTAACCAGTAACCTTAACCTTAACCAGTTAATGTCTAACCCTTAACCTAAACCACAATTTAAGGTTCTGCCTTATCATGAGCAGGTTTTGGTGTTTAAAGAGATCAGCCAAAAAAATTCTATTGGTGCTTTTGCCATACATAGTCCCGACAAGGTGTCTTGTCTTACATTGACTCACAGCAACATAGCGTATAGTACAACACACATCTACAATAGTGTAGATAAGTGTACAATGTGTTCTGTGTGTCAATTTTATTCATTCAACATAGTTAATGTTCAGTTTTATTGTAAATAATTGAACATACAATTGAATTTAAAGTTTGATTGTGAGGGAATCCAAATTCTTTAAAGCGGAACTAGACCGAAAGTTCCAATTAACGCTGTTTTTTAGTGTGTATCTGCGTCATTACCTTGTTTAAGAAGCCCTGAAGTTTCGAAAAACAAACAGTTCAGCCACTGCTGAGAACGCTGTGTTTTATTGTAATCTCGGGCTCAGCGAGATCTCTGAAAATCCCGTTATAGTTACGTAAACAGCAGTTCTCCTGAACAGCAGATCGTCCTGCTCCGGGCTCTAGTCCGGGCACATCCGGTTGCATACATTGAACCGCAGAAGAAGAATAACGTCCGTTGTGGAGGTGTTTCACGAGCGACAGTGTCTTCTGACTCTGGGTCTGACTCTGGGTCAAAGTCATAAAAGGGACTGCAGCGGGGAGTCATGAAGAAGCTATTTTTAAACATTGTTAAAACAACGTTTTGATAATGAGGAGCAGTGCATCCACCGTTCCAGAGGGGGGAGCTGCGCTTCTGAGAGCTGGTGTGCTGATTATGTCACTTCCAGGTTGAGAGATTTGAGTCTCAAGTCTCGCGGCTGGGAAACACCGTCAGAAAAGAGTATTTCTATCGGCTCGTTTCCAGCAACTAGGAGGTTTTTGACCATGAAAACAAGTTAATGTATGTAAGTAGACCTCCATAACTATATGTGCAACAGGACCACTCTATGTGACCTTTAACATATTTGAACAGTAACGCAATAGTTACTACAATGCAGTAACAATAACCAATTACTTTTTTTAAGTAAAGTGCCCGACATTGCACTCTGCACTTCCATTACATATCACTACTCTACTCGGTTTGGTATCGACATGTCATTTTTCAGTATCAGCTCAACCTCGGTGTGGTTGTCATAGCACAGCTACACAAAATCGCAGTGACGTCATATTATATGAAACACAAGTTTGAAAACTCTTTATGCCTGGCCCTTTTCTCTCTTGTGTCGGATGTTTGTTTGTTTTTTTGCCTGGCTTTTTTTATTCAGTTTGATTCTTGGATAATATGGATCCATACAAGTACCTCACAACTGTATTTTGTTCAAGACAGTAAAAAAAAAAAAACTCACATTCTTTGATGAGTCAGTATCTCAGACCCTCTAAGGTCCCCAAGCCGTCTCCACTGTCTCTGCTCTCCTGGGTTAAAGGGTGCAGGCCTGAGCAGATCACAGCAAAAGGCCGATGAAATCACAGCAAAAATTTAAACTCAACCACACAACAGGGTTTCTGGATCAGATTGCATCGTGGGTTTATTTGGTTCACATGCTGATTACATCTGAACACACGTTCATATTTGCAAGGCTTGGAATGAACATCAGAGGAATTATTATCGTGATTAGAGTCAGTATAGTAAATAAGTAAATAAATAAATAGACAAATAAAAAAGAAGTCTCAGTCATTTACTGATCACTTGCCAAATTGTTACATTCATTCATACTTTCGCCTTTGAACTGTCTGTGACCAGCCTTAGCTGTCTTTGAGCTGCCTTCTGTTCTCTTGAAAAGTTCCAGAAAAAGGTTCTAAAAAGAAGTTAAAAAGGGTGGTAAGACTCTTTTACAAGCTTACCATTTTAATCAATTGACTTATAAAACAGGAGCCCTGGAGATCATGGAAAAAAAAAATTTTTTTTAAATTGTTACTTTACTGTGTTGAAAGTGATCAGTGTGACGTAGAGGAGTATTTAGACAAAAACAAATTTGCATGGAATTAACCTTTAAAACTTCGGCTGGCAAACCGTACTTTTGGCTACTAACTGGTGGGTGCCATGTTGACCTGGCGATATCATCATCAAAGACAGGTGAGGGCAGAGTCTGTCTGGATGGAAGCCGGCTGCATGGCTTGTGGGAACACACAATGTGAAAATGTGTTTTTAACTATTATTCCTGCAGAATGAATCAGATCGCCCCAAATCTCACTGGGATCACAATTTTCACAGGTCGTGATGTGGACACCACATTTGGAAATGAAAATTTTGGAAAACAGGAAAAAACAAGCGTTGGAAATGCTGGCTCAGCGTTATGGACTAATAATCAAGAAAACAGTGGCAAATGTCGACTCAGCATTCCCAACAAGTCAAGAAAACGGGAAAACAAGAGTTGAAGAGTCGGCATTTACAACTCTTTTTAAGCCTGGAACTGGACATGGCTCCTTTGCCAAAGTGGACTAAGACTAACCTGACCAATGGTAGTGTGAGTTTATTTTTAGACTGGACAGGAAGGATAACTGCTTTGACTTCATTTATACTGTATATTTATATATGTTTTTTTTAATTTATGTTCGAAATTAATAAACAAATACGAAAACAATACAAGTGTGAACTGATGGTTCCAGAATGTATTTCATTGTGTAACTGACTGATAATAATAATCATTCTTCTTTGCTATGTTTTCCCATGACTGCAAGCAATTAAAAACCCCAGCACAATGTTTCTCACACCAGTGAAGGACATATAGATTAGACACCTGGTTAACAAATGCATTGCAAACATATCCACAGATGTCAATGGCCTCGACATGAAGCTAATTAAAAAGTACTAGATGGAATTATTTCACCTTCAACATAATATATCTGCAACCTGTCATTTCAAATGGGGATATTTCCCACCAAAATGAAAGTTGCAAAAGTTGTGCCATTGTTCAAGAAATGTGACATGCACAAATTTACTAATTACAGACCAATCTGAATACTACCACAATTGTCAAAAATTCTAGAGACACTATTTAACAATAGGCTAGACCAGTGTTTCTCCAACCAGTGTGCCGTGGCACACTAGTGTGCCGTGAGAGATCGTCAGGTGTGCCGTGGGAAATGATCCAATTTCACCTAATTGGTCTAAAAACATTTTTTTAAAAGAAATAATTCATTATCTGCAAATAATATGGATATAAATATTCAAGACACTTTGATAAGAATGACTAAATTGTTAATATAGGCTACAGAGTATCATTTTTTAAACATTTTTGTTTGGTGGTGTAAAGTTTTTTTTAAATATATAATTTTGTGAAGTTTGAGGACAAACTCAGAGGAAAATTGGCAAAAGCAGAAGAAAAATATGTTTTAAACCTTGTTGTTGGATGTTGGCGCCCTCTTGTGGCATGATTGATGAACTGCAGTCTTGGAGTCTTGGTCAAACCACTGAGGACAATGATGGAGATATTTCATTCCATTTAACGTGCAAGGATATCATTTTATTTCCAGTACTTTACAGACAAAAAACACTTTCTTCCAACACCTACACTTTTATCTCTCACAGGTATGAATTCAAGCAAAAACTATACCCCATCACAATAAAATCCTTGTGATTTTTTTCAATGAAAAAAATGTACCTTGGCTCAAAAAAGGTTGATAAACCCTGGGCTAGACAACTTCATCAATAAACACAATCTGCTATACGATAGCCAATATGGATTCAGAAGAAACCACTCGACTGCTCTAGCTTTAACTGAGGCAGTGGAAATCATCACTGATGCTATTGACCAAAAACTACATTCAATAGGAATTTTCATAGATTTGAAAAAAAAAGCATGTGACACCATCAACCATGATATCTTAGAGATATGGTATTAGAGGTTACACAACAGACCCCAATACGTTAAAATAGGTGATAACACATCAATGTGCTTGGACAGAGGTTGTGTGGTCCCACAGGGGTCAGTTCTGGGTCCACAACTGTTTACACTATATATAAATGACATATGCAAAGTATCCAATATTCTGAAATTAATATTATTTGCCGAGGACACTAATATTTTAGTCCATAGTCTCTCCACACCTACAATACTGCGCAGGGACACACTTATAAAGGCAACACACACTCACTGCTAATACTCCAAAAAAGAGCTCTGAGAATTCTACATTATGCCAATTACAGGGAACAGACAAATCAATTATTTATCAAATCAAGAATACTCAAATTATATGATTTCATAAACTACCCTCTCTCACGACCTACAAATACTATTCCTAAACAGAGAGGAGGTCACAATCTGAGAGGGAACATGATTTTCAGGCAGTGAAAGGTAAGAACTAGTTTTGAATAATTGTGTTAAATAATATTAATAACATGTTGAGTAAGCACATAGATGCACTCGGCAATACTTTTAATACTTTTAAAAACAGATACTTATTACATTTACTGAAGAGGAAAAGTTAATGAGATACAAATAAATGATATTATGAATTATTATTGCCTTGCTGAGTGATGTAAAGTTTTCTTTAAATATATAATTTTGTGAAGTTTGAGGACAAACTCAGAGGAAAATTGGCAAAAGCAGAAGAAAAACATGTTTTAAACCTTGTTGTTGGATGTTGGCGCCCTCTTGTGGCATGATTGATGAACTGCAGTCTTGGAGTCTTGGTCAAACCACTGAGGACAATGATGGAGATATTTCATTCCATTTAACGTGCAAGGATATCATTTTATTTCCAGTACTTTACAGACAAAAAACACTTTCTTCCAACACCTACACTTTTATCTCTCACAGGTATGAATTTCAAGCAAAAACTATACCCCGTCACAATAAAATCCTCACTATAGTCACATTATAGTGTGAAGAAAAAGTATGAAGAAATTAAAGATAAGTCATGTTATTGGATTGTTTTTGAAGTTTGGGTGAAGTATTTCTGACGAAAATCAATCCAAAGCCTTATTTTGCATTTTTCCATCCAACATACTTGTATAACACCTGCTGTAATATCATCTTTAGAGTGTGAAGCAGAAATGAAAACAAATTAAACGGAGGATCAAACTCCCTGATGTGAAGGCGTATCAGAAAAACGTTGCTTTTTAATGCAAACCATGTACAGAAAATCAAAAATGTATCAGTGTGACATTAACTGTCAAACTTGAATTCCTCCCGATATGTGAATTGGTCAGTGTTAGTCTTTTAGCTGTTAAGGCATTTACCAACCATTTCAAAAATATAATTCTCCATCTGCGTGACATTCACAACTTTACTCACGGACTGTATCAGATCTTACTTTTTAAAAAATAAAAATGTTCCGATATCAATTAGAATTTTGGTCAGTATTGGACCGATACCAATACCAAGTATCAGCTCATCTCAACCTTAGATTTTTATTTTTTTTAAATATATGTTTCTACACATACATATATGTATAATATATGTGACATAACATGAGGCAAAATCATTGGTGGTGGTGTGTGACAAAGTGAACAGTGACATAATAATAATAATAATAATAATAATAATAATAATAATAATAATAATAATAATAATAATAATAATAAAAACAATAATAATTACTTGACTTTATAATGTGCCTTTCAAAGAACCATAGGACAGTTAACAATACAAAAAGAAAAACAGGAAGAAATGTCAGATATGACCCTGGAGCTTCATTCCCAACTAATTTGTAGTGCTTTGATTTATTTAGTCATCAGAGTCTTATTCTGTAGTTTCCCTTTGTGTTTAGTTGATGCTGCTTCCCTGTATGTTTTTTTTCAGTCATTTCTCTTCCTGTGTTTTTTTCCGTTTTCTCTCCATTGTTGATTGCCTGACACACCCTGATCTCTTTCACGCACTGAATTTCCGAGTTGAGAAGCCATTCTTTCAAAGTCAGCTGTGACATACGACTACAACTGGAAAAAAATAAGCTATGTTCCGAGTACATCGGAGGTCGGACGTCAGGGTTGATGAGGTTGCTCCAATTTTCCAAGTTGGAAGGCCAATGTGAGGAAAACTGAGAAATTCTGACTTCCATTTACAACTGGAATGCCCGACCCAGGTCATCTGTTTCTGTGTTGTAATTTTTTTTCTACCTGGTTTTATTTACCAGAAAAGAAAAAAATCAATTTATCAACTGTAACAGTAAGAACCAACCAAGTACGCACCATGCATTGTTTTGTTTTTTTTGTTTTTTTTTAAGAATTGTGAATCCCCTTAATGTGGTACATGCCTGGCAATTTTCCCAGGAGTTGGTAGAAGCGGCAAGAAAGCTGTGCTTCAAGTGATTTTTTATCACAGCACGTAATGTATGATATTATGTAGATATCATCCTGCGTGATGTAAACTCTGATTATCTCCTACTCAGTGCCTTTTGAGAACCACTCTCTCACTCTCACAGCGCGTTCTATTTGTAGTTGGTAACTCAAAATGTCCAAGGTCAGGCGGCGTACCTATGTCAGGAACGCTCCCTAAACCTGGATTTCCAACTTGGAAACTTATAGCGACCTCAGCACCAACATGGGAATTCAGAATGACTGCCACCATATAAACATGGCTACTTTTTTTTTTTTTTTTTACATTTAATAGCACTTTTGTCATATTTGTTTCACAGATAAATCAGTAGTACATCTGTAGACATGTCACTATGCTGTTTGTGTACACAAAATATTAGAGCTTTTTTTTTTCCAACTGTTTAAACGGAACGCGGTGAGTTGGTTGTGACATCACTTCCGGTTTCTGAAGTGAATGGGACGCAGTATTAACCACATTCATAACTAGTAAATGGCTATCATCACCCTTACTGGTAGTTAAAACGGCATCATGTTACATTTTGTCTGATATGCAATAATATTAATATTATTATTAACATTATTATATTATAAACAACATTAGACGGTAAACAAATTAATGTCATTTTCAAAAACATGCACTCACTTGTTTGCAGAAATGTATTCTTTTTAAGACTGGGTTTGTTCAAAAGAAACTGGACACACTGATGTCATTCACCATCTCCACCTACATCCTTATGTACTACACTATGATATGAACACAAAAAATAGTTGATTCAATTAAAAAGCCTGGAAAACAGAGGCAACAGAGTATAACTCACCAGCAGTTCAGTCCATGAGGAGAAAAAAAAACACCTTATACAACTTATACCAGCGTGTTCACTTGGAATATCATGCAATTAAATACCACCTATAGCATAAATCTAAGTCACCACAAAGAAACTGGAAACGTACATAAACAGTGTCGATACTAGGAGATCGACCATTGTCATAATTTCAGTAGTTAACTTGCGATGTTCGGTACATAGAGGATGGGTTAAGAACCACAGTAATGTGTTAGCATGCTGCATGGTTTGCATGGTTTTCACGGTCTCACAGAGTGGCTCAGTGGTGAACACACAGAGGAAGAGGGGGTGGTGGAGCTTCAGGGGTCAAATACACTCCAGAGGAAAGAGAAACAAAAAAAAACAAGCCTGTTGAACAAGAAGGGGATAATTAAATACACCCACTGCTCTCTCGCTCTGTGAGACACGTGGCACTGATTGTTCAATTCACACAGACAGCCTTAGTCGTGCAGGGAAAAACAGCCACTGGTAAGAAGAAGGAACAAGTACAGGAATCATGCTCGTCGTTAAAAAAAATGCACAGCAGGAGGAAAAGGTTTAGAATATAGAATATACTGTACAGTTGAAAGAGCACAACGACAGACTGCAGCCATGATAATACTAGAGTGAGGGCGTAATTAACTTCATGTTGGAGACGACAACTTCAGCGGAGGGTGTAAGGTGAGGAGGTGTCCCCCCCCTGTATTGCAGTGTCAGACTGCAGCCTGACACAAGACAAGACACAGGCTAAAGAGTTTCCCTTTGTTGTTAGCAGACTGATGTGCCCCCTATGGTTGAGGTCGTGGGGGAGACAGAGAGAGAGAAGAGTGAGGTGGATGTGCGGAGTGCAGGAGGAACAATTCTGGAAATGGGACTCCTCGGTCCTTTCGACTCACCCTCCGCATCCACCTCCGCCTCTCTCTCATCACTGAGTCTCACTGTCTTTGATTATCCACTTGTTCTTTATCCGCTTCTCTCAACGTCCTCCTCTTCAGTCTCACATACCTGGGAAGAAATGTTTTAATGTTTTTAACTTTTAATATAATTCACAAAGATTCCTTTTTTTGTGTGACAAACATGGGGAAGGATGGATTATTATGAAGCCATTATGCCATATGTTCCAGTGACATTTTGTACTTGTCTGCTGCCCATGTTCTTCAAGCTTTCAGTTTCTCTGCCCCCTCTGCATGGAATACCCTCCAAACTGAACTAAAATGATCCATCTTGAAAGACTGATAACATTGAATAGTGCCTGTGTTCTTAATGGTTACTGCAGCCATAACTCCTGCACTTTATTTCCTTGCACTTGTATATTTCAACGTTTGTTTTGTAACTGTTATCTCCCTGTTTTTATTATCTATGACATGTGCTGCTGCCTTTCTTGGCCGGGTCACCCTTGTGAAAGAGGTCTTGATCGCAATGGGTCTTTTATCTAGATAAATAAAGGCTAAATGAAAAAATTAACACCATATTTTAATGGGGCCCTTCGATCATACCGCAGTTCGTGGTAACTGTCAGCTGAATATGTCTGTGGTTGTGGTATTTGTATCATCTTATAACTAACTGACAACCTAATAACTTGACTGACAAACGGATCGTAATAAATAATCGTGACGTAAATGTGTTCTTCTTCTTCTTTTTTGGAGTTGACAGACTGGACACAGCTTTAGCGTTATTCTGCCCCCTACAGTCTGAAGACGTATCTGCATTTAAGGGGAGTCCCATTTCTAAGTGACAAAATAACCCTCAACACTTGGGTTGAGCTTGAGGGTTAAGATAGGAATTGGAATTGGCCCTATGTTATCCACCCTGATGTCTTTAGCGCAACCTTTTAAGCTGGAGCTGTGGATTTGTCCATAAATGCTATGATACACTTTATTATCTGTGACTCAAGTTTGCAACATTTTGTCACCATTATAACTTCCACCAAGGAAGTTATGCTTACTGCAGGTTGGTCCTTCTCTGCCCTACAGTTTTTGACAGATCAGAATATTTCATAATGGGTTTGAATGTTGGTAACTTAGAGGCCACATTATACTTCTCCGACTGCGTAATGCGTTATCCGACTGCGTAACCACGGAGACCCCTCGAGCCTTCATACTTCTGCTTCGTGGTGACGGATACACACTGCAATTTTTTCGCCCGATCAGTAGGGCTCGCTGCGCAAGGTTGTTGTGCTCTTGGCTACAGTGAGCAATGGCGTCTGAGAGAGAAAGACTGTTGTTGTTGAAACAGTGGCCGTTTCTCACTTTTCTGTGTCACGGAACGCAGTTTTAAGATCATTTGAGGCGAAAAATTTGCCATTTAATGTGCTGTGTGTACTAAGATATGACGTATTTATAGTTTGGCAGCAACGTTGTTGGCAGTGATCAGCTCCGCCTCTGTGGACGCTCGGTGCGCACTGTGAGCCGGCACAGAGCAGCCTATCTCAGCCTGTCCTGAGGAACCATCGCAGCTCTTGCTGTCTCCGTTGTCCCTTGACGGAGTGACGGACACTTTCGTCACTTTTTGACAATATTTCGTGCAGTCGGAGACGACGCAGAGGCACAACTGGGCTTGACATCACACAATGCTCTCAAATCCTCAAGAAATCCCAAACGTTTATAATGAGCAAAAGTGTAAAATCAGAAATAATATCTCATCTCATCCTGTCGACCTGTCCAGGGTGTGACCCCGCCTGACCGTGTAACACTATAAGCAACATAAATTATAAATTTCATAAATTGGGAGAACGTGGACTTTAAAGCTAAATCCTCTGCATGTACTGTAAAATGTAATAATTTAATTTTACTTAGAAATTATTTCAATTTTCATCAGTCTTGACCAATCATGCATTTTCTTTGATTACTGGGATTTGTCCTATTTATCTTCCATTTTTAGTTCCAGGTCATACTTTCCACAGAGGTCACAGAGGTGGTTTTAACATAAACACAACTGTGGATGTGAATGTACATAGGGGAATAGGAAGCGGAACACGGTGAATACAACCCAGCCCTCACAACCTCCTGTGGCTGTAGGATTATTATATATTGTGTAACTATGTTACTGTTATGTTTTTGTACCTCATCCCTGCAGCGGGGCAGCAGGAGCACCTGAGCAGTGAAAATGGACATTTTGCCACCGGCTCTCCCTGCGGTGCCACACCCTGGTCTCTTCTGATTGGCTGGAGCGAGGCCGGCCCTGCCCGTCCACAAATTGCGTCAGGCGAATGTACGCAATGCAGGCCGCGTCGTCTCCGATCATGTGCACGTGAGGGTTGAGGATGGTGGTATGGATGGGTTTGCTGTTCTTGGAGAGGACTGACGGAGGAAAACAGGAGAGTTTCAGATTCAGAACTTGATTCAGCTTTGAAATTCACCACCAACTCAAGTGGGTTGAAGACAGATTGTAATGTGGTCGTCTTACGATTGTCAAAGTAAAATCTGTGGAAGTCCATTCCCTCAACCAGGTTTCCCAGCCCCTCCGGTTCAAACGAGGTCAGACCAGGGTCACAGATCTTCCTGTGGAAACAAGGAGGGTGAGCTCAGACTAGACTTTCCTCAAATGACGTGAATGTTTTTAGTTACATGGTAAATGGTCTGACTTTATATAAATCACTTCAATTCATTTGAATCACACCAAATCACAACATACATTATCTCAAGGCACTGAAAAAAAACGTTATAATATTATAGAGAGAAGAGAAACCAAACAATTCAGACAATGAACAAACACTAGCGAACTGCTCCTCTGCTCACCCCCTCCCTTTCCTGAGAGCTACGGTATCCTCAGCCGCTCAAATGTCGTCCTCGTCGTCTTTCTCCGTGTCAGCAGATGAGGTTCTCGTATTTATTCAGACAACGTAAGGGAGGTGGAGAGGGCGAGGACGAGGGAGAGCTCTTCGTGGCCGCGGTAGAGCTGTCAGAAGCCGGCGAGGGAGAGGGCGAGCTACCGCGGCCGTAGCAGACGAAGTGGAGAGAGTGGAGGAGGGACTTTGCTACAAGTAAAGTGACGCTTGATTTGTTCTCTTGGGTTTGTCCTTACAGGCTCCAGTAGAAACATGGCTTCTCGCTGCTAACAGTGGCAATCAACAGCGGCCCGTGACCATGTTATTTTACATGACTTTTTGAAACACTACAAAAGTGAAACAAAAACTATTATGCAGCGACTAGACAATGCAGGAGCACATAATATGTATAACAAAGTGGATTTTGGGTCATATAAACCCATATATACTACACAGTGTCCCTTTAACTGGGCCACACGGTTGGTATCGTGGTTAGCACTCTTGACTTTGTAGCAAGAAGACCTGGGTTCAAGCCGTGGTTGGTACATGGAGTTTGCATGTTCTCCCCGTGTGTGTATGGGTTTTACTGTCCAGTACCCCGCCTATCGCCCTATGTTAGCAGCACACCCTGTGACCCTCCTGTGGATGATAATGCGGTAGAAGATGGATGGACTTTAAAGGTCCCATATTATACCCTATTAACCCAAGTTAAACTAGGTCCTGGTGCCCTAATGAACAGGTCTGTGTCCTGCTTTAGTCAAAATATCATAAGGATGAAGCACAATAGCAGTTCAATAACCCTGCCAAAACAGCCTTTTTCAGAACGCTCGGTTTTGTATCTGGTCATGTGAATGAGACCCAGGTAAACACACACCCACTGCTTCCAGGGGAGTGTCGATCTAACTTACTATCCACAGCCATACTGTCACTACTTATCACCTATTGTCATGCAGCGTCGTCCCAACCCCCGCTCCATATACCCCATAGTAATGTCCGTTTACCCGTTGTTACTGTGTTTCATTGAATGCATAGAGTGACCACGATTTTGGCTTCTCGCGATCATAAAAACATTAAAATCGAAGAAAAACGATTACTGCGCCGCACGGCGTGTATGTAAATTCCTATGCTAGAAAAATGCACCAGTGTTAATGCGGCTGCAAGTGACGTGTGTGGATCAATAATGAGGAGAGAACGTGGAAACACGACAGAAAGGAAGCCTTTGGTTGAGAAGAAATGTAGGACAACATCTACATCTTTCTGCAGTGCTTTCAAACGCGTGCTCTTCATATTATTGATCCACACATGTCACTCGCTAACTGCAGGCACGTAACTGGTGCGTTCAAGGTGTTTTTCTAGCATAGGAATTTACATACACGATCAACAACAAAGGGCTTGTGAAGCTTGTGAACATTTTTTTCATAAATAAAATATATGCACTGGACACAAAAATCCTCTGAGGCTGGAAGTTTGTGTAAAACACTGTGCTCCGCTGTGCAGCCACTCTTCCTCCCTCGCCTGCACTCTCGTATTTCACCGGGACAAGGAGGAGCTACGGTGCTACTAAAAGATTAAAACAGTTGATTTTGCACAATAGGGGACCTTTAAATTAATCATTTTGACTTTGTAACTAAAATTATTATATTATAATATATTATTATAACTAAAATTTAACATGTCCATTAACATTTCTAGCCCCCTCTCCTCCATCTGCCAAGCATTAATCTTAATTGTGTGCAGAGTATAGATAGATAGAGAGCAAGAGATAAAACAATGACTGTAATTACTCTTTAATCTTTTAATACAAAGACAAAGCACATCAGCCCGTCGATCAGATGAAGGCTGCTGTATGGCTGACAGAAAGCTTTGGGATCACACAGCCCCTGCAGCTCAATACTTTCCGGTTTACAAAACATGAAATAGTGACATTATGGAAGTGGTTGGAATCAAAACTCACGCATAGGCCTCGAAGTCCCCGCTGTTGACTGCTTCGATTAGCTGCTCTGTGATCTTGATGATCTCCTGTTTGCGAGCTGTGGAGATAAAAAAAAAAAAAAGGACTCAGCATTAGTAGAATGTGAAATAACAAAGCACGGACGCTCTCCCTGCTCAAAGGTCAAGGGTCAACATTCAAACGCACCGGACAGCTTGTTGCTCATCGTTGGTCACCTCTCCGTCATTCCAGTCTCTCTGAGTGAAATCTCCCTCACATGTCCATGACACAGGTTGTCTTGTTTCCCCTTTTACTCACAGTAGCACAACCGATCCTCACCTACAGATCCCTCATGTACAAAAAATGCCACTTTGTGCAGTCACTCTCTCCACCTCTGTCCACCATGGCTTCTGTTAGCAAGTCTGCCCAAGCTCATCACGCTATTCTTGTCCCAGCTCTCTATCAGATTTAGCGTGCCCTCTTTCCCTCGTTTCCTCCTGACACTGAGAGAAGGAAGGCTTAGCTTGCTCTGATTCTCTCTCTCTCTCACTCTCCCTCCCTCTCTACCTCATCTCACTCCATTTGAATTCTCCTTTTAATTGACCTCATAAGCTTTTGGTCAAATAAAGAATAACAGAATACAAAAAGAAAGAAAAAGAGGGAAAATTATTTCAATCATCACCTGTTGATCTCAGCCTTTTTCAGTATACACCTTTTTTTATGTTCAATCAAAGGTCATTCCTTGTTCATTGTGTGGCAAGATCATTATTGTGTGCATTCATGTCTATTGCTGATGTTTACTTTTTTTTTTTTAAATAGTCTCTGTAACTCATCTCAAAGGATGGCAAAAATAGACAGGAATGTGATAATTTGAGGCCAATGAGTGTACTGAATGTAGAATATTTACATCTATAATCGCCAGACATCTTCAAAATAGTTTGCCCCTTAGTCACTGGATTCACCAGAACCAGGATATAAAAGGGAAGTTGCATACTTTGTATTTGGAGATGATGTCTTGGTACATTTTTACATTTTGATGGGAGTACGCTAAGGCATGATGGGAGTACGCTAATGTTGGGCCCTAAAAGCATGTGGCTGTAATCTATTGTTCTCTGACTAAGGCCTATATTCATGATTTGAAGCCTGAATTTGAGTTTCACAATCGGTAACCCCCAAACTCCTTGGTGTTTATGACCGGAGAGCCCCCCAGGGGGTAGCAGGCTCCTTTAAGTCTCATTGGCCGTCTCTGTTTTATGACCCCCGACTGGTCAGCCATATAAAACCAAGAGACACTCTTTCTTCGCTCTTTCCCTTTTTTCCTCTTCTCCTGGTTGCTCTTCTCCTTACTGCACTGGTTCCTGCTCTGGGCCCCTGGCCCTCGGGCCACGCGGCTCCGGCCGTGCCCTCCGACATGCGACACTCCCATGCAGCACGAACTATGCGCCTTTTGAAGAAGCCGCCCGCATCTCTCCATACCTGACGCCCGCTCTGCAGCGTCGCGCTCTGCAGGTATCCTCCCCTGCTGTGAACGAGCAGGCAGATCACGTGGTGAGACAATGGCTGTTTAAACGTCACGACTCACAGACTTGGCCTGGCTCCGCCTTTGTCAAGTCTGTGTGGTTTAGACTGCCATCAACTTACACGCTATCCTGTTTTTCGGTCACAGAACACGCTGGACTCGAAACCACCCTCTGTGTCTGCACGCAAGATCAATCGTGTACTCCCGCTTTCTCTCTCGCTCATTCACTAACTCTCTCTCTTTCATTCACAAATGAAAGGTCTCGCGCTCCTACAGCCATGCTGTCGCGTGTTGGGTCTAAGATCAGCAGCCTGATGTTAATGTGTTTTGGCGCCATCATTTTCATTACTGTATAATTGGGATATCTTTGATATAGTCAATAACAGTGATTATTTAGACAGATTTTGAAAGGCATAGATTGATTGTCTTTTCCCTGATTTCAGGGTGGTGCCCCGATCTAAAGTTAATTAATTATTAAACGAATTAATTAATGTTTATTACTTTCTATTTTTATCAATCAAATTATTGCCACTATTGTTGAACCACAACATAATGGTGCCCCGTGCAAGGGTTTTAAAGAAAATTAATAACAAAATTACTTATTAAAAATAATTAATCATTTGTATTAATATTTTCTGACCAATTACAGGTTGGATCACAACCCTAATGACGTGCGCTGGCGGCCAACGTATTTGACCAACGCCAATGTTAGCTTCGGGTTTAAACCATGGATTTGTAAATCAATGGCAAAAGTGAATACAGTAACCTGAAAAGTATGATGTAATTAAAGATTAAAATGATCAATAAAAATGGTTTATTTAATTGACCGTGGCTATTACTTTATATGTGTTACAGGAATCATGTTGTTTTTTGTCTGATTTACCTTATATAATTATCTAATTATTATTAGGAACAATAACAACGTGTAGTTTTATAATTCCCGATTCTTTTCACTCATTTTATCTTAAGCTCTAATTTGCGTGTTCATCACATTTAACAGTAACTTTATGAACCGATAGTGACGATAAGACAAACAGCCTCCCCGGGAATCAGTGGTGAAGTGACCGCAGGTCTCAGTGCATCACACGGTCACAGCCAGTGTGCGAAATATCCATTAATAATCGGGGGGGGTCCCCATCTCCAATTTGTTGCGCAATACTGTTTCACCACCCCAGGTGCCACCCTGCAGTATTGGCTATCTTCCCTGTCAGATGTGGGCTTGTGTGGGCCTTTTCCACTGCGCCATTTGGAAAGCAATTTTTAAAGCATTAAAGTTGCCATATGTAAGAATGTGGCCAAAAACGGTTACTACATTCAAATTCAAAATATCGAGGTCTTTTAGGTTTCGTTTTCTGGCGTAACTGGCAACCTGGTGGTTGGTAGAATAGCCAAATATGTACCCACAAAAAATATTAGTGACCCACGCTTTAATTGTCAGTCAGGTGAATTGTTGTGCTGCCGTTTGGTGTAATGCTGGAGTGGGAGAAATAAGTAGACTCCAGGCTGCACAAAATAAGGCTGCAAGAATTATTCTTAGATGTCCAAATGATACTCCTATTGAAGAGCGGTACAAAAAACTAGAGTGATCATATATCAGGGATATAATAGCTAGAAATGTTCTTAAATTATTTTATAACTTGCATGTTAAAAAGAAGCCAAAACTGTTGATGAGCAGATTCCAGTAGGTAAAAGACAGACATTTAGTAAGCACAAGAGCAGCTAGCACAAGTGATTATGTTTCACCCAGGACTAGGCTTGTAGCTCGTAAAAGGATGTTTTGTTTTCAGACTGTAAAGCTATGGAATTGTTTTCCTGATCTCACTAGGAGTTTACCAGAAAAACATTTTAAACAAAACATTAGGAGTATTTTCTAAGAAGTATTTGAACTATTTTATTGTAATTGCATGATTGTGATTGAGTGTATAGTTTTTATGTAATATTATGTATGTTTTTTTAGGTTTGTGTCTGTTTTATATTGTATTGTGTTTCATTTATACTGTATTGTGTTTGTATTGTATTATGTAATGTTTTATGCTATGGACTCTTGGAAGAATAGCACAATTGGGCTAAAAGAGATCCAAATAAATAAATAAACAAACAAACTGTCTCATTCACCCACTCTGCCACAGGTTCACTCCCGAATTACAAACAATCAAAACCCGGTCGCCGCCTGGACACCAGAACTGGACTCACGATTCACAAGGACATGTATCACCACATCCTACGCTACAAAGATGCTCTCTCTACAGCCAAATCAACTTACTACGCCAACATAATCACCTCCAACAAAAGAAACACCAGAGCCCTCTTCTCCACCCTCAACAACATCCTACGACCCCCTGATACTCTCGCCCCTCATCTGCTCTCCACTGCCCACTGTGACACTCTCATGTCATTTTTCAATTCCAAAATCCAAGACATTCACCAACAACTGTCTCCTCCAACCAACCAACACCACTCCATCCTACCCTACTCCTGGGTTCCCCCCACTCCTCCTCCTGTCCTGCTTCACCTCTTCCACTGCTACCGACATCTCAAACCTAATCTGCATATCAAAACCATCCACCTGCCACCTTGATCCCCTTCCGACCCCTCTTGTTAAAAATTGTCTGCATTCCCTGGTTCCTCTTATCATCAACATCATTCACTCCTCCCTCCCCTCTGGTCTTGTCCCATCCTCCCTCTGCTGCTGCAATAACTCAAGTATTGAAGAAACCTGGTTCAGACCCCACCAACCTGAATAACATCTACCCCATCTCCAACCTCCCTTTCATCTCCAAAATCTTAGAAAAAAACAGTTGCAGCGCCGGTCCACCTTCATCTCACCAACAATATTGTCTATGATCAATTCCAATCCGGCTTCAGACCCTCCCAGAGCACAGAAACTGCCCCCGTCAAAATCACAAACAAACTACTTCTGGCAGCTGACTCTGGACTCCTCACCATCCTCATCCTCCTAGATCTCACTGTAGCATTTGACACCATCTACCATCCCATCCTCCTCACTTGGTTTCTCTGGCACCTGTCTCACCTGGTTCACCTCCTATCTTTCCAACCACCTCCACTGTGTTCATATCAAGCACTACATATCCCAGTCCTCCCCGGTTACATGTGGTGTTCCCCAGGGCTGTGTCCTCGGGCCCCTCCTATTCCTAATCTATCTCCTCCCCCGCTGCCATATTTTCATAAAATTCAACTCTTTCCACTTCTATGTGAATGACACCCTCTACATCACTGACTGCAGACCCTCCCACTCCAGTAACACCATCATCACATTTGTGGACAACACAACCGTAGTGGGAGTAATCACGGGGGAAGATGAGTCTGCCGAGAGGAACGAGGTTCTGAAACTGTCTGAGTGGTGCTCAGCTAACAACAGGTCTCTGAACACCACGAAGACAAAAGAAATCATCCTGGACTTGAGAAAACACAGGCCAGACCCATCTCCCATCTATATACTCGGAGACTGCATAGAGAGGACACACACCTTCACCTTTCTGGGCACCGTGATTTCTGCTAAACATTCCTGGTCTGCTAACACCTCGGCTGTCATCAAGAAGGCACAGGAGCGTCTGCACTTCCTGAGAGTGCTCAGGAAAAGTAACATCTGTCAGGAGCTGCTGGTGACCTTCTACCGCTCTACCATCAAGAGCATCCTAATTTACTGCATCACGGTGTGGTTCTCTCACTGCACCGAGGCAGAGAGGAAGAGGCTACAGCAAGTGGTCAGGACAGCACAGAGGATCATAGGATGCCCCCTCCCTACCCTCAAAGACATCTACTCATCCCGCTGCCTCAGCAGAGCTGAAGCAATCACACGGGACAATACCCACCCCGCACATCACCTCTTCGACCTGTTACCCTCTGACAGGCACTACAGGTCCATCAAAACAAGAACCAACAGACTCAGAAACAGCTTCTTCCCACAAGCCATCACGGTACTGAACACCACAAGGTCATAGGACAAATGAGCAATAAACACAAACATGCACTATATTGGTAACAAAACACTGGACATATGTGGGTCAATGACAAATAAAGCTTCTAAAAAGGTATTTTTTAAAAAGTATTTTCAAAATAGATGTAATGCATATTTTTGAGTCCAGAACAATGTGTTTGAACATGTCTCATATTTTTATTGAATAACTATTCTAACTGTTTTAACTCATTTTTAATAGAATTTTTAAATTCACAACAAAAAAAATGTCAGGTGGCACAACCAACAATTTATAAAAATATATATACATTCCTAATATTTATTTTAAAATTAATTATTTGGCAACTATCCCTTAAGGTGTCTACACTAGATAAACATTATTATTTTTATCATTGTGGGTTGTTTTTTTTACAATAATTTAAGATTTTTGCTCTCTCTAGGTCAGGTTTTAAGCATCCTTAACATCCAATTTTATATTTAAAGACAGGAACATAATCACACAAATACACAAATACACAAAATCATATATTCAGTATAATAACTACACACATTACATTTATAAACCATTTGGTCACTATAACTTATCATTTATTGGTTTAAATTGGTTGCACCACCTGACGAATATTGGTTGCACCACCTGACCACATTAGTTATGACATGAAATATGCTGAAAAAATGCATTCTCATTTCTAATCCTAACCCATCAAAAACAATTCACATTACATCTTTATGATGAGGATCGAGTACAGTTGCAATGAAGTGCAGGGGATCTGGGTAGATGTTAATAAAATGTGGAGACAGACTCTTCAAGAGCAGAGCTCACTTTTCATTGTTTTCACTCCATGTTCTCAATCTTTGTGTAGAAGACACTTTAGTGCTGCAATTAAGGGAATAACAGATGCATCACATGAGCTGATCTCTTTAGTTAACTGCTCAAAGAGAGAGAATGTTCTCTGGTGAGAAGTTAGTGTCGCGGGGAGTTCATAATCTGCTTTATCCCATTGAAATGCGTTATTTTAATTTTGCTTTATTTTTGTATTCTACTTGAAAGAAAATAATTAGTTTGTAACATTTGGTGTGCAATGATAATTTACACTTTGTTTATTTAAGAAAAGAAGTGCACTGAAGGGAGATAATTTGTTTGTGATTAATTTGTTCTCAAGTGACAATTGTGTGCACTGTTTTAAAGTATTTTACTTATAAACTGTCCTGGATGGATTACTATTAACTAATAATGAACAAATTAATAATCCAAACGAAAGGACTGAGCAGCGTGAAAGGAGCGCCGTAAGTATCGGTATCGTATCGGTATAGCCGATATTGGCTGGTATTGGATTGGTATCGGATCGATACCAACATTTGCAGTATCGCCCACCCCTACTTCCTACCTCTTTACCACGCTCCATCAGTAGTAGTTATGGTTAAGGTTACAGTAAGTCTCCAGAAAATGTCAGTGTTAGTCAATGTAATGTCCTCTGAAGTCTGAAATGGAAAATAGACTGTGTGTGCGTGTGTGTGTGTGTGTGTGTGTGTGTGTGTGTGTGTGTGTGTGTGTGTGTGTGTGTGTGTGTGTGTGTGTGCGTGCCCTACCTTTCATATCCTCATCTTCAATAGTGGTGTTGCTGCTGTCTGATGATTCCTGCAAAGTGCAACACACATGTTCCTTTACTCAGATTAATGAATAAAACACACTTTCACATGTACAGTAAATACATACACATACACATACATCAATATAGCACTGTGCCAAGGTTTAAGGCCACTATTAGCTTTGTCGTCTGTGATCATTGGCATTTTGAATGCAGTGATGTGACTAATCTTTTATATTAACAAGCTTCCAGTGAGTTAATATCGTGCAGTGTGTGTGTATGTAATGCTCAAGCAAGTTTAACCAGTGACAGAATCATGGTTACAGTAACCTGATTGAATAATATACGTATATATAAACAATATATATATATATAAACCAATATATATATATATATATATATATATATATATATATATATGTATATATATTGTTTCTCATTACACACTGAACTTTTTATACTCATATCACGGGCCAGCTCAGCTGTACGGAGGCTGGAATGTTGGCTCTCCATGTTTTTAAAATTTCACACAATGGACAAACTAAACATTTTGATAAATGATAAATATAAAGGATTTATTTGATTATAATAAGTCAAGGTACTATTGATATGTGATATTTTAAAATGATATAAAAGGACTAAAAGAAAACTAATTTGTGGTACATCTATTATATCACAAGGTGGCAGCAGCAGCAAGCTGCCCAAAAGGCCCGAGCCACAGAAATGGAACGAAGCGCAAACATTTTTTTTCGAACTTTTTTCCAGAAACACTGCATAATTTCAGTCTTCATCCACATGAAAGGGGTGGGATTGTGACTCAAAAAAACTCAAGGGGCACTTAAAAAAAAAAAAAGCATTTCAGTGCTCCCAATATACTTTTTCTGTTTCGCTAAAATAATATTAGCTGATTCACCTCGACTCTTTTTTGTATGGACAGACCCTTCTGGTGCTTTACCATGATACAGTTCTAGCACGACTCCGCTTGACTCTACTTGTTTTGGTGATGACATGAGGTCTCTTGAATGCATCTTGAAGCTACTCCCGTTAGCTCAACACACTGTGAACCCTGCATTCATTTCATTCGATTTCATGTGCTGGAGTTTAGAATTTTAATATTTGGTTGAACCTTTCCTGTACTTAAAAGATTGATATTAATATTTATGTATGTTCATTATAACATTGCTAAAACAACAAATAGAATGGTGGCCAAAGACTTTTGCACAGCACCGTACACACACAAGTCCATGCTAACCTGAAGACTCAAAATTCGAATTTCTGTCATCAAATCTATGACATGTGACCACCTCAACGCCACAACTTTGCTGGAGATACGGAACTGTGACTCTGCAGCAGCAGCACACTGGCACAATTCCGTCAGCAGATTGTGCCAAACCAGCAAAGGCACACAAAACTGACTGCACGGCACATGACATTTCCACAGTGTGTACAGGGGGACAGGGTCAAGTGGGCAGGAAGATCCTGCTTAGACAGCAGCAGGATCACTCTAGCTCTTTACAAGAGCAGTAAGGCAAACACCTCGCAGGACAGGAGTCTCAGCTCCAACACCGTCCATCACTCTCATGCACACAGGGATAAAATAGACACACACAGGGATACAGTATGTAAAGATACTCAAAAAAACACATCCTGCAAAAAAAATACAGACCGGTTATGCAACACAGATTAAGAAACAGATCGAAGACAAGGGTGACAAATGTTTAAGAAATGAAGAGATGGAGTGACAGGGGAAGTGGGGGTGTACCTTGGTTCCATCTATTGGATTATGGATAACAGTAGTCTGAGGCTCCTGGAGGAAGAATGGAAAGAAAGCAAAAAAAGTGCAGGCAGGAAGGAGAGAGGAGAGTGCGTGTGAGGCCAATGAAGGATAAGAAGGAAATGTATTATGATGGCAACAAAACCAAATAAAAAGATCAAAACCAAAAATGTATCTTCAGTAACTGTGGACATTAAGGTATTTTTATAATGGACCCTGTGTTTTATTTGTTACAAATATCGTGAGTCGCAATTATTTTGGTCTGGATAATCGCGATAAACTGCATTGGCCAGCTGATCAGAGTAGAGTGACCTTTGCTGTTGTTGTTGTTTTGGTCTCTTCGTGACGACATTAATGTCCTACATTACTGCAATCATATCATGACATGTTAAAATCTGTCAAATCTGAAAGTGAGATATGAAATACAAACATTTTAAATCCATACAGCACCAGTAAAATCTACAAATAGTATACAATTAAACAAATTGGGATTTTTTTTTTTTTTACATTTTTTTTCCCCATTGGTCTTACAGTTCAGCACAACACCATAGTTCACCTGCAAAAGATCCCAAAAATGTTCACTCATGCTTCAAAATTAAATTCCTTTCCCATATAAATAGTCAGTGTCACCAAAATGCAAAAGATCCTGCTAAATTGGTTTGTCTCATGTCTTGAAACAGAAATTACATTTTCAAAATAGCGTGAACAAACCTCCAAACCACTTGGCAATTGCCAACAACAGAATTGAGTTTCTCATTCATTTCATCAAATTGCAAATGTCTTAGTACATCTTTGTAAATGACCAAGTACAGGTAGCCTACAGTTAGGGCCAGTGGGGTGAGGGTTAGCTTAGCACAATTTCCAAGTGAATAGATCTTGTTGATCTAAACTGATTGTTGTCTAATGGTTGTTCTCTCCAAAACATGTCAGCATCATTTCATTGTATAAGCTATTATCACATGCACAACAGTCTGTCAAACTTAGTCAGCCAGGAGGGTGAGGATGAAGACAGCGACCACTGAAGGAATGCAATTTTGAATCTCCAGCTTTATTTACAGTTTTTGTTTATGTGATAATATTACCGTATATTGTGCTGTATACATTTTCTTTTAACTCTGGTGTATGGAAGTTACTTTATGTGTGTGAATAAAAATGGTCACAATGTCCTTGGCAGTTTGAGTGCAATGTGTGATGTCAGACCTTGGAGGGTACTCTTACCATAAAATGCATTTTGGATGCACTGACTATTTATATGAGAAAGGAATTTAGTTTGGACACATAAGTGAACTGTTTTGGGAGAGATATGAGCTTTTGCAGGTGAACCATAGTGTTGTGCTGAACCATCCAGGTTATTTTGGCGAAAGCACCAAGAGTGTCGAGAACGTCGAGAAATGAGCCAAAGCAATTGAGAAGGATCTTTTGCTTTTTGGCAGCACGTCAGCGGCGTGGTTCTGCTTCGTCCTCTGCCCAGCGTCAATCCCCACCGGGCACGCGCTTACAGCAGCAGCGCGGTGCCTTTGAAGCCAGCGCTATTCACGGAAGATCACGCGATCATCTCGAACGGACGCGAGTTCGCGAGATCCCGCGATAGACTGTGTGTATAAAGGAAACAACAACGACACAGCTTCTTTTCATTCTCCGACGTGGAAGAACTGTTGATCTGGTGTCATAAATTATTTTATGTTGAGACACTATGATTAATTGACTGTTGACCTGGTAGCACCGGTCACGACGTAATGCGTATTGTGTTTTATTTTGAAAGGGGGGGGGGGGGGCGGAAGTGAGTGAGTCTGTGTCTGACTTCCTGTCTGGTGCGATCTGCTCTGTTAAAATTTACGCGGTTCCGCAGCACGCCCAATGGAAATGCTCTCATTGATTCGAATGGAAGCTATTTACAACGGTGACCGCGCCGCTGATGTCCCGCGGCTGTAACGTGTCCAGTGAAAATCCAGAAAAAATGAAGACTGTTTGCCAACTGATCTTAGAGTTTTGAGAATGTCATTTCTATCTAAAGGAATGAGCCTAACCAATGGAGAAAAACTGTAAATGGACAATAGAAAGTTGCAATTTTGGGCAATTGACTTACTCACCAATTCCATTGCCCCAACTTGTCAAATATTCCATTAAAAGCTGCATCGTACAGAAAATCATAAAATACACTGTCCGACACTACAGCGCTCTCTCACAAACACACACACCTAAACCGGGTATTGTCAGACAGACAGACAGACAGTCAGATGGACAGACAGATGGGCAAAGAGGCAGACAGACAGACAACTGGACAGACAGATGGACAGACAGAAAAACAGACAGACAGACAGACAGAGGGCTGCATACCAGTGCAGCAGAGGGGGTGTTGCCTTTGGGACTGGTGACTATGCTGTTTCTCGTGCTGTTTGTCTGCGGCTGTGCAGGAAACACAAAGTCCTACAGTTAGTTTTCAGCAGCGATGGTGAAATATGTCATAAGCAGGTTGTAAAGTGGTGGTTAGTGTGTTCAATTTTTTTTTTTTTTTTTTTTTTAAACTAAGAAATGGTGTCATAGAGGTAAAAATAGCAGACAGAAGCAGAGCACTCCAGAGAGAAAAGAGGTGGATATGAGTGCACTCATCACTCATCACTCATCCAAGCAGACACTATATCGATCCAAAGACTGTTCCAACTCCCCCACGTTTCTGGCTTGGTGGGTGTTATGTAATTAGACAGAGAGGTTTTGTATAATCCATCATGTCTGATCCTTTTCTACATGCAGTAAAAGTCAAAGCAGTGACAGTCACAACTCGGACTCTCTGCTCTTAAGCTCTTCTCATTTTCACCGGGTTTCCCTGCCTCTGTGCAGATGGTGAATGAAACCCATGTGCACTTTGGCAACATCTGTCAGACATAAAGGCAAAAGCATCACATCCATTTTGTCCAACTGCAGGATTATGAAAAATGTCAAAAAGAGGGCTGAGGTTGAGAGAGAGAGGAGAAGGAGAAGCTGTGAAAAGGGGCATGGTCTGGTGGAGAACAGAGGCGATGTTTACAGAAATCAAACAGACAATGTGTTACACTAAGTACACGTATATGTCACGATCCACATTTCATGGCGTCTATTTTTATTGTTGTTGTTGCCTGCTGCTCTCTGTTCTTCTCTCTGTGTTCACCCTGCAGGGGGCGTGGTTGACCCAGTTCCCACATGACGCCAGAGATGACGTCCACCTGCGCAGTTCCTGCCCAGCTGTGCCTGATCAGCAATCATCCGGGCATATAAGGCGGGACTTCGCGTCTCTCTGGTGTCAGTTCCACGTTTTCGCTTAGCTGGTAAATGCTTTCCTACTACGCTATTAGAATTCCTGACGTTTCCAGTACTCACCTCAATCTCCGTATTCAGGTCTCCACGTCTCCTGCCGAGAGAAGAACACCGAGTCTCCGCGGATTTCCTACCACTCCTGGAATCGCCTACTCCTGTTCTTCTCTACCGCCTTCGTCTCTTCCACCACGACGACGCGGCTTCACCTCTCCTCAACCTTCGTGGATCATCACACCCTCCTCGCTGTACACCTCGAGTGAGTCCGTTCCGTGGGAACGTGAGAAAACGAACTGTGTTTGCCACGAAGGAGTCACTGAGGATCTGGTCTGCTGCTGTTTCACTCTCTCTTATACTGTCACATCCTACACCCTCTCTAGCGCGTGTATTTGTGTTTATATATATATATATATATATTTATGTTTTTCGTTTTTAATAAATATTATTATTATATATATACTCACCTGTGTCCTGCTCTGCATTCGGGTCCAACTCCCTAAGATCTAGGTTTTCCCTTTAAAGGGGAAACGTAACAGTTGGAACTGACCAACTATGGACCCGGCAGACAGAGACTTGATACACCAGGCGTTAGCTTCTCACGGCGAGGCCATATGCAGACACGAGGGCCTGCTAAGAGACGCAGCCAACGCCGTTCATGAGCTAACCGCTAGCATTCAGCCGCTGCTAACTTCCGGGTTACCTGTTCCACTGCCTGCTCCTTCTCCACCAGCTACCCCTACGTTAGCCCCCGCGCTAGCTTCCCGCGAACCATTTGTTCCTACCCCCGAACGATTTTCGGGGGAACTTAATAAATGTGCGAGTTTCCTGTTTCAATGCTCACTTGTTTTTGACCTACAACCTAGCACTTACCCTACAAGTCATGCTAGAATCGCGTTTGTGGTAAACCTGCTAACTGGTAGAGCCGCTCAGTGGGCCACGGCCTTCCTTAGAGATGATCACCACCGCTCCATCTCATATACTACGTTTTCTACGGAGTTAAACCGGGTTTTCGACCAAGCGTTTCATAATAGTGACATTTCAAACCAACTACTTTCATTGAAACAGGGTAACTCATCTGCCGCTGATTTTGCCGTCAGTTTTCGCATATTGGCATCTGAGAGTGGGTGGAATGACGCGGCTTTAAGGGCCATTTTCTTACGTGGGCTTACAGACGAACTACGGGACGAATTAGCTACTCGCGATATAGCATCCCATCTTGAAGTGTTAATCGAACTAGCTATTCGCATTGACTGTAGGCTCCGTGAAAGACGAATGGATAGACGACGTCACTCTACTGTTCGTACCCCAGATACCCCACATTCTTCCGTCTCTTCTTCTCTGCCTTTCCCTTCTGCTAACGTGGTTAGCCTTCCTGAACCCATGCAGCTGGGGCGAACACGTTTATCGCCCACGGAGAGAAGACGACGGTTACAGTCTGGAGTTTGCCTATACTGCGGACAGGCTGGTCACGTCATGTCGTACTGTCCACATCGCCCAAAAAGCCTGAGCTCACCAGCGCACGCAGGAGTGCTGGTGAGCAGGACCATCTCCTGTCCTGCACCGACCCGGGTCTCCCTGAAGGCTCAACTTCGCTGGAACCAGGACTGTTTTTCCACCACATGCCTGGTGGATTCTGGAGCCGACGAAAGCTTCATCGACACGCATCTGGCAGAACAGGCTGGCATCCCTACGATCTCCCTGCCACAACCCAAGATCATCTCGGACCTCAACGGAAATCGGCTGGCTGAAGTGACTCTTCGCACCATTCCCCTCACCTTGGTCTTGTCTGGTAACCACGTCGAGGAGATCCAGTTGTTCCTCATTCCGGCTTCCTCCGCGTCAGTGATCCTGGGTCTTCCGTGGCTGTCCCTTCACAACCCCTCCTTCGACTGGTCCTCGGGTCGGTTGTCCAGCTGGAGTATCCCGTGCCATTCCCGCTGCCTCAGATCTGCTCAACCTTCGCCACAGAGAACGGCCAACGTCCCACCAGTGCCTCCCGACCTCTCCGGCGTCCCAGAGAGTTATCACGACCTGGCGGAGGCATTCTCCAAGGATCGGGCCCTCTCGTTACCCCCTCATCGTCCATACGACTGCGCCATTGATCTCCTTCCTGGCGCCACTCTTCCTTCCAGAAGACTCTACAACCTCTCACGCTCCGAACATCAAAGCATGAATGACTACATCAACCAGTCATTGTCTACCGGTCTCATTCGCCCCTCATCTTCTCCTGTAGGGGCAGGATTTTTCTTTGTCGAGAAGAAGGACGGATCCCTTCGTCCATGCATTGACTATCGTGGGCTAAATGATATAACGGTGAAGAATCGTTACGCCCTTCCTCTTCTAGACGCTGCTTTCAACCCCCTCAGTAAGGCCAGAATATTCTCCAAGCTCGACTTGCGAAATGCTTATCACCTGGTTCGCATCAGAGAGGGGGACGAGTGGAAGACGGCGTTCAACACTCCCATGGGACATTTCGAATATCTAGTCATGCCCTTTGGCCTCACTAACGCTCCTGCAGTATTCCAACACCTGGCTAATGACATTTTGCGCGACATGCTGGACAAATTCCTCTTCGTATATCTGGACGACATCCTGATATTTTCTGAGACTGAAGAGGAACACGTCCAGCATGTCCGACTAGTTTTACAGAGACTCTTAGAAAACAAACTGTTTGTGAAGGCCGAGAAGTGCATGTTTCACACAACATCGGTACCATTTCTTGGATTTATTGTTGAGCAAGGCAGTCTTGCACCAGATCCTACTAAGATCTCTGCAGTCAAGGACTGGCCGACACCCACCACCCGGAAGCAGCTACAACGCTTCTTGGGTTTTTCAAATTTCTACAGAAGATTCATAAAGAATTACAGTCGTATTGCTGAACCTCTTACCAGACTTACCTCTCCCAAACAGGCGTTCCTGTGGTCCAATGATGCCGAGTCTGCTTTCCTCCGCCTCAAGGAGATGTTTACCTCAGCCCCTATCCTCTCCCATCCGGATCCTGAGCTCCAGTTCGTGGTCGAGGTCGACGCTTCTGACACCGGGGTAGGGGCGGTTCTCTCCCAGCGAGACCACAACGACCAGAAACTCCACCCCTGCGCCTTCTTCAGTCGCCGGTTATCCCCTGCGGAGAGGAATTACGATGTTGGAAATAAGGAACTCCTGGCCGTGGTCTTGGCACTACAAGAATGGCGACACTGGCTGGAGGGGACCGCCCAACCTTTCATAGTATGGACCGACCACAAGAACTTGGCCTACCTCCAGAACGCCCGTCGCCTGAACTCTCGCCAAGCTCGTTGGGCTCTGTTCCTGGGCCGCTTCAAGTTTTCTTTGACTTTCCGCCCTGGTTCCCGGAATGTGAAGCCTGATGCACTTTCCCGACTCTACTCACCAGATCCTCCGGAGCTGGAACCTGGGACCATCCTGCCGCCGTCTTGCATTCTGGGCGCTGCTACATGGCCTGTGGAGACAAGAGTCCGCGAGGCCCAGCTGACCGAACCTGATCCCGGAGGAGGACCTCCTGACCGCCTCTTCGTCCCAGAGGCTACCCGCTCGGAAGTTGTCCAATGGGGTCACTCCTCTAGACTGGTTTGTCATCCTGGTTCTGCACGCACACTCCAATTCCTGAAACAACGCTTCTGGTGGCCCACCATGTCCCTGGATGTCGCCACCTTCGTCTCTGCATGCCCCATCTGTTCTAGAGGCAAGTCGTCGAACCGCCCGCCTGCTGGACTCCTGCATCCCCTTCCCATTCCCCATCGCCCCTGGTCTCATATCGCCGTTGATTTCGTCACTGGACTTCCCCCCTCCAATAACAACACGACCGTCCTCACTGTCGTAGACCGTTTCTCCAAGTCGGTTCATTATATCCCCCTCCCCGCCCTCCCCTCTGCCATGGAAACAGCCGAGACGTTGGTCCAACACGTATTCCGGATCCATGGTTTCCCTATGGACATCGTTTCAGACCGTGGGCCTCAATTCTCCTCCCAGGTTTGGAAGGCCTTTTGTGCGTCACTGGGGGCGTCCGTCAGCCTTTCATCCGGTTACCATCCACAGTCCAACGGCCAAACAGAAAGAGCAAACCAGAGCATGGAAGTGGCGCTACGTTGTGTCGCCACTCGCCACCCTGAAGACTGGAGCAGTTTCCTCCCATGGATAGAATACGCACACAATTCTCTCACCTCGGCTTCTACTGGCGTCTCCCCATTTATGGCTTCCCTGGGCTACCAGCCTCCACTCTTCGACTTCCAGGAGAGGGAGGTAGCGGTTCCGTCAGTCCAGGCCAACATGGAACGCTGCCAGGCTGTGTGGGTGGAGGTCAGAGCATCCCTCGAAAAAGCTTCTCTCCAATCCCAGAAGCAAGCTAATCGCCATCGCATCCCCGCCCCTGAATACTTACCTGGCCAAAAGGTTTGGCTCTCATCGAAGGACCTCCCTCTACAGGTGGAATCCCGAAAACTGGCTCCGAAGTTCATCGGTCCCTTCCCAGTCGACAAGGTCATCAACGCCACCTCCGTTCGCCTCAAGTTACCCCAATCCCTGAAGATTCACCCGACTTTCCATGTGTCACTCCTGAAACCTGTGATCGAGTCGGATCTGGTCCCTCCCTCTGACCCCCCTCCACCACCCAGGATGATCGAAGGCGGTGAGGCCTTCACAGTTAACCGAATTTTGAATATTCGCAGACGCGGCCGGGGACACCAGTACTTGGTCGATTGGGAGGGGTACGGTCCGGAGGAGAGGTCATGGGTTCCACGCCACTTCATCCTGGACCAGACGCTGATCCAGGACTTCCACCGTGACCACCCAGATGTTACTGCCCTGGCGCCAGGTGGCGCCCGTTGAGGGGGAGGTACTGTCACGATCCACATTTCATGGCGTCTATTTTTATTGTTGTTGTTGCCTGCTGCTCTCTGTTCTTCTCTCTGTGTTCACCCTGCAGGGGGCGTGGTTGACCCAGTTCCCACATGACGCCAGAGATGACGTCCACCTGCGCAGTTCCTGCCCAGCTGTGCCTGATCAGCAATCATCCGGGCATATAAGGCGGGACTTCGCGTCTCTCTGGTGTCAGTTCCACGTTTTCGCTTAGCTGGTAAATGCTTTCCTACTACGCTATTAGAATTCCTGACGTTTCCAGTACTCACCTCAATCTCCGTATTCAGGTCTCCACGTCTCCTGCCGAGAGAAGAACACCGAGTCTCCGCGGATTTCCTACCACTCCTGGAATCGCCTACTCCTGTTCTTCTCTACCGCCTTCGTCTCTTCCACCACGACGACGCGGCTTCACCTCTCCTCAACCTTCGTGGATCATCACACCCTCCTCGCTGTACACCTCGAGTGAGTCCGTTCCGTGGGAACGTGAGAAAACGAACTGTGTTTGCCACGAAGGAGTCACTGAGGATCTGGTCTGCTGCTGTTTCACTCTCTCTTATACTGTCACATCCTACACCCTCTCTAGCGCGTGTATTTGTGTTTATATATATATATATATATATTTATGTTTTTCGTTTTTAATAAATATTATTATTATATATATACTCACCTGTGTCCTGCTCTGCATTCGGGTCCAACTCCCTAAGATCTAGGTTTTCCCTTTAAAGGGGAAACGTAACAGTATATCCTCTTTTTTCTATTTTTAGCCCTCTCTAAAGTTTAGAATTGGCTTTGCAGTAGTTTTACACACTGATGGCTGCTGTTTTACGTATACCTCATTTAATTGTGCCGGAGTGGAGCATAGACGTCATCTTGGAACTCGACTCAGAGTCTTCTGAGGTGAATGTCTGGACCAGTAAACTCATCGAAAAATGACATCGAAGTAATAATAAGTCCACTTTTTTCTTTGTATTAATTACTGCAAAGAAGTAGAATTATAAAATTCTATCTATTAAATGAATTATTCTTTTACAAAAGAACAGCCTAAGAATTTTTAAGAAAAGTATGTGCAATTTCAACAACACTATCACTCAACATTTATTTCAGTTATACAAAAGGGTCCGTGTGTCCATCTAACGTTCCGTTTAACGGCGTCATTCTTTTCCGGGCACGGAAATGAATAACGCCGAAGACACGCCAACAGTTCATATAACTATGTGGACCGGACAACAATGCCGATAAAATAACAGCAACGCACAGAGAACGTCAGATGAACTGAAACTGCTTAGCGCTGTTGTTAGCCACACCGGAGCTGACTGCCGGCAACGCAGCACATTGACGTCGTGGCGCTCGAACGTCGCAGCCAATGAATGACGGCCGTTACCAAACTACGTCATCACGTAGTCTTTGCGAGCAGTGCTGCGTTCAAGTCAGCTCAGGAAATCGGCTACTCTTCCACTCGGATAATGTTACAAGGATGCGTTCAAGTACGGATTCCAGGTACCGTTTGATTTTATGCAAATACTCGGTAGTACCGAGCCAGTCCACTGGCCGTATGTTTGACACCCCTGTTCCAGACAAATGACTGCATCTCACACAAATTACTAAAACACACTGCCTGCAGTTTTCTGCAGAGGAAAATGTGTATGAACACTGTTCTATCAGAGTAAAGGCAATGTCAAATTTATTTATATAGCACATTTAAAAATAAAATAAAAGGTAAAATCCCCAAATAAAATGAGTAAAACATAAAAGAACCAATAAGAACTACACCCATTAAAACAAGAAAAAAAAAGTTTAAGCCTGCACAAGCTCGAGCCAGCGTCTAGCCATGATGCCGTGCTGATGTGCTTTGTGATGTGATTTCACAGGTTAAGAACCTTAAATCCATGCATGTATTTCTTTGTGCTCAAGTGTGCGACCTATCTTAGCGACATCTTAACAGAGATCAGGATGAGTTTTGTTATGCTTATGTAAGATGGTAATAGCTATGAGCAGGTCAAGTTCTACACAGAACCAGTAGATCCAGATACTGGTATGTAAAACGCAGGAGACAAAGGTGTTTTAGTGTAAAGGTCTGTGCTCTGAGTGCTTGTGTTGTAACACAAATGCAGTGGTGGAAAACAACACATTAACTGTCTGATGTGGAGGCAAAACCATTTCCTTTTTTCATCACTCTCTCTTTGCTCTGATCTGATTTTCACCAACCCCAAGGGGAGATATCTGCCATTTTAGCTGCTAAATTGTTCACCACTTAACTTTACTGGCTAGTCTCCAACTTTGTAAATGGGCTGCTTGGTGGAGGCCACACAGCTGTGGTCCACATGTAGTTATATGGCACTTTTCCACTACACAGTCCTGGCACGGCATAACTCGTCTTACATTTTTTTTTTTTACTTGATAAGCGATAGTACCTGGGGTGAATTCCAATTCCTTACTTAACCCTCAATCTCAAAAATGCGCGCTCCCTCTAGTGCAAGTGCTGTCCCGATTCTCAGAAAAATTAAGTTGAGGGGCAAGTTTAAGGGCTGTATCACCCTCAATATTGAGATTTTCCGAGACCACCCTATTATATTTTTTGTTTCATTTTCGTAGTGTTTCAAAAAGTCATGTAAAATAACCACTGTTGCATAGCCACTGTTAGCAGCGAGACGCCATGTTTCTACCGGAGCCTGTAAGGACAAACGCGAGAGAACAAATCAAGCGTCACTTTACTTGTAGCGGAAGTCCCGCCTCCTCTCTCTCCGCTTCGTCTGCTACGGCCGCGGTAGCTCGCCCTCTCCCTCGCCTCACGAATCTGCCGACACGGACAAAGACGACGAGGACGACATTTGACCGGCTGCGGACACCGTAACGCTCAGGGAAGGGAGGGGGTGAGCAGAGGAGCAGTTCTTTGTTGTAATTTTCAGCCTCTCTTCTAGATGGCACTATAAACTACTTACTTCACCTTTAATAGAGATATAAAATTATGAAAACCATTGTATTATCTTAGTTTAGGCCCATATTATGGATTACTGACATCATTGTTGCGTAACATTTATTTTTATTTTACGATCTTTTGTCAATAGCCGGTTGGTGCGCACACGCGATCGTTTGTTATCGTTTACTTTTCAATAAGCCGTGGTGTGTGGTAACTGTCAGCTGAATATGTCCGTGGTTGTGGTATTTGTATGAGTATCATCTTATAACTAACTGACAACCTGACAACTTGACTGACAAACGGATCGTAATAAATAATCCGGACGTAAACGAGTTCTTCTTCTTCTTTTTTGGAGTTGACAGACTGGACGCAGCTTTCGCGTTATTCTGCCCCCCGCAGTCTGAAGACGTATCTGCATTTAAGGGGTGTCCCATTTCTAAGTGACAAAATAACCCTCAACACTTGGTTTAAGATTTGGTTAAGATTGAGGGTTAAGATAGGAATTGGAATTGGCCCCTGGTACTTTTTAAATACCTGCTCTTGCGAGGTTCCAAGTGAGCTGAGCCGATACGATACGTGATAAGTGTCGTCACTGGAAGAGTCATGAGCACAACGTCCCACACAAGAATCAAAGCGAACAATGCCGAGCTGTAGATCAATTAAAAGTCCTGAAAAACTTGCATTAATCTCCAACATTAAGCCATGAAATGTCTAAAATCTCAACATTTAACAGAGTAGTCTGGTGTATTTAGTGACAGCACTTCTGACGAGCCGCATCACAACCCCTGCCTATGTATTTCAGTCCAGTGACTGTGTCAGACGGAGTCTGTGTGTCGGTCATGCAGGAAGTACTGAGCGATTCTGTGAACAAATCAATTTACACACACACACACACACACACACACACACACACACACACACACACACACACACACACACACACACACACACACACACACACACACACACACACACACACACACACACACACACGCATAGCTAGTCCACTGCACACACCTTTTAGCTAGTTTAGATTAAGAATCAACGTTTATTGATGTGTAGTAAACAATTATAATACTTTAATAAATGTTTGATCTTGTTTATCTAAAATACTGTTCTTTGCCTTTTGTGTTTGTATGCCTGTGACAAGGGTAATTGCAAGAAGCCAGTGTACGATCTCACACCTTCCATTCTAAATTTAAGAATTAATATTTTTCATATTAATCTAGATTTATATCTGATATAGTTAGTGCTCTTGCCTTTGCAGTAAGAAGGCCCTGGGTTCCATCGTAACAAGGGCCTTTCTGCATTGAGTCTGCATGGAATCTGCATGGAGTCTGCATGTTCTCCCTGTGTGTGTGTGGGTTTTCTCCAGCTTCCTCCCACAGTCCAAAAACATGCAGATTTGGGGATTAGGTGAATTGCTCGCTCTATATGGACCGTAGGCGGGAGAGTGTGAGTGAATGGTTGTTTGTCTCTATATGTGGCCCTGCGATGGACTGTCAAACTGTCCAGGGTGAACCCCACCTATCGCCCTGTGTCAGCTGGGATTGGGTCCACCTCCCCCCACGACCCTCATGTGGAGGATAAAGCGGTTTATGGATACTGTTGCAGACAATATTCTGAACATATATATGTATGTTTATATATATATATATATGTATATAGGAAGGAAACACTGTCCACCCTGTATATAAGTTGCTGGTTGAAAACTGGGTTTTTGCCCTGACACTGAAATAGCCCCAGCAGTGCGTGTGTACTGGAGTGACGTCAGGCACAGCGAGGGAGAAGCTGTGATTATGTAGTGATAGATTAATCTTCTGGTGGGAAATAATCTCAGATTAGTACCAGGCCACTAGAGGGAAGAGGAGGGGAGGAGAGGCTGAAGAGGGAAAGGAGGTACAGGTTAATGGAGAGAGTGGAGAAAGAAGAGGCAGCGATCACAGGCATTTCTATAAAACAGTAAGTCATACACCACACACTTCAAGTGTTTGTTTTTGTTAACAAAGTTATAATCTCCTTAAAACAAAACATCACATGTCAAACCCAAAATATGATTTGGTTAAAGCTCAAAAATCTGTACAATAAGACTCACAGACTTTTACTTTGTGACGTGAAGCATTTTCTAGCTGATTTCTCGTAGGTTTTAATCAACGATTTACAGGCATTAAAAGTGAAAAGTGTCAAGATAAATATTCCCTAAGGATTTGGAACCCTGCTTTACAATACTTCAGGATACCGAATACTTTTTAAAAGTCATCTTCGAAGAACTTCACTGACAGTAGAAACTAACCGTGGACAGCCAGCCTGTTTAAAGACAGCCTGCATCATCCAAAGGAATGGGCAGTCACTTAAAAACCTCACCCACATGAGTTTACTGACAGAACTGCAAACAAAAAAAAGAAATCATCATCAGATCCGTCTGAAAGAACAGGGAACTATAAATAAAAATGCATGTCATTATTCCAGACGTTTTTGTTTGATATTTCGAGCACAAATCTAACTCCGTAAAATGTGGAGGTGAAGAATCCACTTTGGTGACCCCTGATCAGGAGCTCACTCATGAGGTGAATTATTCAATTAATGTACTGTGTGTTATTACATTAAATATCCTAAAATAATGTAATGTATGGTGGAGTGACAGAGAATTACTTAAGTCAGCAGGACTCAATCCTCTTCAAGCTGCTGTTTGTTTTTTAAATGCTAACACTTTAAAGGCTAACACTTTCTATATGTGCCTCCCACTTTTTAGGGGACCAAAAGTAATCGGACAAACTAAACAATCATAAATCAAACTTTCATTGTTTAATACTTGTTTGCAAATCCTTTGTATTCAAGCCTAAGGTCTGGAAGGACAATGACATCACCAGACAACTTAGGCGTTGTCATGGACTCAGACCTAAACTTCAACAGTCACATTAAAACAGTGACAAAGTCAGCCTACTATCACCTGAAGAATATATCAAGGATTAAAGGACTTATGTCTCAGCAGGATTTGGAAAAACTTGTCCATGCATTCATCTTCAGCAGGCTGGACTACTGTAACAGTGTCCTTACAGGTCTCCCCAAAAAGTCCATCAGACAGCTGCAGCTAATTCAGAATGCTGCTGCTAGAGTCCTCACTAAGACCAAAAAAGTAGATCATATCAGTCCAGTTCTGAAGTCTTTACACTGGCTTCCTGTGTATCAAAGAATTGACTTCAAAATACTATTGTTGGTCTACAAAGCGCTGAATGGTTTAGGGCCAAAATACATTTCTGATCTTCTGCATAGCTACGAACCATCCAGATCTCTCAGATCATGTGGGACAGGTCTGCGCTGTGTCCCCAGAGTCAGAACTAAACATGGAGAGGCAGCGTTCAGTTTCTATGCACCATATATCTGGAACAAACTCCCAGAAAACTGTAGGTCTGCTGAAACTCTCACCTCTTTTAAATCAAGAGTGAAGACTTTTCTGTTTGCCGCTGCATTTCAGTAATTTCCAATACTGCACTGTAACCTCTATTCCTTTGATACTCTTGATTTTATCATTTTTTATCTTTTTATTTTATTTGTATCTATTTTTCTTTTTTTTTTTTAATCTTAATCTTTAAATTTTACCTGCTTGTTTTTATTTTGATGTTATATCTGATTTTATAAATGTCTCTTTTCTATGCTTTTTAATGTTTTATGTAAAGCACTTTGAATTACCTTGTTGTTGAAATGTGCTATATAAACTTGCCTTGCCTTACAGAACTTTTACCTGCTTAATTGAAGATGACATAATGAGGGAACAGCCCACACCTGTCCATGAAATAGCTTTTCAGTCAATTGTCCCATTACTTTGGTCCCCTAAAAAGTGGGAGGAACATATAGAAAGTGTTGTAATCCCAGATTTGGATGTAAATACCCTCAAATTAAAGCTAAAAGTGTGCCGTTAGAGCACATTATGTTCGTTTCATTTCAAATCCATTGTAGTGGTGTAAAGCACTAAAAAGGAGAGGATTGTGGCGATGTCCCAATAATTATGGACCTAACTGTATATCTATATACATCCAGAGCTGTTTCCAGGGTCTTTGGTGTTGTATTTATTTCTCAATTGGATTAAGTAATTGGATTATATACATATAATGTACAGAATGTACAGATGACTCGGTGGCAGGTGAGAAACAGAAAAGCCATTGAAGCCATAGGCCATAGGGCAACAAGGCGTCAGAGATTATTTGAGGAAGATGAAATGATGCCTTCACCGTTACAAAGTCATCAACAAACTCATGAACAGTGCTCCAGCAGAGTCCAAGCCACTGTTTAGAATATTTACAGCCACACAATAGTAAATAAACAGCACAGTTTGGCAATTTGGAGGCCTTCTGGAAAGATTTGTTGACACCAGACACCACAAACCTTCCATGCGATAAAGTTCCACCAAGGAAGTAGATTTTTGATCCAGGTGTGGTTGATAAAACATCGAAGGCATTTGCCAAATGCCTGACTTAAAGCATGTTTGAGTATAGTTATATAGTTCATATATATAGTTAGTTATATATAGTTATATAGTTTAATTGAAGTGACTAATGTGTGAACATTAATTATAACCATGTTATATAGCGATAGTAGTTAGTTAGTAGACAGATAAAAATGTAAAAATCGGTACAATATAAATATCAAAATGTAAATAAAAATCAGCATACTGTGGACTGTTTATTTCTTCTTTACAGGAGAAACATATTTGGACTGATATCAGTGCAGATACTCAAAACAGTGGTATTGTCCCATCTCAAGTTTTATATATATATATATAGAGAGAGAGAGAGTGAGAGAGAGAGGTAAATAGTCCTACAAAGACCTGGAGTTAAGAGGTTAAACTCCAAGCTAAGTAACACCATATTGTTTATTTTGTTATGCTATTACTATAACAATCAATAGATTATAAAATGAATAAAATGGTACTGATGCCATACTGAGCAAAAACGTGTAATAAGAAGTGAAGGATGGGTGAATGACACAGACAATAAGCTTATGCTGGGCCAAGAACATTAGCCTGACGATATTAAAAGTGACCACTACAGCACTTTGCAAAGTCAAATCACGCTCACCCTCGGCATTCGCCTTTGATCACAAATATTTATGGAATAATAAAAGTAGTTCTGAGGGGGGCCAAGGGATGTAAAGAGAAAAATGATGGAGGGAATGAAAAGCGAATGTCTTACCTTGACATCAGCCTTCTTGTTCAGGAGACTCTTGGCTGCTGCGGAGAAGCAGAATGACACACCCTCAGATGGAAGAGTACACATCATACACCTTCATATGACCACAAACACAGCTGCAGGTGCACACACGATGACGATGCAGGTATGCATGAAAAAAAAAAAACCCTGCTTGTCAAAGCCTTTATGCACAACACACAAAGAGTGACTCTGCATATCTCTCCACAATTCCTCCCCGTCACTCTTGAAGGAGAAAAAAAAAACTCATCCGTCATCACTCCCTCTGTCCCATGACATTAAAACTCTGACAAATACACATAAAAAAAAATCCAACTAGCACCCTGATCCACAAAGCTTTAGATAAGCAGAAGAAGAAAAAAAAGGTCTAATTCTGTATATAATCCACACACTGATGCACACACAGACACACACTGAGGAGGAAGTAGAATGGATTTCCCGTTATAATGTGATAATGGCTTTGTTAATCTCAAGTTAGCGTATCAGATGAATTTAGCGGGAAACGCTGCAGAGTTCATTGATGGGCAGGAGCTGCTGATGGACATACGAGACAAAGGTCCAGGGCAGCAGTAAAAGTGTGTGCATGTTTCATAAATGCTCCTCAGAACAGTTTTATCAACAGCAATAAAGAACACTGTCCTGCCACCCAAGAAAACATTGATCATGTTCACCACATGATGGATGGATGACAGATGTTTGACTGTTAATCAGATTTGTATCAGCTGGCAAAGTGTAGATCAGGGGTTCTCAAAGTTTTGATACCTGAGGGCCAATTTAGGAACCCAACATTGGACTGAGGGCCGCCAAAGGAAAAAAACCAGAAAGAAATCCCATTTGTAATCATTTTAATGACCAGATTGCAGTTCTACAGTTTAGCGTTAAGTGATATAAGCATTAATATAATGTAATTTAAACATTAATATAATAACGCTTTATAATTTACTGGGTAATTACCCAGTATTTTGGCCATTGTTCTTACCTTCTAATTACAGCTTAATACCAAGTAACACATTTCTGTAACCATATATTTACTGGGTAAATAGCTAGTAATTTGGGGCTGTAGCTACCTGCTTATTACCAGCTTATAACCCAATAATACACTAAAATTCACCATATAGAAACCAGGTAAATACCCAGTATTTTTGTTTACACTTATTGGTCTGTATCCAGTAATGTCCAATAAACATTTAACAAGCTTAGTACCTCCTGCATTTAAACTATCAACTGTAATTCAATGCGGGCCGCCAGAAATGTTTCTGCGGGCCGCCATTGGCCCCCGGGCCGCACTTTGAGAACCAATGGTGTAGATGTTCAAATCATTTTTTTTCCTTGTGTCCCCATTAACAGCCATGTTTTCAGTGGACGCACGTGTCAGCACCGCACACAAACACACTCCCAAAAACTCAACTGTCCCTTTAGAAGCCTCACTACATCAATGCTATATGTTTTGCACCAAAACATTCTAAGGCTTCCCCCTCCTTGCATCTTAAGCTACTACACGCGCACACACACACACACACAGTTTGTCTTCAAAATCTCTGCAGGGCAGAGCAGCCCCTGTAACCCACAGCAATCAGGACATGAGAGGAAGCTGCTTACCTTGGCAAAAAAAGAAATCAGAAGCATTAGGAAGGAAGGAAAGCAGTGGAAGGAATTAGGAATAAAAACAAGACGAGGGACAGAGGAAGCATTTGGTGATTATTTTTCTTTTAATCATGTCTGCCACTACTTTAGTGACAGGAAGTGTAAAGGTAATAAGTGGAAGGAGAGGAAAAACAAGATAAGATATGGTTATATTATGTAAAGATTATTAATATTATTACTATTATTATTAACTGAAAGGCGTCTACCTTGTTCTACGATGCCGGCGGTGGTTCCAGGCACTGCACTGACTGAAGCAGGGGCTGTGGTCTGTCGACCCACTGAAACACACACAAGGACATAGTTAAATATAGTTTTTTTGGACAAATGATAACAATATGCAGTACAATGCAAAAATCTTATGCTACAACTAGCTTTGTCGTCATTATTATGTATTATTAGTGTGCCCCATATGAAAAGTGCACTTAAACCTTGCTGATGCAAAATAATAATGAAATTATGCGACTCATTTATTTATTTATAATATTTACAAGCTTGTATAACATGTGCATATAAAGCTCAAGCATGTCTAGTGTAATAGACCTTTTTCACAGCAGCCATTATGACATAAGATAGTGGGAAAAACACAGAGCCTTCAGTTGCTCCACCTGACCTCCGAAACTGTAACTCTCTCCCCATCTTCAAATCTAGACTAAAAATTCACCTGTTCCGGACTGCCTACTCCCTCTAACCTCTCTGCTTTTACCACCCTTACTCTATGTTATTGTGTTGCCATGGTTTATTTTTATGTGATTTTACAAAATGTTTTTATTCATTTGTGATCTTATATTTTGGATATCTTTTCTGCAAATTTTAACTTATTCTGTCTGTAAAGTGTCCTTGAGTGACTTGAAAGACGCTTTTAAATTAAATGTACTATTATTATCATTATTATTATTATTACATTATGCAGCAAGTACTGTATATATGCCTATTTTCTTGAGTCTGTGTATTTTTTCCCATGAGCAAAATAAGTAAATTGTGTCTACTCTGGGAAAGAAGCAATGATTTTAAACCTTATTCTGGAGAGCTAGAAGGTGTGTGAACATATCTGTCTGTTCTTTAATACATGCAGAGAAGAATATTGATCCACTACTGTATTAAAGTGCTCCAACTGGGAAGCATTGCATTTTCTTTGCATCTTCAACCTCCCTCATGGAGAAGAACCTTCTCCAACATCACCTGGTTTAATGCTGAGCATTAGTCATTTTCAAAGTCATACACTATTGGAACTTAAAAGTTCCATGCCACTAGTTGTTGGACAAAAAGTCCCCTTATGAAGAGGGGGAGTCCTCCATGTCTGAAGAGGAGGGCACGGAACCAGTGGGGGCAAAGCGAAGAGGAACCCCACCCTCCTGGTGAGCTGGTCTGTGTGCTGTTGATAGAAGTCTGCAATGAGGAGGGGGTCCAGGATGTAGCTGGCAGGAACCCATTACGTTCTTCTGGACTATACCCCTCCACAGTGACGTGTGGTGAGCTCTAGGGTAGGGTAGGCAGCAGGGATGGGAATCGAGAACTGGTTCCAAGTAGGAACCAGTTCTAACTGACCGATTCCATTAGAATTGTACGCCTCCAACATTATCGATTGTTCGTCTCATTTCACGGCACAACGTTTTTTTGATGTGAAGTTGTGATAGGCTGTATGACCTGCGTATTGTGTTTTATTTTGAAAGGGGGGCGGAAGTGTTTTACTTGGAGTCTGTGTCGGACTTCCTGGTGCGATCTGCTCTGTTGAAATTTACGCAGTTCAGCAGTGGCAACAGCTAAAAATAGAACTGCTACCTATCGAAATGCCAGCCTCGAGAAATGTTTAAGCCTCTCTGGTAGAGCCATCATTACACCAGCGAGAGGGCGTGACGGTGTGTTGACAATTCACGAAAGCAATGTGAACGTAAATGCAGCACAAACATAGTACAGTAACGTCAAAGAGCAGAGTAGCCATCTGCCTTTTGATGTACATTTTAACTATATGGGAAACTGACTGCGCATGCGCAAACAGTCACATACACGCCAATGAGAAAGAAAGGCAGAGGAGGCCTGTGCCTTTGCTCTGTAATAGAACACAATGGCGAATGGCTTGTGCAGCCACTGCCTGGCCAGAAGACAGCGCTGTTGAGTCGCTTTTATTAGTGAAAATCACCAAATGCGGACACATTCAAACCTGTAGTAGTTATCTGTTATCTGAAATTTAAAAAATAAAAAATGATCAAACCTTACATTAACTCAACCTCAAATTTTCCCTGACAGACTCGGGTAGGCACTGCCTACCCTTCCTACCCTGACTGCACGTCACTGCCCCTCCCAGTCGACCAGATACTGGATGCCTCTCCCACGGCACTGGGATCTGAGAAGACATTACACTGTAATGGGCTCCACAGGCTGGATCACCGTTGATGAGACAAGGAGGTGGGGGGGGGAGCAGTGGGGACCAGTTGACTCTCTAGATTAGGCTTGACCTTGGAGATGTGGAATGTGGGCTGGATCCTCATGGAGCGAGGGAGCTTGAGACGGACCGCCGCTGGGTTGGAGTTGACCCGCAGCAGAAGGTCCCGGGTTAACAACCACACCTTTTGGCTGACCTGGTATGTGGGAGCCCTGGTGCACCGACGATTTGTGGCCGAAGAGTATCGCCTCACTGACTGCAGTCGGGTGGTTCTGGCCTGAGCACAGGTGCAGTGACATCGTCAGAAGGCTTGGACTGAAGGGCAGGAGACCTCCTTCTCCAGGTCAGGGAATAGAGGAGGCTGGTACCCATAGGCACATTGAAAAGGGGAGAGGCCGGTAGAGGAGGTGGTCAGGGTAATGTGGGCATATTCTACCCAGAGTAACTGCTGTGACCACGATGAGGGGTGGTTGGAGACCATACAATGAAGAGGCACTTCCATCTCCTGGTTCTTCCTCGCGGTTTTGGCCATTGGATTGGGGGTGGTACCCCAGTGGCTGTGGGCCCACTGGAGAACCGCAGAGCTCCCAGGACAAAGAGCCGGTTGGGAAGGCAGGCACTGGGTCCTGGGTGGGTTCTCAGTAGAAGAGTGAGGCTGGACTGGTAAAAGCTGGCAAAACCACCTTTGATGCCTCTCCTTGGTTCTTGCCTGGATGCGCCGACCCACCTGTGTCATCAGTGCGATGAGCCCAACCAGCAACGTGGAAAGATCATATGAGACCAACTAGTCTTTGACATAATCCTCCAGGCCCAGTAGGAAGGCATCCCAGTGAGCTTCTATATTCCAATTGCTCTGGCGGACCCGATTGCAAAAGTCAATAGAGTAGACAGCCACGATTCGGCCCCCTGATGAACAGTCAGCAGAACTCCAGCAGTAGTGGACCCCGGGAGGACGCCAAAAATACCTTGTGGAGCTCAGAGGTGAAGGCTTTGAAAGTCCGACGCTCCCACTCGGAGGTCCCCCACAGACAAGTCCTCCTGGTTGATGGCAAATGCTACCTGGGCCTCCTCGGAAGCAAAGTTATAGGGTTGCAGGGCAAACAGGATCATTCATTTTATGAAAAAAAGGATTGCAGTATTCAGGATCCCCTTCGTAGCACTCGGGGTTACTTCAGAGCCCCCACACGTGGCTAATGTCGTGGAGTAATGTCCAGGAAGCCCTGATGGGGGTGTAGCAGAGGAAGATGCTGCAGCAGAGACCGGAGTTGTCGTCTTTGAAAGGATGGCTGTGAGCTCTTGGACCTGTGCAGCTAACCAAGCTAGTGCCTACTCCTGGCTAGCAGCTGCCTGTTGCTGGGCAGAGGTATCCTGACACACCTCTGCTGCGGTGGAGGCGAGCAGAGCCAGATGCTGCTAAAAAATGTTCTCCACCCGGACGCAGAAATATGGTCAGGGGCAGAAGACTGAAGTGAGATCCAAGGTTCAGGCAGGCAGATCAAGGGCAGGCAGGATGGGCAACTGAAAGTCAGTCCGAAAGACCCTGAAACTGAGGAAGCTGAATGGGACTCATCCATGATTACTTTGAATAAATTAACTGTTGGGAATTTTCTTGTGTGATTTGGGCTCCATTTGGTTCAGATCTTGATTAATCTGAATCGAGAATAGAAAATTATAAATCAAATCAAATCAGTGATTTGCTTTGCCGCTGGTGGGACAACATTTGACTCTTAATCTTTTTATCTCCAAGACCAACATGAAAGAAAAAAGACCACACAATTTCCAAACACAAGCAGAGGAAGACAACAATAATTTGCAAATGCAATGACAAGAGAGAGGTGGAACTATGAAATTGTTGTTTTCCCAAAGTGATTGCAAAAACGCAATGGTTGCAATTTGAGATTTTCCAATCTGAGCCCTGTTTTGAAAAAAAAAGCCAACTTTTGTGGGGTTTTTTTTATATTTCACAAAGGAAACCTACCTTGGGTTTCTCTTCTTTCTTGAAATGAGATGATAATGTGAATAATGTTGCTTGAACTGTTCAATTTAACCCTTAAAGGTCACTGTGTAACTCAATCCCCACACCACCTTTTTCAAGTGCAAACCAGTGTCTATGGATATCTAATATTGTAATTTGGTGATCCAGTTGCAAAAAAAAAATGTTCCCACTCCCCTTTCCTCCTCCTCTCCCTCAGCTCTCTGCCCACTTCTTGGCGGAGTTAGCCTCAGAAGACGGGATTTAGTTATCCTTTAAGTCAAGTGAGCAAAGCAGCGTGCAGGTCAGGGGCAGCCGGTGTTTAGGGACGATTTGGGCGACGCCCTCCCAACTAGGAGGAGAAAGATAATTTTTTTCCTCAGCAATTCCAAGATCCTTAGTAATAATATTCCTTTCAGTCGTCTCTGCCAGCAAAGGTAGTTATTATCAGTGTTCTAGACATATTATCTGTCATCGTCCAATCAGAATCGTCAGATTCAAGTCACGTTTTATGGTTCCGCCTCTTCTGGGGCGATTAGACTGACGTGAAGAATCGTCCCAAAAATTCTCCCATTGACATCTCGTGTTAAAAACTTTTTTTCCAAAGCGAAGCTCACCATTTTAAAAATACACGGACGATTGCGCTCGTTTAATCGGTCCCAGCACGAACGGATGAGTACACATAGTTTGACCAGTGCCACGGAGTTCACGCTTTCATGTGTTAGCTGTTTATGGCTCGTAGCAGCGGACAGCAGTCATTTGAAGCTACATTCGTTAGCTTGTTTGCTAACATTGTTGATGTTTGTATTGCTTTGCTAAGGGTTTAACTGCAGGTTAAACTTCAGGTAGACAATCGGACTGTTTTGTGTAAGAAAGCATTCTAAGATGCCTTTAGCAACACATGTAAAGATCCAATTCTGCACTTTCCTTTACACTTAATAAATCATTTGAATCGTTTGTTGTATGTATCTGGTAAAAGTTGTGAAAGCTCTTGATCCTTGGTCAGTTAATAAATATATAATATATTTATATTTTTATAATATAATATAATAAATACTTGACTTAATATGCTGCCCATGATATATTGAGGCTACAGGGAGCACAACTGGACAGGAAATGGGAGAAATGGACCCAATACAGGACTTTAAACGATGACACTGGACTGGAGTAATAATTGAAAGATACACCATTTTACAGGACTGGATGGATAACGTGCACTTCCCGGGCAATATGTTCAGTTTTCGTGTATTTGTTTTAAATGTTGGAAAAAAAATTTCAATAAAAATTTAAGTGACAAAAAAAAAAAATATGCTGCCCATGTATGATACTCTTTCTTTATGCACCTATTGAATGGGTCACCTTAATCATTATCAGAAAAAATTGCCCCCCCTGAAATTTTCTTCAGGAGCCGCCACTGGTGCAGATGCTACTTGTTTTTTTCCTTTTTGACAGGTGAAAATCAGCTTTTCAAGTGAGTGCACCGTACATGAGCTTCCATTGAAGTGCATGAGCTACACCATTAACAGTAGCGTACAGAGTGTATGACATGTGGGGGCGAACTATCATCACATGTGAGACGCAGCAAGAGGCTCCTTCTCTCAGCAGCATCAAGCTGAGTTTTGACCACCATGCTTGTCTGCTGAGTTATGACTTCAGTTAAACATGTTCTAATGTTTGAATTTGTGGCACAAAAATCCAAGCAAATATCTCTGCTGCGTTTCCCGCTCACTCTGACACTGCCGCCCATCAACCTGCTGTGTGTTCAAGAGTGTGTGTGTGTGAATGTGTGAAGAGATGGCAGAAGACAGATGGGATGTCATCCTGTCCTCCCCTCTCATCTACTGCTCAGGGTACTGACGTGTTCCTTTGACTCTCTGTCTCTCATCAGGCAGAACTCACCAGAGAAGTTCCTGGAGACAAGCATGGTGGTCAAAATGGCTCCCTGTTAATGGAAAAGAAAGGACAAAAGTGAAAATAAGCCTTCGAAAGATAAATTAAAGTGTGATATTTTGGTGAAATTGTGTTTATTTGGCAGAAATATGAATTTCAAAAGGTTGTGCAAAAGACGTGGAGTTTGCATGTTCTCTGGTTTATTACCAGGGTAGGCAGAAAAATGCGATAGTGGCATAGGTCCCCAACCGGTGTCTAGCATCAGGGCTCTATATCGCCCCCAGAAGTCGTGCTATGGTCAGACAAAAGTAGTCCGATCTAGACAAATTTTAGTGAGTGTGTTAGGCTTAGTCCAAATTTTCTTGAGGATTTTCTGGGGAAAGATAAAGTGGTCAAATTTGCATAAAATGCTAAATGTTTCATTTTTTAGTTTGTGTCTAAGCCTCACATAGTTGTTTCAATTCAAACCAAACTTGGTACAGTTGTTGCTCTCATGATTCCAAACAAATTTTCCTCGTACTTCCATTAGCTCCGCCCACCCTGAAGTTGGCCATTTTGGAAAAATTACTAGTCTTTACATTTGAAGGAACTATGGTCAGACAAAAGTAGTCCGATCGGGATGACATTTGGTGATTGTGCCAAGCTAAGTTCAGATTTTGTTGAGGAATTTTTGAGATAAAGTGGTCAAAATAGCGTAAAAATATGCGTGGCCTAAGTGCTCCAACAAATTTGACCTTTAATCCAATTCCAATTTTTTTTTTCATCTTTAACGTGAACAGAACTACATGATATTTCTCACAGTCATCAAATATGATGATTGTTGTGGAACGGAGTCATTGTGGCTCAGTAACACCACCATTCTGACCAAGCTGGGCACCAGCGCTTAAAGGAAAACTCCCTGCACTTCAAGCCCAAGCGCTCAAACAAACAAGTTCGAATCCCTGTGGGAGCAACTTTCCAAGTTCTCTGTCCAATCACGTGCAATGTGGAGACTCAGCGTGTTGGAGATTCTTATCTCATTTTGAACAAATATTGGACATTGAATGCTTGTTTTTTAGTTTCTCTGTGACCCTGTGATGGACTGAAACATTTACAGCAAATCTTGATATGTAAATGAATTCATGGAATTTGGCACAATGTCACAACTGTATGTTGTGATACCTTTTCGTATAATAATGATTAATATATTAATGACTGTGGAGTAAAAACTTTTCTTTAGTCTGTTTGTCTGTGTTTTCAAAGGATGAAACGATTGGTGTGTGGTATAAATTCTTAAAGCCAGCTTAATTAAGAAAAGGAGGATTCATTTAAAGCTCACATAGAGTGGTCCTGTTGCACATATATGTTAGTTATGGAGGTCTACTTACATACGTTAACTTGTTTTTATGGTCAAAAACCTCCTAGTTGCTCTAAACGAGCCAATAGAAATCCTCTTTTCTGACGGTGTTTCCCAGCCGTGAGATTTGAGACTCAACTCTCTCACCCAGTTAATTGGAACTTCTGGTCTAGGTCCGCTTTAAGTAATTTATCACAAGCAAATACATTCTGTAATGCATGTTTTTGGCCTGTTTTCCCTAGTTTTAAAAACAAAATAGGTTACATGTCAAAATCTGACTTATATGGTACCATGATTTCCATACAATCAAAAGAAAAACACAAGCACAGTATGTTTTACATCAATCCATGCTGATCAGTGGCCTGTCCACAGAGGGCGCTAGGGTGCCGTCCCACCATCCTCACATGAAGAAGAAGAAGATAGGAATCATCTAAAATAATTCATAAAAACATGGAAAATTTAAATAAACGAGCTGCACATTATACAGTCCGTGACTCCCCTGTGTAATCTGCATTCAAGTGTAGTTTAAAAACCTTCTCTCACTCGTTTACAGCAAGTGCCGGTCAAGTGACGTACATTCTGTAGACTCGCTATAGCGACGCGTCACACAGACACGCCCTTGCAATGCATAAGATACATCCAAAGACTGCCCACAGCCGAGCGGCCTGGCCCAGATGACCAGATATATCCTGATATATAAGGCTCATTCTGAGTTTATGAAAAACAACAATACAATCAGATGATTGTACAAAAAAACCTTCAATTTCTGCCAAATGAAAATAATTTCACCCAATGACACATTAGACTTGAAATAAAATCAAGCTCATGGTCATGCAGACACAGTGTGGGGGACGTTTTCCACAACCTTGAGTTTCCTCCTGGCGTTGAACTTCTTCAGGCACTCGACAGTCTCCTGTCTGTGCATCATGGAGGCCACTGTTGAGCGTTGCTGTGGAGAGAGAGAGAGAGACGTGCTGAAAATAACACAGTGGAGCAGCAGCACTGTGTGACAGTGACAGCTTTATGTGGGTAGGAGCTGTCGTCCTGCAGGCTCACAGTTTGATTGTGATGCTCACCATATCTGGCAAATAATACAACAAATAAATCAAATAATATGTACAGTGTCCTGACAAACATCGGTCCTCTACACTCATTCTGTTTTATAAAGTATTTTAGATAGTGTAATTTATATTTATGAAAAAAAAAAACATGTTTGTGGAACATGGTGAATGGAAGGTGACCGTTTCTTGCAAAATAAGCCTTTTCTTTCAAGTGACACCTGATTTACTGATTTATCCATATTTTTTTATTTTTTTATTATAGAGGAATATAAGTGTATTATACTTATACTTACATCAATGAAGGCCTGTGATGAATGTATCATTGTGGGTGTATATTAAATGATATATTACTGATTTATTCATTGTTTTATATTTTCATATGCACTACTATATCATGAGTGGTTGCCATTTGATTTTGACTAAAGGATTTCACTGACAGCAGCTTTAACTAATATCTAACATCTAACTATATAATATCAGGTGATATTGCCACTGTCCATACTGTATTCACTGATTCTGACACCTGAACATGATTATTATTCTAGGCAAGAGCAATAATGTTGCAACTAATTTACAGCCATATCTGTAACACTTAAAGGTGCATTAAATGTAATGAATCTGAAAGCAACTGGCCGTAAAATCCTCCTAATATGTCACAAATGCTCAGGAATTATATTCATAAAACAAACTGAACTCACCAACAAAAACAGTACAGCCAAAATATTTGCATTAAAATAATATTTTGCGGACTGAAAAGTTATGTTTATGCTTTGAAATAATGTTTTGGCATGAGGCGCCACCTACCGCCGTCTACCAATCATTGCAGTCAGTAGAGTCTCAGCTGCCGAGCAAACACTGGTTGCCAGGTACATCTGAGCTAACATGGCTAACAAGTTTGCAGCAAAGTGAGGGTCTATAGATATAGACATGCTTTTGAACGGTGGAGAGAGTTTAAAGCTGATAGGAATTTCAAAACTGATCCAGATATGTCTGCTCTTCTCCGAGACAGGTAAGTTCAGCTTAGCTAACTAAGGCGGATACGACTTGCAGCCGTATTTTGAATTTGAGTGTAGTAACCGTTTTTGGCCACTTGTTACAGATGGCGCCTTTAATATCAGAACTGGAATTGGTGAAAGAATAATTTCCAAGAGATGTTTGGTAAATGAATTACAACATAGTTTTATGTATGTTGTTTAAAAATATATACACATGAATCTTGACTTGAAGGTTGGAATTATTCAGTAAGTTTGTCTCCTGTGACCCATTTTGTCTATAATGAGCAGATAGTGCTTAGGCTGTAAATACTTCACATCTGTCCACATTGTCAATTCTTTTCTCCATCACAATCTCTGAGATAAATTGCTCTTTTGCCCCTTGTGAAGAACAAATTTGTTTCACATAAGCTGAGCTAAGCTATCAGAGATGGCATGTTTGGAAACAGCTGAGATTTTAGCAGCTGTCGTGTAGTTTCCTGTCTCTGTCGAACAGAGTGTGTGTATATGTGTGTGTGCCTGCGTGTGTGTGTGCGTGCGTGTACTTACGCAGACCCATGGGTGCTTCAGAGCCTCCTGGGCAGTGATCCTCTTAGACGGGTTGATCGTCAGCATCTGGTTGATCAGATTTTTTGCCTCTGGAGTCACTGTGTCCCACTCAGGGGAGGGAAACTGAAGTGCACACGCACACCCATGAACACAAATATTACAGTTTATCACAAATATGTAATAACAAAATATAACAGCAGCAATAAACTAGTTCAATGGCTTTGGAACAAAATGTGCACTAAATATGTGAAATAAAGGCAAATCACATAGGATAAACATTATTTAAATGCATCTAAAAAAAATATCTAGATTTCTTTAATATGTTAAAATGTAAATATATACTGTATATATACACTATCAGTCAAAAGTTTGGACACATCTTTCCATTTACTTGAATGAGGAAGTGTGTCCAGACTTTTGACAGGTAGTGTAAATACATAAGGTACACAGGTAGTGCTCATAAGTTTACATACCCTGACAGATTTAATGATTTCTTGACCATCAGAGAATACGAATGAAAAGACAAAAACTTTCCTTTCACTCGTGGTTAGTGGTTGGCTGAAGCCATTTATTGTCAAACAACCGTGTTTACTCATTTTAAATCATAATGACAACAGAAACTATGGAGAGAATTGTGTTCCTTTATTATTCAATCAAATAGAATAGATTTGAAACCAAAAAAGAGATTTGAGAGCCGGCCTGCGACACAGTGGAAAATGGCGCCGAATTCAGCGGTAGTTTGGTAATCCACGGTAGTACTGTTGTGTAGGAACCGTGACGTTTTGGCACAGAGAGTACCATGCAACGCTAAATGTTTTAATCACAGCCCTTCGTTGTAGCAGCACACCACAAGTGGGTGTAATGAGGAAGACGTAGCTGGTGCCAGGTCAAACCAACCAATAGAAACTCTTCTCCCATCCACCAGCGTAGGCCCCGCCCATCAATTGCTGTTGAATTCGCAAGCAAAACTTTCAAAGTTGCAAAGGACTGATTTGCAAACAAAACTTTGTAACTCGCAAAGCAAAGTGTTTTGACTTGAAAGCAAAGAGGACTGATTTATAGGCAAAATGGTTGTATGTTTTTACTTACAAACATTAGTTTTGATTGAATTTGAAGAAATATGTTCTCTCATTTTATTTTTGATTGCCACTTACTCTGTTTTGCTCTCAAATCTCTTTTTTGGTTTCAAATCTATTCTATTTGATTTAATAATAAAGGAACACAATTCTCTCCATAAGAAACTACCCAAATGACCCTGATCAAAAGTTTACATACCCTGGTGATTTGGCCTGATAACTTGCACACAACTGGACACAAACCAATCAGCAGTGTTCAAACTCTAATTAAGAAGTGGAAAATGAGGGGTTCTGTGGAAACCAAACCATGGTCAGGTAGACCAACTAAAATTTCAGCCACAACTGCCAGGAAAATTTGTTTCGGGATGCAAGGAAACCCAACAAATAACTTCAGGTGAAATACAGGACTCTCTGAATAAATTTGGTGTGGCTGTTTCAAGATGCACAATAAGGAGGCACTTAAACAAAGATGGGCTACATGGTCGAGTTGCCACTTACAATACACCAAACAGCACAGAGACAAGCTTCAAACCTTCTGGCACAAAGTCATTTGGAGTGATGAGACCAAAATTGAACTTAACTTAAACACTTGTTATTATATATATATATATATATATTACTTATACACTGTGTAGTATTTATGGGTTTATATAACCCAAAATCCACTTTTTTAAACATATTATGTGCTCCTGCATTGTCTAGTCGCTGTATAATAGTTTTTGTTTCATTTTCGTAGTGTTTCAAAAAGTCATGTAAAATAACATGGTCACGGCCCGCGGTTGCATAGCCACTGTTAGCAGCGAGACGCCATGTTTCTACCGGAACCTGTATGGACAAACCCGAGAGAACAAATCAAGCGTCGCTTTACTTGTAGCGGAAGTCCCGCCTCCACTGACGGAGCAGGAAGTCGTAGAGGTATAAACAGAGTGGTCAGCTGGAGAGAGCGTCGAGACGAGGCTGAGAGCGTTTTTTTTCCGCGTTTAGATTGGACCACACGTATTTTACAGCGGATAAAGGAACACCGGTACCTGACCGTACGCCCGCAAAGATAAGGAAACGCAACGCTGGAAAGCGCTCTGCCGCAGCCATGAAGAGCTGTCCGTCGTCCTCGCCCTCTCCCCCTCCCTCTCGTTGTCTGTTCGCCCTCAGCGGCACCGGACGTATCTTGGCTCTGCAAATGTAAATACGTTCCCTGCTAACCCCATCTCCAAACGGCTATGTGAAATAACTATCATTACCATTTATTGCGGTGAGACAGTTTGTGTGAACATGCACCTAGCTCGCTAGCTCGCTATTAGCCATTAGAACGCTAACACAGTATGAAAAAAAAGATATAAATTAATTTCGCTATCTTACATGTCTTAGACCAGTGCTAATACGATATACAAAAGACACACTTATACATCTGAATGAATACTAGAACCTCATCTGCTGACATGACGACGAGGACGACATTTGACCTGCTGAGGATACTGTAGCGCTCAGGTAAGGGAGGGGGTGAGCAGAGGAGCAGTTCGTTGTTGTAAATTTCAGCCTCTCCTCTAGATGTCACTATAAACTACTTACTTCACCTCTAACAAACACTACATATGGAGAGAAGTCAATGTGAAACACGATGGTGGATCGCTGATGTTTTGGGGATGTGTTAGCTACAAAGGCACAGGAAATTTGGTCAGAATTGATGGCAAGATGAATGCAGAAAGTTATTAAAAAATACTGGAGGAAAAATTGCACTCATCAGCCCAGAAGCTGCGCATGGGACATACTTAGACATTCCAACATGACAATGATCCAAAACGCACGGCCAAGTCGACCTGTCATGGGCTACAGCAAAATAAAGTGAAGGTTCTGGAGTGAACATCTCAATATTATTGAGCCACTCTGGAGAGACCTCAAATGCAGTTCATGCAAGACAGCCCATGGATTTACAGGAACTGGAGGCTGTTTGCCAGGAAGAATGGGCAGTTTTACCATCTGAGAAGATAAAGAGCCTCATCCACAACTACCACAAAATACTTCAAGCTGTCATTATAAAGGGAACAATACACAGAATTAAGAACTGGGGTATGTAAACTTTTCATCAGGGTCATTTGGGTAGTTTGTGTTGGGATTATAATTTAACACAGTCGTTTGACAACAAACGACTTCAGCCAACCACTAACCATGAGTGAAAGAAAAGTTTTTAGCTCAACATGCTGTTAAACTCTGCATTATTTTTCACTAGCTCTCAGGTGCTGGCGTTAAGAATATTTGAATGATACCATTGGATGTTTGAACAGCATTTTTGGTACAAACGCCCATCCCTAATACCTTATAAAGATCATGACTTTCTGTTGTGATAAGAGTGACAGAGGCAGGTTCTCACATCATAGGCTCCAGCTTTGATCTGCTGGTAGAGTTTGTGCTGGTCCTCGTCCCAGAATGGAGGGTAACCAACCAACAGAATGTACAGGATCACACCTGCATACACACAAACACAACCACTCAGCGACAAAAATAATAATTATGATAAAACAAATATTTAGTTAATATAGCACTTTTAAAACTTTAATACAAAGTACTTCCCAGTTAAAAAACAAAAAAAAACATTGAATAAAATAAGCTATATCTTCTTTCGGCTTCTCGCTTTAGGGTTTGTCACAGCAGATATTCTGCGTCCATCTTGTCCTCTTCCTTGTGTCTTCTTTTGTTACACCAACTGTCCTCATGAACCTAAACCTTCGCTGTGGTCTCGCTCTTTTCCTCCTACCTGGCAGCACCATCTCCAACATCCTTTGTTCAACATAATCACTATGCCTCCTCTGCACAATCTACAGTCACTACATTGGCTTTCTTACTTTGTCAACCTGAGCTTTTTCTACAATACCATTAAAAATTTGGGGTCACTTAGAAATGTCCTTATTTTCAAATTAATATCTATCTATAAAGCAAGTTGTGTCTGTCTGTCTGTTTTGGCGCTTTTCCACCGGCTCGACTCTCAACGGCACAGCGCGACACGACACTGTTTAGCGAGTGTTTCTACTAGTGTAGAACCTGGAACCAGGCACTATTTTTAGTTCCTGCCCTGGCGAGGTTCCAAGTCAGCGCCGCAGGTACTATGCGCTGATTGGTCAAAACTGCCGGCCACTGATTGGCCAGAAGTGTCGTCACTGGGTGCGTCATTAGCGCGACACAGGATGCAGGAATCAAATCCCCAATAGTGTGTCTGTGACAGACATATCTCGCTGACCGTTAGTCAGATCGACTTGTGACTTTTAGCCACGTGGCTAATGCTAATGCTAATGGAAAATGAAAACATTTGCGTTGTGCCTAATGAGGCTGCACAGTGTTTGTATTATGTTAGCCTTTATGTTCCTTATCACGCATTACCATAACTAAAAAATCTTCTCTTGTGACTTTTAGACAGTGCCACTGTCTCCAATCCATACATCAAAACAGGTCTCACTACCATCTTGTAGACCTTCCCTTTCACTTTTGCTGCACACATACCCTACTGCTTGAATATTTCATACCATCTGTCACACACAGGTTTTCTATAACTAACCTTCATTCCTCTTCTCTCCAGTACAGACCTCCACCTGCCCCCTATTCTCACCACAGATTACAGTATCATCTGCAAACAACATAATCCACGGTGACTCCTGCTTCACCTCATCTGTCAACCTGTCCATCACCATTGCAAAAAAGCAAACAAGAGTGTCAGAGCAGATCTCCACAAGCTTAATATTTAAAAATAAGATGGAATAAGAATAAGATGGACATTTATAAACAAAACAGGTAAATTGTAATAAAACAAGAGCAAACACCGGGAGGTGTTACAGTAATCTAATATGATAATGTGGTATAAAATACATTGTTCAAATGACTGGTCACTGGCCCAAGGAACAGCTAAAAGCTGTGGTCAGCTGATCTCATGGGCCTGACTGGACAGTGTGGAGATACAGAAGAGAAGACAGCCGAAAAACAGACACAGATTACAGTTTTTCTCAATTGTTTACACACAAATTCTGGTACTTGAGACACAATGACCACAACAGCTAACTCATGCACCAACCCCCTGAACCAACTCTGCTCAACTACAAGCACAATTCCTGCTTTGCACTCAAATTGCAGTTGTAAAACACACGTTTCAAAACACTACACACAATTCTCTGCATTTGGCACGATTTTCATGAAGAAAATATCTTGTTTTCACAAGGAACACACTGTCATTCAAAATTCTAAAGTTAATTTCCCTACTATGCAAACTGACTCATCACATGGGAAAAACCTGTCACACAGGTTTACAATTTGCAATCAGTGCGTTAGCATAAAAGGGTTCTGTTTTGTATGTAGACCACTGTGCAACTTTGTGTTTGTTGGGATGTACACTGTGTACATTGTTTTTGTGGGAAATATATAGGAATACAATATATTTGTTACTGTGTATTTGTGTGTTTTGAGTATAAAAATAATCCATCCATTATCTACTGCTTCATGCAGCGGAGGGTCGCGGGGTGACATAGGGCGATCGGCGGGGTCACACCCTGGACAGTTCACCAGTCCATAACAGGGCCTATAAAAACAATATTCTAAAATATTTTACACACTTATGTATGTAGTGTCTGTAGTAAGTGTAACACTAAACACTGAAAAAGGCCTAAGTCATTATGAACGATGAAGAAGAAGTGTTTTCCATTCATCATAGTGTTTTCCATTGAGAACATCAGTGTTTAACTGGTTCTTATAAATGTCAATTGATATGATGGTTTGTGTGTGTCATTTGAAAACAAAATACTATTTTGAGAAGAAATAACATTGTTTTGAATGTCAAGTTTCATTTCGCAGGAGAATTGAGGGGTTTTGCCCTTTGTGTGTGTGTTTTTGGATTTTGTGTGTAGAGTTGTGAGAGCATGAGGCATGCTTTCAGAAAATGTGCGCAAACAATCGAGAAAAACTGTAATAGCTTACCACATGCCCAGATGTCCACAGGTTTACCATATGCCTCCTTTCTCAGCACCTCTGGGGACAAGTAGCCAGGGGTTCCTGCGAAGCCTGCGCACACACAAAAAAAAAACCCCACACAAATCAAGGTCCAGCTAGAGGGTAACTGTTTTTTACCCAAATAACAAACTGAGGGGGAGAAAGTACTGAACACATTTAAAAAATAAGCAAAAACCTCATATAAAAATGGAGACTAAGGGCCAATTACAATTCCTATCTTAACCCTCAATTTTAACCCTCAAGCTCAACCCGTAATCTTAACTGGCCCTCAAAACCAAGTGTTGAGGGTTATTTTGTCACTTAGAAATGGGACACCCCTTAAATGCAGATACGTCTTCAGACTGTGGGGGGCAGAATAATAGTCTGTCAACTCCAAAAAAGAAGAAGAACACATTTACGTCACGATTATTTACTATTATTAGGTTGTCAGTTAGTTATAAGATGATACTAATACAAATACCACAACCACGGACATATTCAGCTGACAGTTACCACACACCACGGGTTATTGAAAAGTAAACGATAGCAAACGATCGATTGTCCGCACCGGCCGGCTATTGACAAAAGATGGCAAAATAAAAATAAATGTTACGCAACAAGGACGTCAGTAATCTATAATATGGGCCTAAACTAAGATAATACAATGGTTTTCATCATTTTCATATCTCTATTAACAAAGAAAATACTTAATTTGTAACGTACTCGTTTCGCTGCTTTCGGCGCCATCTTTGTTATGGCAAAACACGCAATGCATTCTGGGTAGCCCTTGCTCCCAAGGGTGGTCTCGGAAAATCTCAATATTGACGGCGATACAGCCCTTAAACTCGCCCCTCAACTTAATTTTTCTGAGAATCGGGACAGCACTTGCACTAGAGGGAGCGAGCATTTTTGAGATTGAGGGTTGAGATAGAGGGTTAAGCAAGGAATTGGAATTCACCCTAACTCTAACCCTCTCAACCTATAGTATAGCGCGGTGTCATGCAGCCTTGCTTTTAAAAACACAAGTCACCAGCAGATATACAAGGACAAAACAAAATGCATCCACCTGATTAAATCACTCAATAGAATAACTTCAGAATGTGTTTTGTCACTTTATGCTAGCATTGAGCAGCCTTTTTTGACAGAAAATGAAATTCTCTCCTCACCTGCACCACATTCATAGATAAAATCAGCATTTTAAGCTCACAGGGACACAGGAGCTGTTGTTCCACTGCTGCCTTGTTTGCTTAATCGGTGTTGCTTAGGGGAATCCGAAATTAAGAATTTCAAATGCCGAGGTCACAGAATAACATATGAACACACAGATGGAAATAACAGTTACTAAACGTATGCCACGGTGTTAAATCCATGATTTTCTCTATGGGGTTTGGAAAAGGGAGTGAATCAATAAGAAACAACATGACAGCTTAAGAAAGCAGGTTCACAAAGTGAATGTGAAGTAAACCTGTGAGAATTCACTCCTGCATTTTTCACACAGACTATGACAGACTATGACAGACTATCGTGTGCTAAAATGGCATTTGAATATTATGCAGTTTTTTAAAATTAATTTTATCAAGAAAAATTGTAAAATGTAATAATGATATACTCATAATTGTGAATCATATCAAAACATTTTAAAGAGTTTTAAGGATGAAAGAAAGGTAAATGTGTGAGTGTTTATGGTCTGTGTGTTTGGAGCTATTTCAGACAGTCCCTGCACTGACTTCATTATGAAAATATAGTTTAATGTGCAGTCAGAGCTTTTAGCTTGCTGCAGTCATTTTATAATAGTTCTCAGTATTGGCTCTTGGTCAAAGCAAGTATAAAAAAAATACATCGACTGCATTTTGGTTGAGTCAGAAAATCTCACTCACACAAAAAAATAGAACCCATTATGTTTACCTTAAAAATAATGAAAAGATTCAAATCCTTTATTCTCAAGTGCTAAAAAAACTACTAGATCAGTTACAGTAAGAATAAGTAAGAATTAGCATTATTCTTAATTCTTCTTTCATCATCAGATAAATGACAGTGCTTAACACATTTGCTCTTTGTAACATTTGTAAATTTGCATCAAGAACAATATGGTACGTATATGAATGATGTAGTGTTGACATGTTGTTGTGTGCACAGAACATACCAAACCAAGCCTGCTGGTCTCCCTGAACCTCGATGGCCAGTCCAAAGTCGGCCAGCTTCACCGCTGCATTCTTACACTTGCTGGCCAGCAGCAGGTTCTCCGGCTACATGTTGGTGACACCAAACAGTTAGAACTAGAAACTGATTTGATTTTTTTTTTTGTGAGGTTGCTGCATTTAAACCAGGGGTCTCAAACTCAAATGAGCCAATGAACTTACAGTCTGTTCTGAAGTGGCCGCTCGAGTGGAAAAACATTTTTTTGGGGGGAAAAGCATCTTTTCATTTGAAGTTAGGAACTTCAAATTATATCACAATATTCCGTCATTACTGATATGTATATGAGTATGAAACAAGGATACAATGTTCACAATAAAAACATATTAATGATGCAAATATATTATATTCCAAAATAACATAGAAAATTAAATGTAACTTGGTATTAAGAGAGCGTTAAAGGGACACAGAAGAAAGGGTTCTTAGTTCAGTCATATAATCAATGTAACATCATCTGTTCTTAAAGTTGCAGAACTTATATCTGCTAACATTGGCCTTAAAGGCATGTTAGTGCTGCAACTAACCATTATTTTATACTAAACAAACAGAAAAATGTGTTGATTATTTGATTGGTCCAGAAAATCTCCAGAAAACGTTGTTCAGTGTCATTTATGATGCAAAATAAATCCAAATAAAATCCTACAGAAATAACTCCTTATAAGTTTCTGATTTTAAACAGAAGTGGCTATTCATTAGACTCACATACTCAGCTGTTGTTGACGATTGTGACTGTTTACTTTCATGTATGTAAACTGTCACATGTCATACATGCCACACCATATTTTACACATGTGAAAAAAAATGATTTGCTCCCAATATCTCCTCTTATGCTTCGGAGCCATGTTGTAAACTTCTACCATTGAGCCACAGTGACCTTGTCTTTTTAATTTTTAATTATATTTAATTTGTATACTATCTTACCATTATCCTTTAAACATTTGTTCTCAATTGCTTTAGTTATTTTTATCTTTTATCACCATTGTTATTGTAGTTTTCTTTACTCCTTATTTTTTTACTTTTGTTTGTTTCTTGTCTGGCATCTTGTTTGGCTTTCACCGATCTGTTCTGTGAAAGCATTTCACCAACTCTGTTTTTGTTAAAAAGCTTTTTCTTTTTGGTCATTCAGTCAGTACAGCTCGCTGTGATACAGTTTGGAGTTGTAAACCCTTATGTGGCTTTCATTAGGCCGGATGGTGAATAGCATGACATTTCAAAATGACAGCACACCCCACTAATGTATTCATTGAAGAAAAACACATTATTTCATTTAAAAAAAAATGTTTGAGTCCTATCTCTGTCGTAATGCATGGTGTATTAAATAAAAAAACACAGGAGTGTTGATGCACTGCTGTTCAAATGCTTCATTTTGGGATTTCAGGGTTTGAAATCCTTTGTTCAGATTGACCTAAAAGACACAAACTCCCCAAACACAGCAGTTAGACCAAGAGCTTCTGTGTCTACGGAAGAGGATTAGGGCCACGGAGAAAAAAAAATTTGAGTTCTGACTTTAAACTCAGAAATCTGACTTTAAACTCAGAATTCTGACTTTATTCTCAGAATTCTGACTTTATTCTCAGAATTCTGACTTTAATCTCAGAAATTCTGACTTTAATCTCAGAATTCTGACTTTATTCTCAGAATTCTGACTTTAATCTCAGAATTCTGACTTTATTCTCAGAATTCTGACTTTAATCTCAGAATTCTGACTTTAATCTCAGAATTCTGACTTTATTCTCGGAATTCTGACTTTATTCTCGGAATTCTGACTTTAATCTCAGAATTCTGACTTTATTCTCAGAATTCTGACTTTATTCTCAGAATTCTGACTTTAATCTCAGAATTCTGACTTTATTCTCAGAATTCTGACTTTAAAGCCAGAACTACGGGTACACCATAAGGACCACTTCACGGGAGGGTCCCTTTTCATGCAGGTGGGAGAAACGCAGGGTGGCAGAAGATGTCCATCGGCGATTTTTTGCGTCTTCGGGGGGTCCCAGAGGAAGCTATTTCTTTAATGGAAGACCAAAAGGTGAGTGAAAATTAAATACGTGTTGTTTAGGTGTTCGGAGTAGCACGCCCAGGTTATCACCCGCTTACACATTAATGATGTTAGAGACAGTAAAGACCTGACGCGTTTCGTACGCTGCGGTAGTCGGCTAATTTCGTCTTTGTGTAGTCAATTGATAATAATGCATTTATTTTGCATACGGACCAAAACAACATAATGGCATGGTCACGTTCATGTAGCAATAACATACTATCCACCACTTGTAGCTTAGCTTCCGAAGCTACTCCCGTTTGCCAACATAAACAAACGGATATAAACTAAGAAAACACAAAATCGTGTGGCGCGTATGTACTTTTCTCAACTAAGATCTTAGTGATAAAGTAGTGATTTGTAGCGTTTGCTGGGGTCAGTGCCGCTCACGGTAACACTGCTGTGTTAATTTCTTCTTTGTGTAGTCTACTACAGCGTCCGTCACTCATATTTCACAGCCACTACTGCCCCCTATTGGCGGAAAATGGTATAGCACTAGTTATTTCAGGGGATTTTCAAATACTAGAAATGTGACAGAAACCCATTTGAATAAGAACAAAACTATACATATACAAAATACCGTTCATCTGTTTATCTAAATAATCACACAGGCATGCCCCTCCTTACAATCAATTGGCCTGTCAATTTGTTGTTTGATCCAATAACAGAACATTGTTTCGGTGTGTTAAAGTTTTTACCAGAGGGCTGGTCAAATAGCCATGGATTTCCCACTATGAAATGGTTTGACAGAAATAAATGAGATAATATCAGGTCTGATTGCAGTATTCAGATACTCATAATAAGTCAGTGAATGTGTAGTCTCACATTGAAAGGGTTATCACTACCTAGCTTGACACCAGTGTACTGATTTAAGGGGCTTAACCTCAACATTATGTTTGCAATGTGTACGTAGAAGAAAATAATTGTCTTTTATTCATTCTTCTTCACAGATTGACAGTGACGTCATTGCACTGATGGATGATGTGACTCTGGTAGACCCATGACTGGAGACCAAATTGCCCTCTCATGATTATTAGATAGATAACAATGCCTGCAATGACAGAATTGGATAACTTGATTAAAATGGAAGTGTACTCCCAAAGGCCAGCTTACATGTGATGAGCTGATGGAAGAGAAGAAGGTATGGGATGCCCCAGCAGATCCTCTATCTGCAACTGAACTATACATCATGTTAAGAGAGGAACTACTGAAAATTATTTGATCAATGGACAAATCCAATTTTTACGAAATACAACATTAGCCCCAGTGATATAATTTAATAGTATTTGTCTTATCTTGTCAGTATGGACAAGTATGGCTATACTGCAGGTGTTTTAAGAATGTGAAGTAATAGTAATTAAGTAATAAAGTAATGCATTTTGGGTGCAATCAAACACAATGCCTCCTTTTTGTTTTATCATCTTTCACTATTGTTTTTCAATCCAGCTGACAATGAAATAATTTGTAACATTCTATTAACACTGTATTTTAAACCTTATTTACCCCATCACTTTTTACAAATGGATAGGGAGCTTCATCAACATTTAACTGAAGAACTTGATACAAATGTGATGGAAAAAGCACTAGCCCTAACCCAAAACATTTTATTAACATTAAAGTAACATTCCAATGCATAAAGTAGCATTTTACAGTCAACGAGGCTTTACTAGAGATCTCAACTAAAGTAATAGTCATGAGCTAAAAGCAGTTACTGAGTGAAAAGCATACAATTTAATTTTGATGGTAAATGAAAAAACTTTAGCCTTAGAGAGTCTCATGTAGCCTCTTTTTCATAAAATATCTTCTATATCAATGACCTAATGTAACATATTAACATTTCAGGTAATACCAGCTACTCAACTAGGGTCTGTAGTATCACAAAATACCTCCCATTTCATCCATAAACATGGTGTAGAATAAAGGCAAGTGTTAATGCGTAAGAAGATGTGCATACAGCTATACTAAAGCTATACTCCAGACTTGCTTATAGCAACAAGGAAATACTTTCTGGTATTGTAATGATAACAAAACACCTGAAAATATGACAATGTGGAACAAGGAAGACTCAACAATTACAGCACCTGCTATTATCAAATTGGTTGACACATTAAGTGTGTAATATAAGAACACAAAATTATCAAACTGAATTGTTTAGTGCTTGTGCAATAACAATCATATTGTCCAAAATTAGAAGAGATTACATCAGTTTGTGGTCTGTTAATATGAGATCACGACCAATAAGGACAGATGCAGAGTAGCTATATCTTCATAAGATTCGACTGAGACGTGGTGTCACAAGATACTGTAAGACCATCATCATTTTGGTTGATGAACGAACATGTGGTACCAAGAAAATATGACATATACATCAGAATAGCTTCAGTATTTACTATATACACTAATTTGCTTTTGCTATCTAGGAAGTGATATTTTAGCAGTCATCAGCTAAAGTACCTGCATGAAAAGGGACTCTCCCGCGAAGTGGTCCTTATGGTGTACCCGTAGTTCTGACTTTAAAGTCAGAATTCTGAGAATAAAGTCAGAATTCTGAGAATAAAGTCAGAATTCTGAGATTAAAGTCAGAATTCTGAGAATAAAGTCAGAATTCTGAGAATAAAGTCAGAAATTCTGAGAATAAAGTCAGAATTCTGAGAATAAAGTCAGAATTCTGAGATTAAAGTCAGAATTCTGAGATTAAAGTCAGAATTCTGAGTTTAAAGTCAGAATTCTGAGAATAAAGTCAGAATTCTGAGATTAAAGTCAGAATTCTGAGAATAAAGTCAGAATTCTGAGAATAAAGTCAGAATTCTGAGATTAAAGTCAGAATTCTGAGTTTAAAGTCAGAACTCAATTTTTTTTTTTTCCGTGGCCCTAATCCTCTTCCGTATGTGTCCCTATGAGCTAAATATACAGATTTTTTCTATGGACATGGAATGGGGGAATAAGCAGATTATAAAGTGCCACAAACTTCTGTTCCCTGTCAGAAAACACTGTCTAGTGGCAAGATGAAGTGACAAAAAAGATAAAGATGTTGTCATAGATGTGTATTGATTTTTAGGTGGTCGATTGTTTGCGTGGCTAAAATAGTTTTTTGTGTCCCTGCTGACAGCCATGTTTTCATCAGAGTGGAGTTAGCTCTGTGTGTTATCACGCTCTAAAAAAACCTGAACTTTCCTTTTAATTTCACAGGACTAATAATAGGTGCAGTGCACACTAACTGATAACAACAACTGAAGGCAGACAGATGGGAGATTGAAAAAAAGGCCTTTCATTTGCCATGTGTTTGCTCGATGAAACCCAAACACAGCTTGCCGTTCTGCAGCCTCATGTCTTTTCTGCTCAGACGCTGACGCAACAAACAATCTGACAAACATCTTCAGAGCAGTACAGTACACACAGGGACAAGAGCACTGGGCTGCTGCTGGTGACTGATTTGTGCCTTAGGCTATTAATCATTCCACCAGCGTGGCACACAAACATCTGCAGCAGACTCGAACCCTGTCCCCTGTCTGCCTGTGTGTGAGGATGTAAAATTCTTATTTTGATCAATAAAATCTGATAAATCCTGTAAATGTAGTAGACTGATTGTCTTTGTTATTGTTTGTTTTCTCTGAGCTCTTTTTTGTGTTCTTTCTGTTTCTTTCTATATTATGTTTTATTTTTCCTGAGGTTGGAGTCGTGTCTCAATTCAATAATTTGGCATGACGTTGGTATGTAGACAGACTATGTTTCAGCACTTTTGTATGTAAAAGCTATTTATTTAGTTACTAATAAATATATCAAAGTAAGGATTTAATTCTACATTAGATAGTACTAAATATATTGTACACATGCAAATGTTGCATTTATTGAGTAAACTTTGTATAAAAATATATTTTCATCTCATTGTTTATTAATGAAAAATAACCAATCTGTCACTTCATTTTGACAATTTTAATTTCTGTGAATTTAAAATCATTAAAGATTTATTTTCATATTATTTTTGATTTTTCAGATACCATGAGTTCAAGAATCTCAAGGAACATCAGGTGTAACTGGACACCAGAAATTCTACATTGCAGCAACATGACAACTTCAAAAAGAATTGTACAATATAAAGACTACAGACGTTCTATTCAAATGCATGTACAGTTTACTGAAACAGCAGACAAGAAGACACACACATGCATATACTGCTATAACAGGCGCACTGACGTGCACAGTCATGCTGGGCAAGTACGTTTCACTTCACTTACCAGCCTTCAGATTCTAGTACACGAGTCAGATGCAGACAAATATACAACTAGAAACCCTCCCAACCAACACACACACACACACGCGCACACACACACACACACACACACACACACAAAACCCTGCATTTGACTCACCTTTAGGTCTCTATGTACCACCCCCATCTGATGGCAGTGGAGCACGGCCTCCAGGATCTGCTGGATGCAATGACTGCATGCAAACAGCAGGGGGAGCAGGTTAGTCTGAACACATCCAGCTCCCAGCATCCATGCAGAGGCAGCCACCTCACAACACAGGCCATACACATTTGAACACACACACATTCATTCACTCACACACACACAGGTTTCTGTTCTATTACGACACTGTACTGACTTTTATTATTTGGACAACTTGACCAGAACTGTAGCCCTGACCAGTTCCTCAAAAATAAGGACTTGCTTTTTGTCCCCACAAGAACAACAACTCCCCATAAGTGTGTAAACAGAGTTAGGTCCACACAACATCAGTAATACCTGGAACACACACACAAACAGAAGCTGTAGGGAATGGGGAACCTGTCAAAACTATCTAGCGTTACATTGCAAACATTACAAACAAGACCAGTCAGAGGAAACAACAAAACAATGGCGCTCAGTGACAATCTTACAATAGCTAATATGTTGTATCTTTTACAAAATAGTAATGATTGTACTATCGGTGAGTGAACGATCCCAAGGTACAAAAAGTAAGTATTGCTAAAAACATTTATTGTAGCAGTGACATGCAGTCATCAAGACCTAAGTAAAAATATGACTAAAAAATACTAGCAATGATCAGAGAAAATCAATGTGTCCACTTCATTCGTTTTCGCTGAATTTACGCATTTCCTGTTCAAATACGTGGGAGAAGAGCGAGGTGAGGCAGCTGTGCCACACACACTGACTGACGCAGGCAGTTGGCGCAAGCCCATCGCTGTCTCTCTTTATTGCCAATATACATGTTTGATTACACATGTACTACACGTGCTGACGTTCCACAGACTGTCTAATATATTTGATGAATGTGTATGACCAATTTAGTCTTTCTGATTGGTCATAAATTCAGTGTAAATGCACAGGGTGAGGAACAAAGTACCGTGCCGCACTTATAGGGGGCAGTGCTGAGCCCCGTAGGCACAACGCAGTGACAGAGTGACAGAGATATTCTTGGAGAAGGATAAGTGCATGGACTTCATATAGAAATAAAGGTTAGACCATACACAATTTTAATTTAAAAAAAAGAAAAAAAAGAGCGAGAGATCAGTCAAAAAACAAACTTTTCAAACGAATATGACCTTATATTAAGTATTATTTTGTTGTTATTGCTATTGTATTCAACAGTATGAAATGGATTACAGCATAGTTAAACTTTTTTTAAACAACTACATTTTTTTGAATTAAGGTCAAAATTAAAATATAAGCTTCTGTTTTGGGTTCATATATTTGTACATCAGTGCCACACCAATGAACCTCACCACACATCACTGTATTCTAGTGAGGCTAGTCTTAATCAGACTATACCTGGATAATGCGATTCATAGTCTGATTACTTCTGCATGTACTGTATATGCTTACTCGGACTGGAGTGGGACTTGGCTTTCTGCGCATGCACCAACATTGAAACAGAAGTAGGAGGAAATTATATCCAAACTGCAGTACTGTTGCCCGAAATCCTAAAGGGACTCCGTCTTTCTTTGGACAACACAGCAACCACAAGAGCCGTGCTCCATCCAATTTGTATCACGATTAACATTTACAGCAGGTACCAAACATACAGAACCACAGCAACGTCCAGCTCCCCATTTGCTATTTGTTTTTCTGTGACATAAAGGTCAACAGGAAACTGATTCAAATATGCACACGCTTATAGAGCCAGGCGTTCATGGCCAATTAATTGATTTTCAACTCCGCATGTATACTCAGACTAGGTGAGTTGTCCGATTGCCTGTCTTAGTCGGACTATGGCCTTAGCTCCATTAAACTGTGCATGTAAGCATATCGATATCGGTCCAATACTGGCTGACAGAACTGACAGAATCAATGAACTTGATATCGGACGGATAAAAATATAAAATCCGATAAGATCCAAAAATCCCTTATACGTATATATATACACACATTTACATAGGTATACTGTGAAATGAACAGTCCAGTGCAATGCTTGGGTGTCACGAGCAGGTTTCCATGTTAATCCATGGAACTCATTGCTCGCATTCACTCACAAACTCATTCACTCACTGCACTCCCACATTGAAATCAATATTCTTGCGCAGTCTGTCTATAATAGGGCAAGAGTCTCAAAAGTGAAATCTAAAGACACACAAAACACAGACAAGACAGATAAACAGACAGATAGATAGCAGGCACAGGCAAGCCACGAGCAATTCAACACAAGCATGTAAAACAACAGCGCTTGTGCAGAAGGTGCAGTGCAATGCAACACAATGAGGCACACACACACACACACACACACACCTTGAGGTCCCTGTGCACTATGTCATGTTGGTGGGTGTAAGACACACTGTCTAGAATCTGATGTATACAGTGACTGTGGAGGAGACAAAAGGACAGCAGATAAGGGAGGGAACACGGGAAGGAAAGGAATCATAAAGACAGTTGTACACACAAGTGGGAGGAGGAGGAGGAGGAGGAGGAGGAGGAGGAAGGGGGCAACGTCTGACAGGAGGAGTTAATTTTAAGAACAGCAGAGAGCAGATTAAAATGTCAGTGTGCAGTTTCCTCCAACTTCCCACATAGCCAGGATTGTTTTTTGTTTTTTTTTAATTGCAATATCTATGTTTGGATTCTGCCCCTTCTGACTTAAAATGGAGGTGAACAGAACTAAACTTGTGGTGCTTGCAGTGTCTGTGATGTTTTATTTGACAAATAATATCACACAATACGCAGGATGCACACAAAATCATTATCAAATTATTTGCCTTTAAAATGACATAGATAGGATGGGAATTTGAAGCGAAAATGTCAACTAACACCAAACTATAGAGCATGAGAGCTAGTTAAATTCATCCAGGTTTCACAGCATGTTGAGCTTAGAGCAGGTTTTCTCAATTCTGGTCCTGGTGACTCACTGTCCTGCATGTAACACAGCTTCTTTAGTGACAGCCATGGTTTCAGTGACAGCAACCTCCCGTGTCCTATGGCTGATTCTCAGAGATGTGCTCTGCAAAGTCAGCACCTCATATGCACTACATTAAAAAAAAAAAAAAAAACACCTAAGAAAACGGAACTATTCCTTTAATTGTCAGTGTGCACGATAATGTTGTTTCTTTTAAGGTTCTTGGCAGCTGCGATGATGAGAGCACTGAGTACTAATACATCAGTGTTGTTGATAGGTCAAAACACTGTAATCTGGGCGACTCTGGCTGAGACTGGTCTGTGAAGATGTGACAACATTATTCTCACACTCAGGGTATTAATATGACTTCATATCATTAACCTTGTCCTTTCTTCCCATAGTTTGTGTCTTTCCTTCCCCTCTCTCTCTCTCTCTCTCTCTCTCTCTCTCTCTCTCTCTCTCTTTCTCTCTCTCTCTCTCTGTCCTCGTCTTGCAGGCTGCAGGATCCAGATCCAGTTTCCAGGCTATTATTATTATTATTATTATTATCATTTTATTTGTACCATATAATCACCATTATTATTACTACGCTATAATTAAAGTTGATATGAGATTGTAGTTGTATAAACATGTCATCACTGACTGAGTGTTTGCTCACTGTGAATTGCTGGGTTTCTCTTCTCTTTATAATTATATTTTTGCTTTACTATGTACAGAGACTTGAGATAATGTATAAAGGCTGAGAGCGGATCTTTTTACGCGTTTAGAATGGAGGACCACATGTATTTTACAGCGGATAAACGAACACCAGTACCTGACTACGCCCGCACCACGGAGAAAGACGACGAGGACGACATTTGACCGGCTGTGGATACCGTAACGCTCAAGGAAGGGAGGGGGTGAGCAGAAGAGCAGTTCGTTGTTGTTAATTTCAGCCTCTCCTCTAGATGTCACTATAAACTACTTACTTCCCCTTTAACTGAATTACCCAGTATCTGAAATACATTTGCTCTAATTTTTCTAACTCTGTGAGCCTCAGAAACAAAATTCAGTTCTCCTCCATCATGTCAGGGTAGGGCCAGAAATCTATAAATAGAGATATCAACAAACCTACATCAAATAATTACACTAATTTCTGGAAAGTGAGGAAAATATGATTTTTTTTTAGTAAATTGGGTGACCTGGTGGTTTAAGGGTGGAAAGAGGCTGATTGAGCAATTCTGTGTGCAGATGGAGGAAACTGTCAGCGAGATACTGTTGGACAGTTATCAAGCCATGCTAGTCACACACCCACACACAAACACATAGAGTGACACACACACACACACAGATAAACATATAATTTATGTAAAGAGAACAGGGAGAGCATAGGCAGATGAGAGGAAATAATTCAGTAAAAAATACAGAAGAAAAAACACAAGATTGATCTCTTTTGGTGTAGCAAATCCAGACTGTGAATTTCAAACTTAATTTTCATGACATTTTCATATTTCTTACCATAAATCAGAGCACATTCATAAAAATGTTGGCCTTCTGAAGCTAATTCTTTGAAAAAAAATGAAAAGTTTTTTAAAATGCAACCAAAAAGTGAGAGAATGAGAATGAGGCACTGAAGCAGAGAAATCAGCAGATTTGGAAGTGAATGCAGAATTTGTCAGGGTTGTGTGAGTCGAGCAGAGAATACTGGATACTGAGCAGATTATAAATGTGCAGTGCTTTCACTCTGGAAGTGACACTTTTAAGAAGCGTGTCCTCAAATACAGCTTAGTGACCTTGAAAACAGCTGAGTTAAATTTGCAATAGCTAAATTAAAGTCAAATTTATACTTAATATCCTCGCATTTACAAATAAGCTTTAGCAACAGATCATCATTCAGGTGGATAAACTTTACTTTCATGTCGCACAACTGCAGAATTTCCTTGTGATACTAGGCACCACCTCTCAACAATTTCATTAAATCCATCCATCATCAGGAAGAAAAAGTAGCTGACATAGGAAGATATGTAGATAAAAAATACACAAGTTGACAGGAGGATGTGTTGATGTGGATACAATGCAGCTAAAAGAGCTGGGTGAAGGATAATGTGTGGTTGCCATGGAGCTGAATTGAAAACTGATGAATTAGGTGAAAATGTTGCACTTCTCATAAAGGTAAAGTGCGAAAAATCTAGTTACATGTATCAGCCAAGTGTGTGGTCCTGGTCTGGACTGGACTGGATCTAGTCTGTGCAGAGTAGTCAAAGGCTGTACTCAAATAAGAGTACTGTTACTTTAGAATAATATGACTCAAGTAAAAGAGATCACATGGAAAAACATGAACAACATGTGCAAACAGCTCTATAAAGTGTGTGTGTGTGTGTGTGTGTGTGTGTGTGTGTGTGTGTGTGTGTGTGTGTGTGTGTGTGTGTGTGTGTGTGTGTGTGTGTGTGTGTGTGTGTGTGTGTGTGTGTGTGTGTGTGTGTGTGTGTGTGTGTGTGTGTGTGTGTGAAAATGACATGATATAGGTAATAATAACCCAATGAACTGGCTGATGCCAGTGATTCTGACATTGTTTCCTGTGTCTCATCTGCATTTAAAGAGACAAGGCACTCAAAACAGAGATTTCTGAACAGGGCTGTTTTGTCAGGGTCATTGAACTGCTGTGGTGCTTCATCCTTAAGATATTTTGACCAAAACATGTCACAGACATGTTCATTAGGACACCAGGGAACTAGTTTAACTTGGAGAAATAGGGTATAACATGAGTCCTTTAAATTCTCTTACGCAGAACATGAGACTAGGATTAATCATTCCCATATATATTCTGATTTTCATGTATATTCAGTGGAGATTAGTAATTAGTCCAATTCACTCTATTTCTAAACTTGCATATCTTTAAACTTATGCATGTGGTTATCACGGCTGAGCTCCATGTCATTATTTTAAAGGTCTTAAAGTGCGAAATAATCCATCCATCCATTATCTACTGCTTTATCCTCCACCAGAGGGTTGCAGGGATGCTGTGCCTATCTCAGCTGACATTGGGCGATAGGCGGGGTTCACCCTGGACAGTTCGCCAGTACATCACAGGGCCACATATAGAGACAAACAACCATTCACTTACACTCTCACACCTACGGTCAATTTAGAGTGACCAATTCACCATTACTTCACAGTACCTCCCACAATGGGGGGCGGGGTCATCATAGCACGGATGCACAAAAACTGCTGTGAGATTGTTTTAAAAACACACTAACTAGTGATGGACAGTTATTTTCTGTGTACTGAATCATTAAAATCTTTACCACTACCACTTTATCCTCCACATTAAGGTCGTGGGGGTGCAGTGCCAATCTCCGCTGACATAGCGACACATATAGAGACAACCTCATTAGAATCAGTTCTATAAAAGATTTGTTCAGAGAATGGTTCAGTATTTCCTGCATGACCAGAGAGCATGGACTCCACGTGCTAGAACTGTATGATGGAAAAGCGCCATAAATGTCTTCATTTAGACATTTATAAAATTAATTTAGATTTGAGGAATCTATATAAAGATAAAGTGTATTTCAAGAGGTGAACAAATAAAATAAAATCCTAATAACTAATATGAATAATAATGTGTGAATATGAAAGTAGACAGTGTTGAGAGGGGTATTTTATTTCCCCTGATAAAGCAATGTTAGCAACTTAAACAAAGCAGAGATGAGAGCGGGAGTGAGAGATAAACATCATTTCATATCAGCAGGAATTCCTCATTTTACTGCAGCTCTCATCCTTCCTCTTTTGAGAGCTTCTCTCCCCTTCTTTTCCTCTCGCTCGCCCACACAAACCACCTACACAGTTAAATTGATTTAAGTCCCCCTCCTTTAGGGGGGCTGCAGTGTTAGTGTGTGTGCATTTTATGCATGTGCCGGCGTTTCCGCTTGTCTGTGAAACTGTGACTCTGGGCAAACGTTACACCAATTCAGTTCGCAGAGAAAGAGAAAACTGCGCAGAGCTATAATCCATCAGGAACTGGAGCCTGCGACGCCAAACACAATGTGTCACTGTGTCTGGGTGCACTAATGAGACGAGTCCAACAACTCAGAGCTGCTGGAGGGACTGCAGAGGCTGTGGACGACTCACACATGGAGACGATGAGGAAGACATGGGGGGTGTTTACCTGGCATCTGCTTCACTGTAGTACTCTCTCGCCACGATATCCTCAAAAAGCTCTCCTCCTGTCACCCTGAAAGATGTAAAGATGGGTGTTATAATGCAGAACCAACAGAGACACACACCCCCACACACCCCCACACACACACACATTCAGACAGGAGGGGGATGTCCTCATTAGGGGGAAACCCCGGCTGCAGGAATCACTCCAAGTTGGTTGCCATGGAGACTGGCTCCAGTGCGGAAGAGTGTGGATGTATCTGAGAGTGTGCGGGTTTAAAAGTGAGATCCGCAATGGTGTGTGTGTGCGTGTGCGTGTGCGTGTGCGTGTGTTTGTGCGTGTGTGTGTGTGTGTGTGTGTGTGTGTGTGTGTGTGAGTGGTGATTTGGTGGGTGGGGTTGGGCTGTTATGTAATGGGGGAACTGCCTTGGAAGCGAGGAGGGGGTGAAGACGATGAAGAAGAGACGGAATCAAGAGAATGCGGATGTAGGGGGGTGGGGTGTGTATGTGGGGGGGGTTCGGTTGGGGAGTCAGGCAGCGTAGAGAAGGCAGGTTGAAGGAAGAGATCGGAAAATTAAGCACCAGGGGAGTGGGAGGAGAAGGCTGAACAGTGGAGGAGGAAAAGGATGGAAAGCAGCAGCACAGCATAGCCAAGCAAAGGGAAGAAATGGAAGGAAGGAAGGAAGGAAGGGAAAGGAACTCACAGATCAAAGATTAAATAGTGGAAGCCTTCCTCCGAGATACTGTCATGGAGACGAACTGTGGGATTTGAAGAGAAAGAACGAGGAGGAACAGAGACAGAGGAATCAAAATAATAACATATAACAATATATATATATGTATATATATATACATATATAAAATATAATAATAACAGTATGTACAGTATATGGTTCTGTTAGGCACCATTTACCACCATTTTTCTTATGTAATTCCAAAAAAACATCAAGTTTGCCAGTGAAGCCAAAGTATATCAGAAGGTAAAAATACATCCAATAGCAATTGTGCTGGTTAAAAACAGAAGTCCGTTAGCAGGGAAGTCTAAAATTAGCTTCTACTTCTCTCTCGATTTATAATATCTGAACATTTTACCGAGGAGAAAATGTTTGATGATGATGTCAATTTTGTAAAGCTCCTATTTAGAGGTAAATAGATAATAAAGTAAGACACATATGAATTGACATCGCCCGGTAACGTCCAGGTGGAGGTGACGTCTGCGAACTTCTCGGTTTCAACAAATTGCAAATCTTTAAGGCTTCAAAATGGGACGTCAGATTCTCATGAGGGAATCTTTGGGGAAAGACTTCTTTTCAGTGAGCAGCAAATTATATCACAGTATTCCAAAAATGTGTTGATTATTTGATGGATCCAGAAAATGTCATCCATGATGCAAAATGAATCAAAAAAACAGAAATAACTTATGCATGAAATTGATTGAGGGCCTCAATCTCAATACAAAAAACATGGAAAATTAGTAAGAAATCGTTCATATGTGGTACATCTTTACAACTGCAAGAAATGTAACTTCACTTTTTTAAACTTCACTGTGGTACAAATATGTGCATTAGTTTATATTCACTACCAGTCAAAAGTTTGGGGTCACCTATACATTTGTTAGAGTTTTCCATTAAAAGTCACACTTTTATTCATCAAAAGAGTGGCAAAATGAATAGAAAATATAATCAAGACAATGACAAGACTAGAAATAATGATTTGTTTTCAAAATAACAATTTTGCCCTTCAAATGTTGCTTTTGTCAAAGAACGAAAGTTACGAATGTAACTACGGTTCTATGAATCCTGGATGACCGCCAGAGGCGGTGCCTAAAGCACTGAATATCTCCTATCTATCATGCGCATTTCGAGTACCTAATACCAACATAGTCACCTGTGACCCTCCACGTGATACCGGGTAGGCTATTACTTCCGGTGTCGTTAGAGGATCAGTTCCCAGAATCTTCTCGCGAAAACACAAGGATTCTGAGTGACTGGACGCTCTGGCGGTCATCCAGGATTCATAGAACCGTAGTTACATTCGTAACTTTCATTCTATTTCAAGCACTGGATGACTCATACCAACAAGTCACAAAGAATCCAACACCCACCTCACTCATCAGAGACAGCAGAGCTCGTAGGATCACATCGATCAGATGGGGAGCAGCGATAAAACCGTGCGAATGTGCCAGGCGACGTCCATGATGCCGCAGCACAGATTGACTCCAAGGGCACCCCTCTCAGCGCCGCCCATGATGTAGAGACACTTCTGGTGGAGTGGCACCTCACCCCAGATGGTGGGGGGAAGCCACTGGCCTTATAGGCTTGCATGATGGCATCGACAACCCAGTGGGACAGCCGCTGTTTGGAAAGTGCACAACCTCTGTTAGGGCCACTATGACACACAAACAGCTGCTCCGACCGCCGTATACCGGCAGTAGTAGCAACATAAGCTTCTAGCGCCTGGACCGGGCATAGCAGCTCCGACCTACCCTCCTCAGACAGGGAGCCAAAGCGTGCGAGCTGAATAGGCTGGTTGAGATGCGTACGTGAAAGCACCTTGGGCAGGAACGCCACATTTGGCCACAGGACCACACCCGAGCCATCAGGGTTCCATCGCAGGCAGGTATCAGCCACGGACAGGGCATGCAACTCCCCGACCCTCTTCGCGGAGGTAATTTCGAGCAGAAAAGCAGCTTTCATAGAAAGCCATTTCAGCTCTACTTTGGGTCAGAGGCTCAAAGGGAGGTGACAGCATGGCCTCCAGCACCAGGGGCAAGTCCCATGCTGGAGCCCTCAGGGTCCTTGGGGGACGCAGCCTCAGTGTCCCCTTAAGGAAGAGGGACACCAATCTGTGGCACCCTACTGTGGAACCCTCGACCATTTCATGTCTGGAAGAAATAGCAGCTGTATAGACTCTCAAAGTGGAATGAGAACGACCACGATCCAGCAGAGACTGCAGAAACTCAAGAACAGTCGCCACAGAGCAACACACTGGGTCTTCTGTCTTATCCCTGCACCAGTCAGAGAACAGCTTCCACCTGTTTTCATACTGAACCCGGGTAGATGGAGCCCTGGCATTCAGAATTGTACCCCTGACTCCCGCAGTGCATGCCCTCAGTAGAGGATCGGGCCCTGAAGCGGCCAAACCCAGAGCTGGAGGCGACTGGGATCTGGATGCCAAACCTGACCCCCCAGCTGCGAAAGGAGATCCTTCCTGCAGGGGAGGCGCCATGGAGAGCTGCAGCAGAGGCTGCGCAGCAGTGGAAACCAGATTCTCCCTGGCCAAAAGGGCTCCAGCGGGTGCAATCGAACAAGCACATGTTTGCCTTCCAGTTGAGGCAGAAAGTGAGCGAGTGCCAGCTGCACAGCTTGGAGCTCCAGCACGTTGATGTGCACGTGGTGCTGGGCCGGCCACCGAACCTGGGCAGTCCTGCCCTGCCACACCGTGCCGAGACACCCTGACCTTCCGGTAACCGTGCCACTTGGGGTCCAAGTGGAGGCTGTTCAGCCACATTTGCAGAGGGCGCAGAGACAGCAAGCCCAAAGGCACCACAGACAAAGCAGCGGTCAGCTTTCCCAAGAGCCGGAGGAACTGAATAAATGGTACCATCCTGCCAACCCTGAAGAGGGGAAGGCGGAGGAGGATATCGTCCACACGCCGAGGTGCCAGAGAGGCCATCATAGCTACCGAGTCCAGAACCATCCCCAGGTATACGACCCCTTGGGTCCAGGCCGCTTTTTTGAAAATTCACCTTCAGGCCCAGCCGGGCCACGTGCAAAAGTAGCCGAGCTGTATCCTGGGCCACCTGGGGTCGGGACGGTGCGCATACCAGCCAGTCGTCCAAATACGGCAGGACCTTCATGCCCTGTTTCTGCAGGGGTGCCAGAGCTGCTGCTACAACCCTGGTGAAAACCCTCGGGGAGAGGGAGAGACCAAAGGGAAGTACCCTGAACTGAAAATGCTGTCCGCGGAAGGCAAACCTGAGGAAGTGCCGGTGGTGCGAGATGAGAACCGTACTGGCTGCTCGCGTAATTGAGAAATCGAACAGAACTTGGACTGAGGCTGATGAGGTTTTCACAAGTACGGGAGTACGCAAGTACGGACAAGTACGCACAAGTATGGATATTGAGAAACAGCCTCTGTTGGTATTAGGTACTGGAAATGCGCATGCGCGAGGTGGAGATATCCAGTGCTTTAGGCACTGCCTCTGGCGGTCAGTAAGGATGAAATAGAACCAGCAAAACTGTTTTCAGCTGTGCTAACATCATTGCACAAGGGTTTTCAAGGCTTTTCTAATCATCCAATAGTCTTCTAACACGATTAGCAAACACAATGTACCATAAGAAGGCCTCTATACACCTATGTACATATACCATTAAAAACTAGCTTGCAGCTAGAATAGACATTTACCACATTAACAATGTATAGAGTGTATTTCTGATTCATTTAATGTTATATTCATTGAAAAAAAAGTTGTTTTCCTTCAAAAATAAGACATTTCTAAGTGACCCCAAACTTTTGAACGATAGTGTATTATCCTAAAGTGTGTGCTCTACAGGGCATCTTCAGACTTTTTCAAACTTTTTAATTAGTAAAAAAAAAAAAAAAAAAAAGGACTATAGTGCAACTAAATGTATAGTCAAGATTGTAAACTTGACTTGTAAATTCTGGCTAAATTAATATCCATGGAAAAAATTACAAACGTTTGCTGTCAGTGGAGATAAATGCTGCTTTTCCATTATACAGTTCGAGCACAACTCAGCTCTACTACTCTCGACTCTATTCGGTTCGAATCAGGCATGTCATTTTCCATTACTTGATAGGATGGTAGTGGTTAGCACTGTTGTTCACAGAAAGAAGGGGTCAATTCCCAGTCTGGGACCTTTCTGTGGGGAGTGTGTATATTCTCGCTGTGTCTGCATGGGTTTCCTCCGGGCTCTCCGATATCCTCCCACCATCAACACAAGTATGAATGTTAGGCACATTCGGTCAATTTGTTCCCCTTGTGGTGACGTGCTAAGTCGCAGCAGCTCTGATCAACACTCATCATTTTATTAAAAAAAAAAAAATTTTGACATAATTTTTCAATTAATTTTATTTCAGTTTACCTACAGATTTTATATAAATGGCAATCTTTCTAAATGAATATGCATAAAAGATACTGAGTTGCCTTTGTGTAGAGGACACAATAAACAGCATAATTTCAAAAAAAGAGCATGCAAAGATTGTGAAGTGCTGACTGACAACAATTTCAAAGTCTCACCGATGTTGGCGTGTTTGAGCAATCTGCAGATGCGAGCTTCCCTCTCCAGTTTCTGGTGGTCTACAAGAGAAACCAAAGCAGGGTGTGATAAGGACATCAGATTTAGACGAACAAGTCTTGTGAAACCAGCTGGGTCTGATTAATTTAAAGAGGATATACATGCTGTCAATCAGATCAAATTCTTCTTCTAATAATCATTTAAAGCTGCCCGCTACAGTTCACAGTTCTTAATCACAGTTCGTACTCACAATTCAGAGTTCTTTATCACTTTTCGAAGTTCTTTAACTTCTTTTTCGAACAATAATTTCAGACAGACTCTATCCCGAACGATGCAATGCTGCCCTCTACAGTTTTGTTATTAATCACAGGTCTTCTTGATCACAATTCTTGTTCTTTAACTTCCTTTTCTAGGAACAATAATTTTCAACAGGCTGTACCCTGGGAAGGGTAACAGTTCAAAATTCTTACTCACACTTCCAAAGTTCTTTAACTGCCTCAGAATGAATTGATGATAATGAAAAGCCCACTTTGCTTTGCATAGAACGGGGAACAGGAACATCAGAAAAGACAGTTCAATTTGGCGTCATGAGGCAAATGCAATTCAGAATTCCACATTTCCTTTTGTCTGTGTTAGTATGAATGTATTATGAAACAGTGAACAAACATGTCCGGACTGTATGAGCTGTTATGTGACACCGCTGATGTGAAGCATACAGAAAAAAACCTCGATGCAGAATGTTGTATTTTCCAATTTGTTTGTAATTTGTAATTTTGTTGTGTTTTCTACAGTTGTGCACATCAGCATGAGTGATTTAATTGAGTGTGGCACTTTTGGTTAAAAATTGAGGGGATGGGAACATTTCCTGGTTATGAAGGTTTCCCCGCCCCATGGACTAGATTCAAGTGGAACCTGTTTTCAAGGTGACCGATGAAAAGTTATGAGACTCGCAAATGCACACACACATATACTGTAAACATGTGGTGACACACAAACACAGATGGGAACAGCCTGAGGGCTAAACTTGTCCCAGATGCCCACACCCTCCAAAAAAATAGGAGAGGAGACTAAACACTATACCTTATAAAAATAACACTGTAAGCAGACACTGCATATTCTGTCACAAATGATAAAACTGAGCACAGTCTTTGTGTTTTATCATTATTATTATTATTATTATTTTATAACATTCTCTTGTATCGTTCATTTATTTAATCTATTTTATCTTCAGCAACCTTTAAAAAAAGACAGTTACAGAGGATGACTGGTTCCATTTTGATAGATGGCTCCTGCTCACTACATGGAGAATTTCAACCTTTTCCCATCAGGCCACAGGTAAAAATTTGCCAGACTGCAAAACAAAGTGATGCAAGGATAGCTTTATGATTAATAAAAATGTGTGTGTGTGGGGGGGAGGGGGGGGGGTAATGTTACCTTGACTTGATTTGAAAATTCTAACCTCTCCATATTATAATAGTTTGGACGTCGTTCCTCTGATGCTGTGGATTTGACAGAATCAGACCAAAAACACCAAGAGACATCTGTCTCTTTGCGAGGGACGGACGTGAAACCTTGCTAAAATATGCTAATGTGAGCTTTCAAAATCAGGGACATACACAACATACACACTCTCACCTCTGGCCGACAGTTTTTTGGTGTTGATGATTTTGGCGGCATACTCTTGGCCTGTGCAGAGTTTGACGCAGCGGCGCACCACTGAAAAGGCCCCCCTGGGAAACAAAAGGAAGGAAAGGAGATGGTGAGCTGCTATTTAACATCTTCATCAGCATCAAAAGAAACACCTGGATGCATCAGACTGACCTCACTGTTGTCCTTCACAATAAACTAGCCAATCAAATCTTAGGTTGACTAACACTACACAGTGCTAACAGAGCTCTCAGACCAGGCGTTCCCTATGACAAAGTTCAACTTACAATAGTGGTCGTCATCACTTTAGCAAAGTTGACTCTTAAAGTATTATGCTATCCGATCACAGTCACCTTCCACTCTGTGCAGTGCAATATCAACAACAACAACGTTAGCCACACATGAAGCCTCTTTGCTTTTAGAAGCAGGGTAAAAAGTCGTCTTCAACAAAACTGACAATGATCAAGCTTTAGCTGCATCAGAGGGATTTACTCTTCTGTTCAATCTGGTCACAATGCGTCTCCAACCACCTCCCAAACTGGTTTGGTAGATCGGATAATAATCCGTCCACGGATGTATTTATACCTCTACTTACATGTGGTAATGCACTATCCAATTGCAATCCGATCACAGACATCCAGGTGTAAAGGTCAACTGATCAATGCATCAACAGATCATTTAGCTTCAGAGCACAACTTTGTTTCTTTCTGACGCAACCATCCCATTTTTCTGGGCTTGGGACCGGCACTAGGAGTTAGCGGTAACCGACTGTGTTTGCCGTCCATTTCTATGAAGAATCGACGGTTTGTCAGGAGTGACTCTATGATGGGGACAACCTTGATGTTCTTGATCATGTGGGCTACTTTGGTTCGAAGGGCTCGGTGGTTCACTGTGTATGCAGCTGTGAGGTCAACAAATACATCACCAGATACCATTCCAGCTTCGAAGCCGTCCTCAATGAACTTTGCGAGCTTTAGCACTTTTCCACAGCACGACTGCCCTTCTCTGAAACCGCACTGGTCTGAAGTAAGGTCTTTCTCAACTTTGGGCTTGATGCAGGCCATGATCAGTCTTTCAAACAGCTTGAAGAGTATGCAGAGGAATGATATGGGTCGGTAGTTTTTTGGTGGCTTTGGGTCTTTGTTTGGTTTCAGCAGGGCTACAACATTTGTCCGTCGCCAGATCTTGGGTAGGTGTGTGCCATGACCGCAGTTGTTAGACTGAAGTACTTGATCAATTCTGTGCTGATTCCATCTAGTCTTGATTAGAGCCACCTAATAGGAAAATTAAAATGTAATGGGAGGTATAGCGGCCAATCGTCATTAGATTATTCTGATGACGAGCCGCTGTAGGCTAAACATGGGAGCTAAGTGATGACGCGCACACGAACGCATGTAGTTCTCTGTAGCTCTATCACTCTTTTATTATATAGTGCTGCACATATTTTTCTGACTAGTGCGGACCAAAGCAATCGAACTATAGGTGTGAAAGCGCCCTTAGTGACTGAACTGAGTGGAATCATTTAATGGCAAGAAAAATAGTATTAAGTACCGTCTATATATGTGCACACAAGAGTGTTGCTCAGCAAACCCAGCAGAGACAAACAGAAATAGCCATTCTGTCATTTCTCTAAGTTAATTTTATCTCACCTCAGCATTGTTACGCAACAAAACACTCACACTCCCTCCTCTCAGAGCCCCTGACTCTCTCACAAGCTCTCCAGTGAGCACCCATAATGAGGAGATGAGGGTGAGTAAGCGTGACACTGGCTGACACTGACACTGTTTTGGAGAAGACAGCAGAGTGTCAACATGACGGGTTATCGGCAGGGCAGGTGGGAGTCAGGAGAGCTGCATTTACATCCAAAACCTGCTGATGAACTGAGCGCAGAGTGACACAAATATCTCGTCAAATATTCCGTGTTGAATCCTGGTTTTTCTCTGGGTTCTCCGATTTCCTCCCACAAGTCCAAAAACATACAGAGTTTAATTTGACACTCTCAAGTGACCGTAGGTGTGAGTGTGAGAGACATTGTTCCATGTCTGTTCTCAAGAACAAAACAACATTTGACTGCACAGACATGGTAAATCTGTATTAAGTCTGTATTCATATAGCACTTTTTTAAGTCTTGATAGCCACGCAGAGCTGCTTTAAGCCCAATTTATACTCCTGCGTAAAGTGCTCTGCGTAGGCTACGCAGAGTCCTCTGCGTCGACGCAGAACCTGTCGAAGAGCCTCTGCGTTGTCTCCGGGTGCACGGAAGATTTTTTAAGTGTCCGTCACTCCGTCAAGGGACAACGGAGACGGCAAGAGCTGCGATTGGTCCTCAGGACAGGCCGAGCGAAGCTGCTCTGTGCCGGCTCACAGTGAGCACCGAGCGTCCACAGAAGGCGGAGCTAAACACCGCCGACTTCGTCGCTGCCGAACTATAAATACGTCATATCTTAACACACACAGCACATGTTTAGACTCTAAATGGCCAATTTCTCGCCTCAAATTATCTTAAAACTGCGTTCCGGGACACAGAAAAGTGACAAACGGCCGCTGTTTCAACAATAACAGTCTTTCTCCGTCGGACGCCATTGCTCACTGTAGCCAAAAGCACAACAACCTTGCGCAGCGACCCCTACTGATCGGGCGGGAAATTGCAGCGCCTATCCGTCACCAAGACGCAGAAGTATAAATGCTCGAGTGGTCTACGTGGTGACGCAGACGGATAACGCATTACGCAGTCGGAGAAGTATAATGTGGCCTTTACACTACAGTTTTGCAATTCACCCATTCACACATTCATACAGTGCATCTACGTATGTACATTTTGTATCTCACATCGTTCATACCCGTTCGCACAGCCTGTCAGGAGCATTGTGGGGTGCCCATTGCTCCTGAGTCTACATTAAAACAAGGCTAAAACTAAAACATGTCAGATAACAAAAATGTCAGCAATAACTGCAATTAAAACTGACTTCAAATGATGAAACCAGTGACAGCGCATGTGTCCGAGGTATGTTGGCTTCATTTTTGCATAATGGGAGGAAGTGAGGACCTGCAGTCCATCTTTATTTACAGTCACTGGTTCACAAGCTTTTTTTTACACTGCCCTCAATCGCCCATTAATCACTTACTATAAGATTTAACTGCCCATGACTGCATCTCTGTGCTGGTGGAGCACTATGGTATGGTGGTATTAATTATTTGAACAGCCTGAAGGAACATTTTTCAACCCCAAGAATTAAAAGCAGCACATTATCAAATGCTGGCTTTGAGCATGTTTTATGGCAGTGGACCAACACTGCCGTCTCTCAGGATCTATGGTGATACAGTTAAATGCTCTCTGCCCTTTGCTTGTTTTGTCACCCTTGGCAAAAAAGCTATCCACCACCTTCACTTTTTATGAAAGCAGCCAGTGACGAGTTGCCTGATATATTGCCTGGTATATATATAATGTGTGTGTAAATACCTATAAATATTTATATATATATATTAGGGATGCAACGGTATTCTGTATTTGACCGAACCGTTCGGTACACCCTGTTTGGTTCAATGTGCAACGGCAAACAATGGTATTTCGGTACGTTTCAGTCCCTCAAAATGTATTAAAGCTCCCATAGAGTGGTCCTGTTGCACATATAGTTATGGAGGTCTACTTACATACATTAACTTGTTTTTATGGTCAAAAACCTCCTAGTTGCTGTAAACGAGCCGATCGACAATCGCGCTATTTCAGACATAAATCTCACATCCAGAAGACAGAGTGTGTTGTGATTGGCCAGCCAGTGTAGAGCCTTCTCAACTGTCTTGTGATTGGCCAATACCCGCAAGTGACATAATCAGCACACCAGCTCTCAGAAGCGCAGCTCCCCCCTCTGGAACGGTGGATGCACTGCCCCTCATTATCAAAACATTGTTTTAACAATGTTTAAAAATAGCTTCTTCACGACAGTCCCTTTTATGACTTTGACCCGGAGTCAGACCCAGAGTCAGAAGACACTGTCGTTCGTGAAACACCTCCACAACGGACGTTATTCTTCTTCTGCGGTTCAATGTACGCAACCGGAATCTGCTGTTCAGGATAACAGCTGTTTATGTAACCAGAAGGTTTTTTTTTCAGAGATCTCGCTGAGCCCGAGATTACAATAAAACAGCGTTCTCAGCAGTGGCTGAACTGTTTGTTTCATAACTTCAGGGCTAAAGTTTGTGGTGTGATTATATCTGTGCTTTTAATTATTTTTACAATGTAATTTTGCCTTTTGCTAGTCTGAGCAGTTTTATATTAAGATATCGAAACCGTACCGATACCGTGGCCCAAAAACAATGATACATACCGAACCGTGGAGAAACTGTGCATGCCGTTGCATCCCTAATATATGTATATATATATATATATATATATATATATATATATATATATATATATATATATACATATATATGATGCATGGTAAATCCATGGATTTGAACAGCGAGGATTCCTGCCGAAATGGCGCTGTTTTCATAGCTTCACACTGAACAGATGCTGCTCTGCTACCACTGTCTGTCTCATTTATATTCACTAATGCAGCATTCACACCGGATTTATACACAAAGTCACAATACACAGACGCGACTATATTTGAAGTTCACCACGGCTGGGCCTAACGGCATGAATTGTGTGAACAGCGTGCCACATCATTCACTCCAACAAAAACATTCAACTTTTATCCCAGTACACAACTTGTGTTGTAAAGCTCTGGGTGTCCACACACACACACATGATCATTTTCTGGCTGAGGGCAAGTATGCGACATCATCCGGAGAATCTCAAAGCTGAATGGTCGTCAAATAATTGAGTCAACAACTTATGTATGTAAGCTTGAACACGGCTTCAGGCGATATATCTTGGCCACCTCTGCGCCTAATGAACGCTTGATACAAGCATACACACACCACAATGGGATCACTTCATTTTGTGTCTGAGTGAACGATCGAATTGTTGTTTGCAATCAGAATAAATCTTTTTCGGATTGAATACATTTTGCATGTCAGCTGATAAAATTCCACGTTGATGGATTTTGTTAATCTGTAATTATGTCAACAAATTGTTGCAGCCCTTGACTTAACACCTCCTCCTCAATATCCTCCAGTCTTTACACATGTACCACACACACACAAACAAAACAGTAATAAGGCTCTGTTATCAGCAAGGGCAGCTGCCGTTGCTCCAGCATGTCTTTTGTCCTTAATTTATCACCCCACCACCCACATCAACACACACGCGCACTCACACACACACACGCCATAATAGAGGGGGTTTCACCATCCAGTAAAATACAGTATATCTCCAGGTTTAAAAGAATATACAAAACATTTTAAGACCGTATTCAAGGCCACTTTGATCAAATTTTTAAGACCTTACATTCATTCATGAAATATGTGCCCTGTTAGCAGCTTCTTAGTAGTGGAGCAATCAATACACAGGTTGATTGACTTGTCAAGCCCTTAATCCATAACTTGTTTCTGGTTAAAAAAAATATATATATATATACACGGAGAGCATGGAATATTTCCAAAGAGAGAGAGAGAGAGAGAGAGAGAGAGAGAGAGAGAGAGAGAGAGAGAGAGAGAGAGAGAGAGAGAGCAGATGCAAAAGTGAAGTGAGTCAAATTAAAGCAAAAGGAGACATCGATGGACCTTCATATCTGTGCTCAATCCCAGTTTATATGATTGTAATAACAGCTTTCTTCTTCACATTAATTGTCTTTAATATTCTTTGAGTGCTCTTATGATAAAAAAAAAAAAAAAACAGCTAAAATGCCCTGGTTCTGCTCATTCTGATCCGTTATATGAAAATGTTACCTCAGAAAATACAACAATTATTCTGTCTGTGGCATTTTTAGGACTTTTGAACACCAGTTTTAAGGACGTCTTTTCCCTTCTTCTTTCAATTAGTTAATTAGCCACAAATATTTCTGTTTAGTCAAAATAAACACCTCTTCTTTCGGCTTCTCTCTTTAAGGGTCGCCAATTTGGATCATTCCCCCCCCCCCATCTTCTCCTCTCTTGGGGATAAAATAAGTGAAACCAACTTGCTTCCCCCTGGATAGACTGTGGAATGAATGTTCCTGTCAGGCATGGAACATTGCAGAGAGAGAGAGAAATCCTCTCTTCAGACAGACCCAGTCCAATTTGACTGCATCTGCAGTCACTGTACTGTACACAGCCTCTTTAGTCTTTTCTAAATCTGTCTGCATCCGACGAGGATTCCCTTTCTTTTCGTTAAGAAAATCACAACCTTTGTGAATCAAGTGCAGCAGCAGCAGCAGCATTATTCTCGGATTTCCCTGCAAAGCTGGGTTCAACTATAAAACGATGATGAGGGCAGTTTATTCCTAATACCTCAGCTTGTTCTCTTTGACATTGCACGCCTGTCCCTAATTAGCCTCTGGGTAGAGAGCAGGAGGAGGAGAAGGGGGGGTGATCCCAGAAGTGCTCATGCAAACCCCATCTTCATCATGGAGAGTAGAATATAACTCTATAGAGTGTGAGATGGCTGTGCATTGAAAAAGAAACGCTCTGGCACTAAGACGCTGCATGAGAGGATTCAGGAGCTGCTTGCATTTGCAGTGTGGAGCTCAGGAACTGTTTGTTTTGAATGGATGCAGCAGCAGATGCTGCATGTGCTCCATCATCGTCGTCGTCGTCGTCCCTACAGCTTCTCAGGCTGCATGCAAGTGTGTGTTTGTGGGGGTTAAAGACTTACTTGCCAAGCTCCTCGTACAGCTGGTATTCATCAGTAAAGCGCGTACAAGTTGTCGTTGCCATGGTGTCTCCTCCTCCTCTTCGGACGGGTGCGGGTGCCGAGTCCGAAATGCGCGGTGCGTCGTTGCGGACGGGAAGGACCTCTCTGTCTCAGTTTGAGTCTCCGCCCACTTCACACCTACACACACGCACGGTCCCGGCTCGGATACTCTCCGTCAGGAAGCAGGGGCGCAAATAGATAAATTGCGTCCTTCTCCACCAAAACCCACCCCACTCAATGGAACTCTTAACACAAAGACATAATCCTACACATTATCCATTTCCAAATTATTTTACAATTTTAACTTTACTTATTTTATAATATATATGATATATAATAAAATATATATTAAAAAAAATATATATATATATATATATATATATATATATATGTATATGTATATGTATATGTATATATCCACAGCCTCAGTGTTTTCTTTTTCAACGTAAGCCTTTGTTCCTCGAGTCGAGTGATTTCTTTTGTTTGTCATTTTGATACCTTAGTTTCGTGCCATAGCTGTAGTTAAACTTCACAGCCATTTTGTTTTCTCTCTTGATTCATTTCTGATTTTGTTGTTTAAAGTTTCAAAGTTAATCGTAGGTCGTCCGTTTTTTAGGAGTGAATTTTATTTTGTGTGGTTTATCTACCTTGCCAGGTTTTCCTCCAGTCGGAGCGTGTTTTTTTAAAATAATCTTTTCATAGCTGTTTTGTTTGCCTCCCCTGGGAGTGATTCTTGTTTCAACTTTTTCATAGCCTCTGATCGCAAGTTATATTTCTCCATTTGGAGTGGATTTGTGTTGCTTTTGTTTTTAGTTATTTTTCATAGTGCTTTTGCTTTGTTACTCTGATCAGGGGAACTTTGGTTTCATTAATAAAAAAAATTCTTATCAGCTGAACTGAATTTGGCCCACCGCCTCACCCATAATCTACGACTGTTAGAGCGCTATGGCTGTCAAAATTGCTCCAATATGACGTTCTAATATTCCCTTTAAAAAGAAAAACATAGGTTCAAACCATTCAAATATCTATATTTGCACATTATGGCAATAACATTTTGACAAACTAATACAGAGACAAAACTGCTTTTTACTTTTTACTGCTTACTCGCTTGCCCATTGTTTAAATAAAATAAGGTACACAATTCTGAGAAATGTGACAACAAATAATGTTTACCCTTAGCAGAATGCCTTAGTAGATTTTGAGCAGTGTTTAGGTTTTTTTCTGAATTACTCTTCCATACAGCATCTCCTTGTGTAAAGTGCACTGAATAGTTGAACGATGCACAGTGACACCATCTGCAGCAAGATGATGTTGAAGGTCTTTGGAGCTGGTCTGTGGGTTGACTTTGACTGTTCTCACCATCCTTCACCTCTGCTTATCTGAGATTTTTCTTGGTCTGCCACTTCAGGCCTTAACTAGAACTGTGCCTGTGGTCTTCCAATTCCTCACAATGTTCCTCACAGTTGAAACTGAGAGCTTAAATCTCTGAGATAGCTTTCTGTATCCTTTCCCTAAACCATGATGTTGAACAATCATTGTTTTCAGGTCATTTGAGAGTTGTTTTGAGGCTCCCATGTTGCCACTCTTCAGAGAAGATGCAAAGAGGAGAAACACTTACAAGAGGAGAAATATCCTTTCTCAAGATTGGATTGGAGTTCCAATAATTAATGGCAAAGTATTGAAATCAATAAAATTAAAAGGGTGCCTAAATTGATGCACATGCTTATTTTTTTTTCAAATAATTCTTAATAAATAAATAAATAACACTTTCTGTAAATCATCAAACTGTAACGGTTGAACAACTGCGCCTCTACGAGCCATTGCGATACATCCACTGTAAAGATTAGCTCCCATGGTACCATGGCCTCAACCTCCAGCTTGGCCGACCACTCACCTCCTCATTAGCATTTTTAAAGCTACAGTGACAGAAATGACTCGTCTGAGGAAAGCTCATTTTGGGACTGGTTTGTTGTGGCTGTAATTCTGCACCAAGGCTGAATTTTGGGAAAGAGACTTCAGATATATTATTAGGGGGCCCCTAAGGCCAACATAAAAGCATCCAAAAAGCAGCACGTCATGGGATCTTTAAACAAACAAACATTATTTCCCTTTCTTTCCCCTGGCTCAGTTCATTCTGTCTCAATTTCTGTTATTATGATGATGTTTACATTCTCTTCTCAGCAACTACAGTGCTGGCATATGTACTACAGCGTTTTATACTAAAAACAAAAACGTGCAGATCTATACATGCATACTAGGTCTTACATTCCATTTCCTGTAGTGATGATTTCTCACAGAGGGTTTGTTCCCACTTGTATAGCCTTACATTTTTTTGAGCTAGGCGTTGTCAATTGGATACCAGCGGACCTCCTCACAAAACCTCAAGAAAGTGTCCATGGTCACTGTATTTTTTGTTGTCTCTTATTGAATAACAAGAGCAGGCCAACAACTGGAATGAAGAATGTGCTTGAGGGGAGCTGGTGGAAGTGGCGAGAGAGTGGATAGTCTGGGCTTCTCTTCTGCATAAGGGCTTCTCCCTGTGACCCGGATAAGTGGAACACAATGAGATGGGATCCTAGCTGACTACTGCTGATTTCTGCTGACACAGAAAGTATGACCTAAGCTTTATCAGGACTGAGGTTTGAAAACGCTTTCCCTTGCAAAACAAAACCAAAAAGAGATATCATGTAGATTAAAATAAAATAATCATATTGTTATTATCATTACAGTATATCTTTCTTCATCCCTTGGAATATGTGACATAAATGTTTCAAATAATGTTCACATGATATGACGCATTAAAAAAGGAAAGAAGAGGAACAAGTGAAATCAAAGGCTGAGAGTGTGCTGATTGAAGTGTGTGTGTGTGTGTGTGTGTGTGTGTGTGTGTGTGTGTGTGTGTGTGTGTGTGTGTGTGTGTGTGTGTGTGTGTGTGTGTGTGTGTGTGTGTGTGTGTGTGTGTCGGGGGGGTTGTGGGTGTGTGTGCTGCATTTGATTACACATCATTATAAATCATAAACTGAGGAGATGCCTGCAGCCGATAATGTAATTACTTCACTTGTAACTTACTTGGGGGCTGCCTATGCGCAGTCTATTTTTAGGATTTCATTAAAGGGCTGCAGCACAGCCTGGTCTTTATGTCCCTTTTACCAAATAGAAGAAACAATAAACATGGTTTTACCCGTCAGAGGGCCCCGGGGCAGTTATTTTTTTAAAAAGCCCCCACATGGGCTTTTGGCATATGTTCATACTGTTGGGGGGACAATCCGATTATTTTGCATTCCAGATGTTATTTCGACAGGTTAAAGACTATTAAAGGCTATGGACAGAAAACACATGAAATCATTCCAAATCAGAAACAGAAGTGGTTTGAAATCAGATTTCTACCAATGTATGTCAGTCTGAATGCTCTGTCTGGCCAAATTGAATTTTGTGCCACTCTTAAGGCCTTTGCACACCTGTTTTGAAATATTTTTCGAATATGTGTCCAGTCAACTCAGCATTCACATCAGCCACATAATTTCGCTTTGTGTAATGAATCAGAGTGAGTGTTTTTGTCATCAGACAATGGACCAATGACAACAGGTGTTGTCACCACTCAGCAGGAGTCTGAGCAAAACCCTGTTTTTTACAAGAAAAAACTTTAAAACAGTCACTAGGTCCTGTCAAAACATATACATTAGAGTAAGAATTTGCACATTCCCAGATGAGGGATAGTGATCTTTACCTTTCCACCAGTCATGAACAGGACAGGCACTTTAACCAACTAAGCAACTGCACGCTGTTTCCTGCAAGTTAGCATAACAGTATGGAGACGGTCTTTTCTGAATGAGAAGAAGTGGTGGCGCAGCACAATAACTTTTTGAACTTTTCAAAGTAAGTGGTGTCAAGGACTTGGACAACCACACTCTTTAGTGCGTGGCAGGGGTTCTCTTGCAATCCGCGGCTGCCTTGTAAGACTTGGACTGCCGAAGGAGGTTCTGGCGGGCTCGCTTCCAGGTTCTCCTGCAGCGTCTCACCAAGGCCAATGCAGAGGGCACAGAGGACTCAGAGTCTGTAGAGGGGAAGAGAGATGGTTGGTAACAAGGGAGACAAGGGGGGCAAACTCGACCAGCCTCAACCACAGGTTTGAGAAGGGAAACATGAAATTTGGCGTGGATGTTGAGAGATCGTGGCAAATTAAGGCGGACAGATGTGGGGTTGATGACTCGATCCACTGGGAAGGGACCAATGAATCGAGGGGCAAGTTTCTCTGTCTGAGACGATATCGCTGGGAAGGCCGTGGAGACGAAACACATGGTTCACAAGCAGATCCCCGGTCTCAGCAGCAGAGGGCAGTTTAGAGAAGGGAATGAAATGGACGGCTTTGGATAAGCGGTCGACAACTGTAAGGACGGTGGTGTTGTTATTAGATCGGGGAAGGCCAGTGACGAAATCCACGGCGGAGACCATGGGCGGCGTGGTTTGAAGAGGGCGTTAAGGAGACCAGCGAGAGGACGTTTTGATGATTTGCCTCTGGCGCAGATGGAGCAGGCAGAGACGAAGGTGGCTACATCCTGAGCCATGGATGGCCACCAGAAACGTTGTCTGAGGAATTGGAGGGTTCGGGAGACTCCAGGATGACAGGTGAATTTTGAAGCATGTGACCACTGAAGAACCTCAGAACGGACGGAGTTGGGAACAAAGCGGCAGTTAAGAGGTCCACCTCCAGGGTCGGGTTCGGTCTGCTGTGCCCTCCGGACCATCTCCTCCACCAGCCACAATGCTGCTCCCACGATGCAGGATGGGGACAAGATGGGACCAGGTTCCAAACAAGGGGGGTCTGGAGAGAACGGGCGGGATAAGGCGTCAGGTTTCACATTTCTGGACCCTGGTCGGAAGGTGAGGGAAAAGTTAAAGCATCCAAGAAACAGGGCCCACCGTGCCTGTCGGGAGTTCTGAGGTAGGAGAGGTTTTGGTTATCAGTCCATACTATGAAAGGTTGGGCGGCCCCCTCAAAGCAGTGTCTCCATTCCTGTAGAGCCAGGACGACAGCCAACAGCTCACGATTGCGCACGTCGTAAGCATGGAGCGTAAGGACCGCTCCAGCCTGCGTATCGGAGGCGTCCACCTCAACGATGAACTGGCAGTCTGGATCAGAGTGAGACAGGATGGGTGCAGTTGTGAAGAGTTCCTTTAACCGGGAAAAGCAGCTTCGGTCTCATCATTTGCAACGCCCAGGAACCGTTGTAACTGCTTCCAGGCCTTGCTGAGTGGGCTGAAGGCAGCGTCGAGGAGAGGGAGGGCGTAACGATTCCTGACAGTTATTTCGTTAAGGCCCCGGTAGTCGATGCAGGGTCTTAGAGATCCGTCCTTCTTTTGCATGAAGAACCCTGCACCGACTGGAGAGGAGGATGGGCGGATGAGGCCAGCGGCCAGGGAGTGATTGATGTACTCCTCCATGCTTCTTTGTTCGGTGTGGGAGAGGTTATACAGTCTTTTGGTAGGCAGTGTGGCCCCAGGAAGTAAATCAATACCACAGTCGTAGGGACGATGGTGGTGGTAATGAGAGGGAGAGGTGTTTAGAGAAAACCTCAGCGAGGTTGTGGTACTTGCTGGGGACATCGGAGAGGTTTGGAGGCTCAGAAACAGTAACTGGCAGGGAAACAGTTACTGGCGGGGAAACAGCGAGGGACAAGCTGACTGAAGACACAGGGAGTGCCAGTGAATGCTCCATCCGGTGAGTTGCCCGTTGGTCCAGTCGAATTGCGGGTTATGAAAAGCCAGCCAAGGGAGACCCAGAACCACCGGAGCCGAGGACGAGGGAATCAGGAATAGTTGAGCTACTTCGTGGTGGTTGCCAGAGATGATGAGGGTGATAGGTTCAGTCCAGTGTGTTATTTCTGCCAAGATCTTGCCGTCTAGGTCGGAGCTGATTTTGGGTTCGTGGAGTTGGATGATGGGAATGCCGGCCTGGTCGGCTAACCGCCTGTCAATGAAGTTTTCGTCGGCTCCAGAGTCGACCAGGATGGAGGTGGAGAGAGACTGCTGCGCCCACAGGATTTGACCAGCCAGAGTAACACGTTTTGGTGAGGAGCAGGAAATGGAAGCTTAGTCTTTTGGCCACAGTGTGCATGCAGCAATGCGGTGATCAGGTTGGCCGCAGTAGAGACAGGACCTCAACTTCAACCTGCGATGTCTCTCAGATGGTGTCAGACGAGCCCATCTGCATGGGTTCAGGATCAACTATGGGAGTGATGGGGGGTGAAGGCGCGGGTTGGTCTTTTAACTCGTCATTTAAATCACGGAAAAATAACGCACGAAGCGTGGGGTCGTTCAAGCCATTCTCGACGGCATAAATGCGCAAATCGATGGAGAAGTCAGCCGCTGAGAAGTTAGCCTGTTTTAAGTTAATCAACCGCCCGGCCGCGTCGTTACTCTGATGTGAGTGGTCGAATACCCTCCGTAATTCGCCAGTAAAAGAAAGACAAGTAGGTGATCTAGTGGATGGATTGTTTAGCACAGCTGTAGCCCATTGTGCCGCTCTACCTGAGAGTAAATTCACCACAAACGCGCTCTTAAAACTAGTGAACACTGGAATAAGAAACTAGTACATCTACCCATTTCACCGGAAAATCGTTCCGGTATGGGAACGTAAGGTTCCCGAGGTAAAGGAGCGGAAGAAGTGGTGAAGGAAGCTGGTGTCTCAGGCACAGAGTGAACAGAGGAATTAGCTAGCGGTTGCTTAGCAGCGGGGCTAGGTTAGCTGTTAAGTCTTGAATAGACGTTGCTATATCCGAGAGTAATGTCTCGTGTTTACCAATCATAATTCAGGGTGCTGAAAGTGCCTGACGGAAAACGGTGCTGTCTGCCGGGTCCATGATGGTCAGATCGTAATGCCACGTTTCTCTTAAGGAGAAACGATCGAGCGTGTATTGGACCCAGAAATGCAGACAACAACCACGGAGTGTAAAACTTAAACAACAGTAAATAGAAAGTGAACGTGCTAAAAACCATGTGGCGCTGCTACAGAAATACACCAAAAGTAGAGAAGCACGGGTACAAAATATGTATATTTTTAAATAAAGCTTTATTTGAACAAGTATACATTACAGTGTATATAATCACAGAAACAGACATAATGATGACAGCCAGGACTACTAAAGAAATAAAATAAAAGTTAGCATAAAGCGAAAAAGAAGACAACAACTAAGATAAGCTACAATGAATGTGAGTGCTAGAGACTTGGGACTATGACATCATTGTTTTCCCAAAGTATCGGTTGTCTACACAGAAACACAAGGGAAGGGTGGCTTATTGAGATTTTCCCACTTCGGGAACCTTTTTCAAAACAAAATGCTACTTCAGTGCTCTCAAAACTCTGTTTCCATGTGGATAAAACGCTGATAACCTAAAAAAAACCCAAAAAAACTCAAAACTCATTTTCATGTGGACAGGCCTAAGAACAATTTACTTTTGTCTTTCAAGCTTTTTCTTTTGAAAATTACATGCTCTGATGTTTTTGGCACTGGTATGAGAATATAAGTGAACTATAAGAAGAGATTCACACAGGCAGGGCAGACAGACGTATACTGTAGGCACTGTAGAGTCAGCAACATAGATATTTATCAGGTTTCAAATCCGGGTCAGAGTGAACAGTCTTTATTTCCACCGCTTCATAAATAAAATCAGATTCAGTTTGTGTTGCTTCAGCAGTGGTTGTGCCTCAGAACTGCACTGCACTTGGTGGGATGTCAAACATGGACGGGTCGAACTGCTGCCCTCTGAAAGGTGAGCCCTCAGCATCCCAGCCCTTCTTCAGCATGTCATGTACTTTCTGTGGAAACACATGGATGTAAAGATGTCACACATACATATTTAATTGTGCTTATGAGATCAGAGTGCCATCTAGGGGTGAATCGACTGACTACCAGTGTTAGGAGATGGATAGCGATTCCTAGGAAAAATAACAGAGCAGCTAACAAGATGCATTCAAAGACCCTGGTAAACATCATCACTTCTGCATTTAGCCCTTGTACTGAAGGGAGAGTTCAGGGGTTAAATTCGATAAGGTGCTGAAACGTTGCCTGAGCTGTGCACGCCCCCTGCTGGCTTCCTGTGCCCACATACACCACAGGACTGGCAGATGCTCTCAGGAAAACCATGGCTGCCAGTATGAATGCAGGAGAAACAGATTTGGCTTATCTCATGCAATCTCCACCTGCTTAAAATCTAATAAGAATATGTTCGCTGCCTCACAGCCTTTTCCAACTGTAAATGGAAATTAGTCATTTTACATCACAGCACACAGGGGTTGTTGATCTAATGCTGCCTCCATCAGTAAGTTCAAAAGTGGTATTTTGTGATTTTGATGTTTGAAATGCTTTGTTTGCATTACCCGAACTCATCACGGGAGTAGCAGTAGACCAGCAGGTTCTGTATGACTGTGAGCTAAATACGCAGATTTTCTCTGTGGACGTGAACATTTTTCAAAACTTACATTTGAAGTCAACAATGGCTGTCTAACGATGAGACTAAGCAGTGATGAATATATTCTAAGCCACAGTCGACAAACTAGTGGCCCACAGGCCACATGCGGCCGCTGATCAATTACATGTGAAAACCACTTAATATTACGTTATAATGAAAACATGACCTCGACTTCCTCTTCCTTTAAACACAGCTCATGTGGCTAAGGCACAGCTGTCAGTGAGATGATTGACTATTGACAGAATATAATACTAAATATATTTGCTGTCAATATTTTTTATAATAGTAACAAGACAAGATTGTAACCACATTACTAAATGTATTACACTCAAGATTAAATTATATAAATATAAGCTTTAATGTTTTAAATGCAGTTGTCCACATTATTTACTTCATTTTAGATTTATTTTGCATCCTAGATATGTTTTTATTGTAAAGTATACAATTGTTCCACATCAAAACAAATTCTTATTTGAAATTCTGTGAAATATTATAATGAATATCTTTATTGCGATATGATGGAATATTGTGCTATAAATTCAGCTCATATTGTCCACCCGCCTCTTAACAGCTGTTTTTTTTTCCTGCTGGCAGCCATGTTTTTCGGATTTTGTCTGCTCGTTTTTGCCGTTTCTCAGTGAACATCTCAAACAGCACTACTGACTTTGTGCTTGCACTTCATAAAACCACACCTTGAACCATCACTTAAACATGCCACGTGTGGACAACTGTAAATACAACTGATAACAATTAACTAATAATAATTTTGACTGAAAAAAACCCCAACATTTTGGTCTATTAATTAAATATTGTCTGCCTGCTCCGTCTGTTTCTTGCACAATTGTCCAACAGTTTGCTTTTTCAAACTTGGCAGGTGAGTTCCTAACGGTGCCAGTGTGTGCGGTGCCCACTTTGACGTTGCTTGGATAAGAAATACAAAAGATATTGGTAGAAATTCGGGCTGGGCTGAATGATCATGAAATCATGTGATATGTGATGATTTTGGTGAATATTGTGATGGCAAAACCACTTGACATAAATTAAGAGATACAACTAAAAGCATTTGTTTTGTTATGTGTCAAAATTCAGTAAACAATAAGAAGAATAAGAGGTATACTTTATATATAACAAAAAGGAAAGTAAGAGGACTGAAGTTGACGATGAATAATAAGTCTGGTGAGTCAGTGTTCATGTAAATTTCCCCACTGTAGGATGAATAAAGCACAGGTCCCTTTTCTTTTAGCTGCACAGTATAGACGCTCATAACCGCTCAGTTATATTATAAGTACTTTAATGTCATATGTGATAAAGGACTGTGTGTTTCAAAGACACAACATCTGCTACACAACTATGTCACCTTATCATTTACCCGAGCTAACTTTCACTCCACTCCCTGTATGTGTGTGTGTGTATGTCTGTGTTCACACAAGTTGAGCACAGTGTGAAAACATGTTTTCTCACCATTTCATGACTCTGTGGTTTGCCTTGCAGCTTCTGATGGTAGTCAAAAGTGAGTCTGTCCAACACAGCATGCTCCTCCTCATCGACTGTTGCCATGGTGCGCTCGCGGTTGATCTGGTTGATGTCAATCTCCTTCTCCCCTTTCAGCACCGCACTCCACCAAACCTCCGAGGCCTTGCTGAGTGACAGCTGGAAGCCGAAGCACAGTTTGAAGATAAACTTAGAAAAGCCGTTGGTTCAAAAAAAATGGGAGGAGGTTGAGCACTACTCACAACCACACACTGTCCAGGTTCCAGGCTCCACAGAGAGTTTTCTGTATTGATCTTGTGTGTGAATTCTCCCTCCATCAATGTTTCATCTGTGGCTCCGTCCCTCACACTCACTCGTATGCTGCTGGTCTGCAGACTAACGCTGACCTGAGGACAGCCACGGTGACAGAAATTCCATTAGGAATAGTACCAAAATAACCAGTCCCAACTGTTCCATTCTTTGGCACCCTTCCCTTGGGGTACTAGAGTACAATGGTATGGTACAGTCAGGGTGGAGCTAGACCGGCTAAGAGAAAAAATAATTCACGCCCTTGCGATCAGTGCTTTTGTTGTTTGTTTTTAAAAACCTGCAGTCTTTACTCAACTGTTATGGTACAACGTCACGCTACACGGCCATCAGGCACAGCCCACACCCCGCCTATCAAGTAAAGGTACTGTTTTAGTCGAAACACAAGCCTGACCCAGGGCTTTACCATTCCAAACTGTGCCAAATTGAACTGTACCAATATAAAAATAAAAAGCATTAGGTCACATAGAGTGGTCCTGTGGCACATAAATGTTAGTTATGGAAGTCTACTTACATATATTAACTTGTTTTTATGGTCAAAAACCTCCTAGTTGCTGGAAACGAGCCGATAGAAATCTGTCCTTTTTGAAGCACTTGTCAGCTGCGCTAAATCTCGCCTGAGAAGACAGACTGTGTTGTGATTGGCCAGTACCCCGGAAGTGACATTCGGCACACCCACTCTCAGAAGCGCAGCTCCCCCTTCTGGAACTGTGGATGCACTGCTTCTCATCAAAACATTGTTTTAACAGTGTTTAAAAATAGCTTCTTCACGACTCCCCGCCACAGTCCCTTTTATGACTTTGACCCGGCATCAGACCCAGAGTCAGAAGACACTGTTGCTCGTGAAACACCTCCACAACGGACGTTATTCTTCTTCTGCGGTTCAATGTACGCAACCGGATGTGCCCGGACTAGTCCCCGGAGCAGGAGGATCGGCTGTTCCGGAGAACCGATGTTTACGCAACTATAACGTGATTTTCAGAGATCTCGCTGAGCCCGAGATAACAATAAAACACAGCGTTCTCAGCAGTGGCTGAACTGTTTGTTTCGAAACTTCAGGGCTTCATGAACAAGGTAATGACGCAGATACACACTAAAGAACAGCGTTAATTGGAACTTCCGGTGTAGTTCTGCTTTAACAATGTTTCTGATATGTCAGCTTGTTGAATGACAATTTACCTGTCGGCCTTTAACGACTGCCTTGGGCACAATCACCCGAACCTCCACATCAGTGTAATCCTGAGACCAGCTGTAGTTTTCTCTCACTGCCCCATTGTAACTATCAGGTTCATCCTGAAATTTCTCCTGATGCCTGAAACACAACATATAATGTTTCATATTAAAGTCAGAAAAGTGTACACTACTAAATACAAGGTGGTTTCATTGAAACTCACTCCTCTGCTGAGTCAGTGCTGGCTGCAGCTGCCTGGTCTCCCTGAGCTGATGGCCCTGGAACTTCACTGCTGCCACCGCTGTCAGCATCAGGCTGAGGGCTGACGGTCGCTTCTGTGGCTGCAGGGACTGAGACATCCCCAGCATCTATTGGGGAGTTGTTGTTCTCCATCTCTGCTCCCTCTGTGCTCAGCTCCTCCGTCTCCTTGTGATGCTCAGTGGTGACCTCCAGCTCCTGAACTGCTGCAGGAACACTTTTATTCTCTGTTCTCTTCTGCATCTGGACCAGCTGTCTCTCTCTGTCTTGCTCTGCCAGCTTCTCAAACAACTTAAATGTCTGTGAGGGAAATGGAGATTAATGCTTAACCTACTCATTTGATGTATAATATACTCCTACCACTGTAACTGTGCTGTGATAAATGGTCATTTTGCTCAATTATACAGTTAAATTAAAAATGTTGCATGCGAAGCACAATCAATTTACACACTTAAAAGTATATAATTATACATCCAACTTCAAATTCAGTGCGCTAATAAAATATTCCATGCTTTATATGTACCTATACTCAAGTACTGTAAAATAAAACAGTTAAGTGCTAGTTTTCATTTTATAATCTATTTTCAACGCACTACATTTATTTAGCATTTGTACTTTCTAGTTTATTTGCATGTTCAGACATTTATATGAAGTATAATTAACAAACAATTATGGATTTAGATTAAATACAACATCAATAATTACGATTCTGAGATGGCGTCTGTGAATCATGAATACATGTGTGCTGTTGTAAACGTGCCCTGGTGTGTTTTTTTTATCTAGGTATAATCATGCATACCTGACGTTTAATTGCAGGAATACAATTTGAAGTTACTTTTACTTTGATTTCTTATTCCACCACTGATTGACAGATGAACACACTTCTAGACAACAATACGCTGACGGACTTCACCTTGTGCACCATTTTCTCTGCTACACCAGGAGGGAAGCCCATCTTGTCGTTGGGACTCGAGAGGAGACGATAAAAGTCCGTTTTGCGATACAAAAACCCAAAGTAGATCTGAAGAAAGTCCTGGATGTTCCCAACGTGCTGCAATATTCCAAGTAAAGCGTTGTCGTACATCTCTGTCATCTCCAGTGGCGACGCCATTGTGGCTTTTTTATTTTACGTCGTGATACTACAGCTTAAGCACTTATACAAGACAATGTATGCAGAAAAGTCAAATGCTGAGGATACAACTGAAAATAAGCAGGTGGAGGTTGCTGTGCTTTTTTCTTATATGCCTGTGTTTCCCCTTCCAGAACATGACAAACACTTCCGGTCCTGTGTTTTCTAAATAAGGTCACAACCACAACAAAAACGGACAGAACATTTGACAGATATCAACATTCGCAATATAAAATATATGTATGTTTTGTGTTGTAGCACAATGATGTGATATACATTGATATAACAGATTTAACTCAGGCTACGCTTTCACAAAAATATTTTATTTTTCTTTATCCGGTTGGTACGATCATTTCACCGTCCGGTGGGAACAAATAGGCGCTTTCCAAATAAACAGTTCCAAAGTACAGGGCGACTTCATAGATGTATTATATGATGTATTATTATACATCCATGGGCGGCTTTCATGGAAATTTCGCAAGTTTCCATTGGAATGTGTGTTAAGCAATAATGTTCAACATTCCGTTTGCCAATTTGTTTAAGAGGATTGAGATGGGCGTTTAGAGTCAGTCAACAAGAAAGCCAGAATGCTTCAATTTTAATCAGTAGATGGCAGCAATAAGCTATTACGGCTGAGTAAATCCAACGAAGAAGACGACTTGGAAAACATGGCGGCGTCCTTGAGCAACACAGGTATCACCGGGCTCTTGGTAAGAAAACCATATTTTGTTGTTAAAAGCATTTTTGTGTGAGACAGTGGCGTTTTAAATACAGGCTTTGTATCGGCTGATAACTTTTACTGTACGTTAGTGCCGCGGT